>NC_138779.1:212021411-212028911 GCF_965119305.1 Pelophylax lessonae | reverse complement strand
TTCGGCACAACACCGGGCAACCAGCCCTCACGGCCGCTGTCCTCGGCAGGACACCGCCGAAGACCCGATTAAAGCCTCATTCGGCTCTGATCGGGTCTCGATGTAAAAACCCGGAAGTGATTTTTGAATGCTTTTTAGTGCAGAGGAGGGGTTTGGGGTCCCCCCACAAGAGTACCTGTCTAGTGTAAAAATAAAAAAAATTTAAATTTTAAATGTACAAAAATATCGGCCGATACGGATATTTAGTGGCCAAAATATCGATATCGGCAACAAAAATTCGATATCGGTCGATCACTAACTAAGACTACTCCAACTGCTATTACTACTACTAGAACCACTATGCTACTGCTTCAACTTATGCTGGAACTTCCACTAATACAACAACTACTACTTATAATTATTATTCTTACTTATTAGCAGTACTAGTAGGAATATTATTACTATTATTCCTACTTCTGCTACTATATTATTAATAATATTTTGTTATTTTTACTATAACAAAAGTGCTCTGCGCCCAGAGCCCACCCTTTTTATTAGCCTATTAGAGCCTCTGGCTCTAATCACATGGCTAAAAAAAAAAAAAAAGCCCCATTGAACTCCATGCGTCCGGCGCCCCGCATGTAGTTTAGGGGGCCGGACACATGGATAGGGGGGGCGGCGCCCCTGCACCCCCAATACACCAGCCACCACTACTCAGATGTGAATGGAGCCTTATACAACACAACCGATACTACACTTTTTCTACTTTTACCGCTCTTACTTTGACTATTGCAGCTCATACTATTACTCTTTTTACTTCTACAACAGCAACAACTACTGCTACTAATTCTACTACTTCTCTTACTACTACTACTGCTAATATTACTTTTACTTCTGCTACTACAACTTAGAATGATTCTCCTACTACTATTGCAACTACTTCTACTACTACTATTACTCCTACTGCTACTACTACTAATTTTACTTTAAATTTATTAGCATTATTTTTACTCCTGCTTTTGGCAATACCTCTTTTACTGCTTCTGCTTTTATTATTGCAACCACTACCATTTCTATTGCTACATCTACTCGTTCAGCTACTACTAATACTGTTACTCCTACTACTACTACTACTACAACTGCTATTATTACTATTCCTGCAACTATTCCTCAGATTACTTACTCCCTACAGCATACTTCTACTATTCTACTACTCCTACTTGCCCTACTGGGGCTCTTGCATCTACTATTCCTCGTCTTCCTCAATCTATTATCTCTAATTATTCTTTTCTTGTTAGAGAACTCTGAAATAAACATTGCTGTCAGGGCCGTCTTTAACACAGGGCAAAAAGGGGCAGCTGCCCTGGGCCCAGTCATAGTTGTGGGGCCCAAAGCAGCTGCCCTTAGAGCCCCCACTGCCAGCAAATAGTTGATAAGTGAATTTGAGTGGGCCCAAGAAAATGTTTGCCCAGGGTTCAAACAATATTTAAGACTACTAAAAAGTGGTTGGTTCCTCAAGCCAAAATAAATAGTTGGATTGTGTAGGCTGTAGTATTTATAAATAAAACAAATGTATTATATCATGGAAAGAAAGTATACACAAAAAACAGTATCTATCACATAGGTGCTGTACATATTAGACAGTGACGGATATGCCGCATGGTTGTATATTACATATAAGCAGGTATGGTGATTTCCGATGTAGAGAAACAAGGGGTTCCGACGCGTTTCGGCATGGATTCAAAAAAATTGCCTTTTTCAAGGTTAATCACCAAACTCTAAAAGTGAGAAGTGAAAATACATACAATTAGTGACATTGTCACTAATACAAATGTATTATATCATGGAAAGAAAGTATACACAAAAAACAGTATCTATCACATAGGTGCTGTACATATTAGACAGTGACGGCTATGCCGCACGGTTGTATATTACATATAAGCAAGTATGGTGATTCCCGATGTAGAGAAACAATGGGTTCCAACGCGTTTCGGCATAGATTAAAAAAATTGCCTTTTTCAAGGTTAATCACCAAACTCTAAAAGTGAGAAGTGAAAATACATACAATTATTGTCACTAATACAAATGTATTATATCATGGAAAGAAAGTATACACAAAAAACAGTATCTATCACATAGGTGCTGTACATATTAGACAGTGACGGATATGCCGCATGGTTGTATATTACATATAAGCAGGTATGGTGATTTCCGATGTAGAGAAACAAGGGGTTCCGACGCGTTTCGGCATAGATTCAAAAAAATTGCCTTTTTCAAGGTTAATCACCAAACTCTAAAAGTGAGAAGTGAAAATACATACAATTAGTGACATTGTCACTAATACAAATGTATTATATCATGGAAAGAAAGTATACACAAAAAACAGTATCTATCACATAGGTGCTGTACATATTAAACAGTGACGGCTATGCCGCATGGTTGTATATTACATATAAGCAAGTATGGTGATTCCCGATGTAGAGAAACAATGGGTTCCAACGCGTTTCGGCATAGATTAAAAAAATTGCCTTTTTCAAGGTTAATCACCAAACTCTAAAAGTGAGAAGTGAAAATACATAAAATTAGTGACATTGTGTTAGTGTATCATTTTATATTCAAAAACATCGTCTTTTTTGTTGCATACCAATAGTGCAGAGATTCCTAACCCAGGGTTTGTTGGGGGCCCGCCTCATCTGAAGACACATAGGTTCCCACTGGATCTTGACGAGAGGTTTTTTGAATATATGCCGAAACGCGTTGGAACCCCTTGTTTCTCTACATCGGGAATCACCATACCTGCTTATATGTAATATACAACCATGCGGCATAGCCGTGACTGTCTAATATGTACAGCACCTATGTGATATATACTGTTTTTTGTGTATACTTTCTTTCCATGATATAATAAATTTGTTTTATTTATAAATACTACTGCCTACACAATCCCACTATTTCTTTTGGCTTGAGGAACCAACCACTTTCTAGTAATATTATTAGAGATGATGGCAACTACTATTCTTAACGCCCCGTTCACACTGGGGCGACGCTACTTCGCCGGGCCTGCTCGCACCGCGACCTCGGAGCGGCCGGCACGGACTTCATAACATTGAAGTCTATGCAGGTCGCTCCGGGTCGCCCCAAAGAAGCTCTGGACCCTTTTTCTAAGTCGGAGCGACTTGTGTCACTCCTATTAGAACGGGTCCATAGCTTCTGTATGGCAGGCGACCTAAGGCGACCTGTCAGGTGACCAGGTCGCCTGACAGGTCGCCCCAGTGTGAACGGGGGCTGAACCATAGCTCTAAAGACCAACCACACAAAATCAATATTTAAGACAGCCCTGATTGCTATACCTGTATAAGCTTTTATTATAATTATTAAGGTAAAGCTATTTTATAATTCAGTTTGTGTTGCGCTGCTGTGGATGTTGTTTAGATACATGTATACACAGATAAATATCTAAACAATTCATTCATGGATGAGTGACTTTATCTTTTTTTCCAGATGGTCTTCTCTATCCATACGGACCCTCAATTGACAATGTTACCCCAAAAAGTGATGAAGGGTTCTCCCCACCAATACCCACCGCTGTTCCTTATTTTGGGAGAATCTATTCTTCTATATATGTGAGTTGTACTCTTTAAACCTGAAGATTAATCTGCTTATATTTTGCGACCCCCCTGGTTTCTCCCTCTCCCTCATCAACATGCTAATGACATTTTTTTTTTTTTTTTAAATAAAACCTTTTTATTTTCTTTTATACTTTAATTTAGACCCAGTGGTGTCAATTCTGGGTCTCTGTGCTTGCAGGAAGATCATGGCTAGCGGAAGGGGCTGGCGGGGTTCTGTATACACATTCCTAAAAAAATATCACCATTCCTTTATGATCATTTCTATTTCCCAGGGACAGTCCCTACCTTACACCTTCACCCACATTTTCTATTTTCCTACTATAAACAACAAAACAAAGAAAGAAAGAGAAAAAAAAAGAGAGAAAAATAAAAAAAAAATTAAAAAAGAGAGAGAAAAAGAAAAAAGAAAAAAAAAAGGGGAAGGGGAACCAATGGCGACTACCAACTACCTCCGGACCTTTCATCCCATAAGATCCCTACCCTCTTCTGAGAGAACAAATATGTTCCACACTTCGCGTTTTTGACGCATTCCAGTACGTTTTTGATGCAGTCCAGTGCATTTTCCCCCCTCTTTTTTCTTTTTTTTTTTCATTTATAAACTTTATTGAAGGTATGAAATAGATGAAAAAATCCTCATTTCTCTCGAATGTATTAACTTTTTATACAAAGCATGCAAAAATACCAAGAGAATATAATTTCCCTTTCTTTATAAACCATTCCTTTATTGTCATTTCCCAGGGACAGTCCCTACCTTACACCTTCACTCACATTTTCTATTTTCCTACCAAAAACAACAAAACAAAGAAAGAAAGAGAAAAAAATAGAGAGAAAAAGAAAAAAGAAAAAAAAAAAAAAAAAGGGAAAGGGGAACCAATGGTGACTACCAACTACCTCCCGACCTTTCATCCCATTAGATTCCTACCCTCTTCCGAGAGAACAAATATGTTCCACGCTTCGCGTTTTTGACGAATTCCAGTACGTTTTTGATGTAGATCAGTGCATTCCCCCCCCCTCTTTTTTCTTTTTTTTTTTTTTATTTATAAACTTTATTGAAGGTATGAAATAGATGAAAAAATCCTCATTTCTCTCGAATGTATTAACTTTTTATACAAAGCATGCAAAAATACCAAGAGAATATAATTTCCCTTTCTTTATAAACCATTCCTTTATTATCATTTCCCAGGGACAGTCCCTATCTTACACCTTCACTCACATTTTCTATTTTCCTACCAAAAACAACAAAACAAAGAAAGAAAGAGAAAAAAAAAAGAGAGAAAAAAAAAAAAAAGGGGAACCAATGGCGACTACCAACTACCTCCGGACCTTTCATCCCATAAGATTCCTACCCTGTTCCGAGAGAACAAATATGTTCCACGCTTCCCCCGCTTCGCGTTTTTGATGCATTCCAGTACGTTTTTGATGCAGTCCAGTGCATTTCCCCCCCCCCCTCTTTTTTTTTCATTTATAAACTTTATTGAAGGTATAAAATATATTAACAATTTCTCTCGAATGTATTTTTTATACAAAGCATGCAAAAAATACCAAGAGAATATAATTTCCCTTTCTTCACGAGCCATTCCTTTATTATCATTTCTATTTCCCAGGGACAGTCCCTACCTTACACCTTCACCCACATTTTCCATTTTTCTACTAAAGACAACAAAACAAAGAAAGAAAGAGAAAAAAAAGGAGAAGAAGAAAAAAAAAAGAGAAGAAAAAAAAAAAGAAAAAAAAAAAGGGAAAGGGGAACCAATGGCGACTACCAACTACCTCCAGACCTTTTATCCCATAAGATTCCTACCCTCTTCCGAGAGAACAAATATGTTCCACGCTCCCCACGCTTCGCATTTTTGATGCATGCAAGTACGTTTTTGATGCAGTCCAGTGCATTTCCCCCCTCTTTTTTCTTTTTTTTTAATTTATAAACTTTATTGAAGGTATAAAATATATTAACAATTCTCATATCTCTCGAATGTATTAACTTTTTATACAAAGCATGCAAAAATACCAAGAGAATATAATTTCCCTTTCTTCACGAGCCATTCCTTTATTATCATTTATATTTCCCAGGGACAGTCCCTACCTTACACCTTCACCCACATTTTCCATTTTTCTACTAAAGACAACAAAACAAAGAAAGAAAGAGAAAAAAAAGGAGAAGAAAAAAAAAAAAAAAAGAAGAAAAAAAAAAAAGGGAAAGGGGAACCAATGGCGACTACCAACTACCTCCAGACCTTTTATCCCACAAGATTCCTACCCTCTTCCGAGAGAACAAATATGTTCCATGCTTCCCACGCTTCGCATTTTTGATGCATTCAAGTACGTTTTTGATGCAGTCCAGTGCATTTCCCCCCTCTTTTTTCTTTTTTTTTAAATTTATAAACTTTATTGAAGGTATAAAATATATTAACAAATCTCATATCTCTCGAATGTATTAACTTTTTATACAAAGCATGCAAAAATACCAAGAGAATATAATTTCCCTTTCTTCACAAGCCATTCCTTTATTATCATTTCTATTTCCCAGGGACAATCCCTACCTTACACCTTCACCCACATTTTCCATTTTCCTACTAAAGACAACAAAACAAAGAAAGAAAGAGAAACAAAAAGGAGAAGAAAAAAAAAAAAAAAGAGAAGAAAAAAAAAGAAAAAAAAAAAAAAAAGGGAAAGGGGAACCAATGGCGACTACCAATTACCCCCTGACCTTTCATCCCATAAGATTCCTACCCTCTTCTGAGAGAACAAATATGTTCCACGCTTCCCACGCTTCACATTTTTGATGCATTCAAGTACGTTTTTGATGCAGTCCAGTGCATTTCCCCCCTCTTTTTTCTTCTTTTTTAATTTATAAACTTTATTGAAGGTATAAAATATATTAACAATTCTCATTTCTCTCGAATGTATTAACTTTTTATACAAAGCATGCAAAAATACCAAGAGAATATAATTTCCCTTTCTTCACAAACCATTCCTTTATTATCATTTCTAATTCCCAGGAACAGTCCCTACCTTACACCTTCACCCACATTTTCCATTTTCCTACTAAAGACAACAAAACAAAGAAAGAAAGAGAAAAAAAGGAGAAGAGAAAAAAAAAAAAGAGAAGAAAAAAAAAGAAAAAAAAAAAAAAAGGGAAAGGGGAACGAATGGCGACTACCAACTACCCCCGGACCTTTCATCCCATAAGATTCCTACCCTGTTCCGAGAGAACAAATATGTTCCACACTTCCCACGCTTCGCGTTTTTGATGCATTCCAGTACGATTTTGATGCAGTTCAGTGCATTTCCCCCCCTCTTTTTTCTTTTTTTTTTAATTTATAAACTTTATCGAAGGTATAAAATATATTAACAATTCTCATTTCTCTCGAATGTATTAACTTTTTATACAAAGCATGCAAAAATACCAAGAGAATATAATTTCCCTTTCTTCACAAACCATTCCTTTATATAATTTCCCAGGGACAGTCCCTAACTTACACCTTCACCCACATTTTCCATTTTCATACTATAAACAACAAAACAAAGAAAGAAAGAGAAAAAAAAGAAAAAAGAGAAGAAGAAAAAAATAAAAAAAAAAAGAGAAGAAAAAAAAAAAAAAAAGGGAAAGGGGGAACCAATGGTGACTACCAACTACTTCCGCATCTTTCATCCCATAAGATTCCTACCCTCTTCCGAGAGCAAAAATATGTTCCACGCTTCCCACGCTTCGCGTTTTTGATGCATTCCAGTACGATTTTGATGCAGTCCAGTGCATTTCCCCCCGCCCTCTTTTTTCTTACCCATAAATGAGGACATATGTGTTCTGTTCCAGTTCATTTTTTTGTGTGTTAAGGTGCGTTCCAGTGCGTTTTTGGTGCGTTCCAGTGCAGTTTGGGTGCGTTTTACCGTG
>NC_138779.1:212006411-212016411 GCF_965119305.1 Pelophylax lessonae | reverse complement strand
CTCAGGGAGAGTTGAGGGGCATGATTTCTCAAAGGGGTTCATTGAGGTCCCAGCTCGGGGAGAGTTGAGGGGCCTGCTTTCTCAAAGGGGTTCATTGAGGTACCAGCTCAGGGAGAGTTGAGGGATCTGCTTTCTCAAAGGGGTTCATTGAGGTACCAGCTCAGGGAGAGTTGAGGGGCCTGCTTTCTCAAAGGGGTTCATTGAGGTACCAGCTCAGGGAGAGTTGAGGGACCTGCTTTCTCAAAGGCGTTTATTGAGGTCCCAGCTCAGGGAGAGTTGAGGGGCCTGCTTTCTCAAAGGGGTTCATTGAGGTACATTCTCAGGGAGAGTTGAGGGGCCTGCTTTCTCAAAGGTGTTCATTGAGGTACCAGCTCAGGGAGAGTTGAGGGGCCTGCTTTCTCAAAGGGGTTCATTGAGGTCCCAGCTCAGAAAGAGTTGAGGGGCCTGCTTTCTCAAAGGGGTTCATTGAGGTACCAGCTCAGGGAGCATTGAGGGGCCTGCTTTCTCAAAGGGGTTCATTGAGGTACCAGCTCAGAGAGAGTTGAGGGGCCTGCTTTCTCAAAGGGGTTCATTGAGGTATCAGCTCAAATGGAGCTGGGAGGCCTATCTCTAAAGTTGCTGAAGAAGGGGGTCCACTGCTGATCTGCCCGAGGGCTCAAGGCACAGAGGTCTGGCTCGTGTTGAAAGGAGGCATCTAAGCACACAAGGACATAGTGAGTAATGACCAGAGAGAGAGACTGTTGTTGTTCAACTCTTTGGGTGACTGTTACAAAATTGCTGGCTTAGAACTGCTCCTAAAATTGAGAATACTCTGAGACCTGAAGGGTCCAGTTATAAGCAGAGGATGTCCTCTGTTACACTTTACACTAAATTTTAAGCATTAAACTTCAAAAAAGACATGAATTGCCCGATTACTGTGTTGTGAGATTGTGCCTGGCTTCCATGCACCAAATAAGGAATGGAACCGAGGATCAAACCTACCGGTCTGCGGTCTGTGTTACGAATACAGTAAAAGTAGGGTTGGAATTCATGATCAAAAGATTACTTTATATGTCTGAAAGGATATATGACTTCATCTCCACCTGCTGGCAGAAAGTAAGAACATACCATATTTAGATTTAATACTTTATATTTATCTGAATACCAATTTTTTGATTACCGTATCATTTATTTTTAAATCTAGCGAAAGAAAGAAAGAAGGAAAGAGAAGGAAAGAAAGAAAATGCATAACATTTCTATAGATTTCACTTAAGTTGGATAGTTTTCATAATTTGCAGAAGCAGATACAGTATAAGGCAGAGGCAGCCTGAGCTATTTGGGAAACCAAACCACCAAAAAATAAATATGACTCTATATATATATACATATATATATGATTATACCATGTGATACTGTAAAGAAACTAATAACCCAAGTATTTTCCTATCACAGGTGAACAACAATGGTCTTTTGTCATTTGATGCAGCGCTTGGGAGTAGCAGCGTGCAGCATTCGCCCATTGCCACGATGGGGCCATTCTTAGCTCCGTTTTGGGCTGATGTAAATAATGAAATTTCGGGGGAAGTATATTACCGTCTCAGCAATGATTCAGAGCTTCTAAATTTGACAGGAAATTACATTTCCATCTATTTCCCAGAAGTTTCCTTCTCGCCAAAATGGGTTCTTGTGGCAACATGGGACAGGGTTTCATATAATGACTCCCAAACAAACAAGGTGGGTATTATATTGGTATAGAGAAAGTGAACTACTGTGGCAACTAAATTCAGAATCTACCATTTATTAGCTATCTTCTACTTATCCGCCTTTTTCTACTCAACTACCTACTCTGTACCCACTAAATACTACTTATTTTACTCTAATATCTTCAAATTAAGGCTGCCCCTCCTCTACCACCTACTAACTACCAGCTAATCAACTATGAATGCAACTACCTCTCAACTTACTCACTACCTACTACTAATCTATCATCTATTAACTAGCTGCTACTTCTACTCCTACTCCTCAGCTACCTACTTAGCAGGGGAGGACTGGGCCAGGGGGCAGGGGGGCAATTGCCCCCTGGGCCACTCTGATGTCCTATAAAAAGGCTGCACTGCTTCTGCCACAGGCATGCCTAAAGGATTCCTTATTAAGAGAAGTCCCCACCACTGACATACTGAATGCGGATTGAAAACAAGGACAGGGTGCAGGCGTCCCTTCCCAGCATGGATGGTGTAAACTGTGTCTGAGCAGAGGCCGGTTCCATGTCCCACTGGAGAATCTTCTCCCCTGGCCAGTCCCAACCGAGCTGTCCCACCTCCCCCCAACCGCCCCCTGCTGGCCAGGTCGGGAACCCGGATTCAGCCGGTGAGTAGAGAGTACCTAGAGCAGGTCTTCAGCCTGGAATGGGGGGTCTGGAAGAGGACGGGAAGAGGGAGAGTGGGAGGGGGCCAAACCACTGCACCGTGGGCCTCTGGTGTGTACTTGCCCCCTGGGCCGAAAGTTGCCAGTCTGCCCCTGCTACTTAGTACCTACATATTACTATTTCTCCTTTTCTGCTACCTACCCACTAACAACTGATACTCCTTCTCTAATAACTAGCCGCTAGCTAACAAATCAGTAAAGACATCCACAATTTTTTCATTTTCAGACAAACACATTTCAAGCTGTTCTGAGCACAGATGAGAACTCAACATTCATCATGTTTAATTATGGTGATATTCAGTGGCCAACAGGCGAAGAAAATGAAGGTCCTCCTGCTTTGGTATGCATTTTTCCCATCATTCATTATCTTACTCTTATATTATTAACCACTTAAGCCCCGGAAGATTTTACCCCCTTCCTGACCAGGGCCTATTTTGCGATCCGGCACTGCGTGACTTTAACGGACAATTGCGCGGTTGTGCGACGCTGTACCTAAACGAATTTGACGTCCTTTTTTTTCCACAAACAGTGCTTTCTTTTGGTGGTAATTGATCACCTGTGCGATTTTTTGATCATGCGTTATAAACAAAAAAAGAGCGTTGATTTTGCAAAAATAACAATATTTTTCACATCTTTTTATATGAAATTCCCCCCAAAAAATTTAAAAATCAAAATGTTTTTACATTTTAGGCCAATTTGTTTTATGCTACATATTTTTGGTAAAAAAAATCGCAAAAAGCGTATTTTGATTGGTTTGCGCAAAAGTTATTGCGTTTACTAACTAAGGGAAAGATTTTTGTCACTTTTGTTGTTTTTTTTTTAACGCGTAATGGCGGCGATCTTCGATTTTTTTTTGCGGGACTGCGACATTGCGGCGGACCGATCGGACCCTTGAGTGACATTTTTGACACTTTTTGGGTTACCAGTGACATTCCTACAGTAATCAGTGCTATACATATTCACTGTTACTGTAAAATCACACTGGCAGTGAAGGGGTTAACTTTTTTGAGAGGGAGGGGTTGTGTGTGTCCCTAGGGGCGTGATTCTAACTGTGATTGGCTGTGGCTTGAGGTGTAGGAACAGTGATCAACGGTCCTACATAGTAGAACCGTATGATCACTGTTCATACACAGGGGAGAATGACAGGCGGCTTGTTTACATCAGCCGCCTGCCTTTCTCCCGCTCTAACGGACGATCGCGAGTGCCCGGCGGACATCGGGTCCGCCAGGCACACGCGTGGGGGGGTCCGTGACCCAGCGGGAGCGCGCCTCCGGCGGCGCGTTCTCGCTCCCCAGAGCCTCACAGGCTAGTGACGTACCCATACGTCACTTTGCCTGTGAGGGGCTGACCGCCGCAGTATATGTAATTGCGGCGGTCGGCAAGTGGTTAAAATACACAAAAAGTGCAAGCCAACTAAACATTCAAAAGAATCCAAAACAGTCCTACAAACACATCATATAAAGTCCACCAGTAGAAGATGGTAAAAGGATCCCCACACAAGCTGCCGTGAAAGAGATGAGAAACAAACGCGTCACCACCGTGAGGGAGGCGGCAAACCTGCTTACCGGATCAAATTGACCCTCAAGTCATAGAGAGGTCAATTATCATTTGTGCAGAAACAAGGCCAGATGAATCAGTATCATAACAGGCCCCTGCTAGATATTCGTTCAAAGTGACTTCATTAGGACACATGTATCCTACGATCCTGCAGCCGGAAATTCATAGTCCCAACGGTATGTGTGCTAATCAGTGACCTTATTACTTCCTCTGCTGCCACTTCCACTTCTCTTTACTTCCTACTATCTCTACTTCCTTCCTCCAGAGTCAGGAGGAAGTAGAGAGGAGACATTGCTGGAAGTGGCAGCAGAGGAGGCAATAGGGTCACTGATTAGCAAAAATACCGTTGGGATCATGAATTTCGGGTTGCAGGATCGTAGAATTGTAAAAGCCCAATCTCAACCCTACTGCATGGTTTAGGGATAAATTGGATTACCGACCAAGCCGAATCTCCAACTTAAGCACTTGAGGCCACAAATGCACTTTTGGCTGAATTACGCACAGATTCCCACAGACACACTCAAAAATCTTGTGTAGCGCCTTCCCAGAAGAGTGAAGGCTGTTATAGCCACGAAGGGGAGCCAACTCCATTTTAGCCCCTATGGTTTCAGAACAGGATGCCCAAGAAGCTCAAAAAAGCCCTAAAATATTTATGCATAGAAATTTAATAACAAAACCTAATTTTTCTCTAGGCCGGAGGTAGCAGTGGATTTACTGAACTGAACTTTGAAATCCCAGGATCTTTAACTGCTGATATAATCAACATAACTCACACAAGTAATGTCAACTTTCCAGGACGCTGGGTCTTCAGAGTTGATCAGGTAGAGGTTGGGTCACCTACAATGAACATAGGTAAGAAACATCTTTTCAGTTGTTAAATGTAGTTTTTTTTGATAATGTTTTTTTCTCTGGGTTAAAAATTCTGCTATAACAGCGATAACTGGACAATATACAACTGTCAATAACACCAGAGCACATGGTAACTATCGATAATGCAGTTTGGGGAACTAAAACCTTTTTCGATTTGTGGAAAAGAACATTTACTTTCCAAGTGCTATTGGCAGGATATCATGGTGGCAGGGAACATTGTAGTGGTGCCAGGAAAACATTGTTGGGTGGTGGGTCATTTGATTGACAATGGATTTACTTAACCGCTTGCCGACTGCTCACAGTATATTTACTGCGGCAGTCAGTCCCTCACAGGCAGAGCGACGTAGCTCTACGTCGCTAGCCTGTGAGGCTCTGGGGAGCGAGTGCGCGCCGCCGGTGGCGCGCTCCCGCGCGCTCCCGCGCGGTCACGGACCCCCCCCGCGCGTGTGACCGGCGGACCCGATGTCTGCCGGTCACTCGGCGATCGTCGGGGGAGAGGGAGAAAGGCAGGCGGCTAGTGTAAACAAGCCACCTGTCATTCTCCCCGGTGTAGAAACACCGATCATACGGTTCTACAATGTAGGACCGTTGATCAGTGTTCCTACAGCTCAAGCCACAGCCAATCACAGTTAGAATCACGCCCCTAGGGACACACACAGCCCCTCCCTCTCAAATAAAGTTAACCCCTTCACTACCAGTGTATTTTTACAGTAACAGTGCATATGTATAGCACTGATTACTGTAGAAATTTCACTGGTAACCCCAAAAGTGTCAAAAATGTCAGTCAAGGGTCCGATCTGTCTGCCGCAATGTCGCAGTACCGCAAAAAAAATCACAGATCGCCGCCATTACGCGTTAAAAAAAAACAACAAAAATGACAAAAATCTTTCCCTTTATTAGTAAACGCGATAACTTTTGCCCAAAACAATGAAAATACGCTTTTTGCGATTTTTTTTTACCAAACATATGTAGCATAAAACAAATTGGCCGAAAATGTTAAAAAATTTTGATTTTTACATTTTTTTTGGGGAATTTCAATTACAATTTCAATATTGTTATTTTTGCAAAATTGACGCTCTTTTTGTGTTTATAGCGCATGATCAAACAATCGCACAGGTGATCAAATACCACCAAAAGAAAGCTCTGTTTGTGGGAAAAAAAGGATGTCAAATTCGTTTAGGTACAGCGTCACACGACCGCGCAATTGTCCGTTAAAGTCACGCAGTGCCAAATCGCAAAATACCCCCTGGTCTTTTAGCAGCCAAATCCTCCGGGGCTTAAGTGGTTAATTGGATGATGTGAATAATGATAGGTTTACATCAGGGGGACATTTTTTTTAACACATTTTTGTATTAAAGGAATTTTTCAAGGTGTTTATGGATTGAAATTTTCCTTTTTTAGGGAATGATAAAGGGGGTACTAATGTACTCCAATACTTATCCTCCAGGGGGCTGATATCTGGGGACTCCTTATTTTAAAGGGGCTTCTAGATTCTTTTCAATCCCCCCTCAAACCCCCACATCTCTTTTGAGGGACTAAAAGTGGGTAAGTGGCCCTTTTTCCTTAAAATTGGGACAAGACACTTTGCAGAGGAGGCAGACTTCATTGCTCTCCCTTGAAAGTTACCCCCCAGTGTTGATTTGGTATGAGAAGAGATGGATGCGCACTCACTGCCCTCCTTTTTATGCCCCCTCCCCCAGGCTGCATACATAGAATGTTTTTAACATTTTTCAAATGTGTGCTGACACTTAAAAAAATGTGGGTTACCATTAAAATTCCAACCAGACCTTGTTCAGGTATGCAGTCTGGGTTTCCAGGAACTGGAGGACAATGAGTGTGTGCTTCCCCCCCCCCCCCCCCACTTCCCCTTTCTGTACCAATGGCCACATACCTGTATTAGAATTGCAAGTTACATGGTAACTTTTGATAATACAGTTTAAAGATATTAATCATTTTTGAAAGAGTGGAAAAAATGTATTTCCAAATGCTTTCTTTTATATTCTGCTTAGATTCTTCTAAGATAAGAATTGCATCTTACCTTTCAAGAAGAAACAGTTAAAAATATGAATTAAAAATAATAAAAATTTAAAATTTAAATAATAAAAATAATATTATCAAATATTAATGCCTGAACACAGTTTTGCAACTTTGATATGTGCCTGTAAAACTGCACACATCATCACAACTACTTAGCATATCCGGGTGAATTATTCTTTGTTTTTGTTTTGTTTTTTTAGGACAAATTTGGCATTTATTTGGTGGTAAATGGTAATGGATTTCTCTTGATTTTTTTTTTTTTTTTAATATCAAAGGAAATCTGGCACAAAATAGTACATTTTTTTAAATGTAGCTGTTAATTTCTTGCTATTACCATAACCTACAACCTAAGAACAACCCAAAATAAATTGTCTTTCTCCCAATGATTGCAGTAATACCACATATGTGTAGGTTATTTGTTTTTTTTTTATACCTGCAATAGGGCCCAGAAATCATAGCGCTCATTTTTCTTTTGTTTTATACTACCTAACCACATTAACAGTAAAGCCCCGTTCACACTGGGGCGACGCTACTTTGCCGGGCGACCTCACAGGTCGCGGCGTGCTGCTCGCACCGCGACCTCGGAGCGGCCGGCACGGACTTCATAACATTGAAGTCTATGCAGGTCGCTCCGGGTTGCCCCAAAGAAGCTCCGGACCCTTTTTCTAAGTCGGAGCGACTTGTGTCGCTCCTATTAGAACGGGTCCGCTGCTTCTCTATGGAAGGCGACCTACGGCGACCTGTCAGGCAACCAGGTCACCTGACAGGTCGCCCCAGTGTGAACGGGGGCTAATGCTTCTTCAATCTTACTAAAAAAACACACTGACCCTGACCTTTGACCCCAACTTTTTCTGTGACTATGCCCTTTTTGGCCCTAACCTTTAACTTAACTCTAACCCTAAAACTGACCTAGATCCAACCTGATCCAGCTATTTTATCTTTATTTTATTTTATTTTTTACACAACCGTTCTTTTGTTTACAAATTTCTACTCTAGCAAAGAGAAAAAGATACAATGTATTATATAATGCATCCTGTATGTATACAATGCATTATGTAACTTGTCTGTAATATGTGGGGGTTGATTTACTAAAGGCAAAGAGACTGTACACCTTACAGTTGCATTCAATTTCCTTAGTAAATGTAATGTGGTTGCACTCATTTTTCTTAGTAAATGTAATATGATGAAGCTTCACTAGACATATGCAAGTTGTTACGTTCTGAATTAATATTTGGACACATTTTTCGTTATTCAGAGATTCGGATATTTCCAAATCCATGAATTACAGCACAAACAAATTTTACTGAATTCTCCAAATAACTAAAGTAAATTTGTCCAAATTTTTTAAATTCGACTTAAATTTTACATTGAATTCCATTCAAATTTGAACTGTAAACATTTATTTTTGAAATCAAAGACTGTGTGTGTTATTAGTGTACCATTTTGAAATAATGCTGTTTTTGTTAAGCCAGAGGTGATTTAATGGGTCATTGTAATCATTTGATAAAGTTTTTCCTTGTGTTCCTTCACTTTGCAAGTGTAAAATTGCTAAAAAGAAACCAGTAAAATATAAATATTTAAACCATTTGCGCAGTATTGTACGTAGTAAATTGTTGAAAGTAAGATACTACTTTTATTTTATTTATTTATTTATTATTTATTTTTTTCCCCCTGCAAAGTAAATGCATACTGTGCTAGTATGCATCGCATACTAGCACATTATGTGACACTTACCTGCAAACGAAGCCCGCGTTGTCCCCGCTGGCGGCCGCATCCATCTTTGCCTGTCTTCCTTCCGGGCCTGTGGACTCCAGCTGTATTACTGGCCGGAGCCGCGTGACATCACTCCCGTGCATGCATGCAGGAGCCGCCGGTCACGGCACAGGGCTCTGAAGGAACGGCACGGGCGGCCATTCCTTCAGAGCGCATGTGCCGATGACGTCATCGGCTGCATACAATGTAAATATCTCCTAAACGGTGCAAGTTTAGGAGATATTTACAGTACCTATAGGTAAGCCTTGTTATAGGCTTACCTATAGGTAAAAGTTCTCGAGGTGGGTTTACAACCAGTTTAATCAGAACACTTTGCATATTTTGAATAAACGTATTATTAATAAAAACAAGATCAATGTGTATAAATAACATTTTTGATTTCACTGCTTCAAAATGTTTTGATTAGAACGTTTAGAATCGAGAAGAAAATCAGTAAACTCGAAGAAAATTTGAAAAAAATACAAAGAACGAATTTTGAATACGAATTCCAAATACAAATCCTGAATATGAATTGAATGAATCAACTGAATTTAACGAAACGAAACAACTAGACTAACGAATCTAAGAGAAACCAAAACAAATTTTTCGCATTCACATGCACATGCCTAAGCTTCCCTTTCTAAAGAATACGCAATCAGCTGCAAGAAAATTAAAAAGACAAAAATAAAAAGTTAACTATGTAACTATGTAAAAAACATTGGGGTTGATTTACTAAAGGCAAATAGACTATGCACTTTGCAAGAGCAGTTGCACTCATTTTCCTTAGTAAATGCATTGCGACAAATGTTCACCTTGTAAAGAATTTCCAATCAAGTGCAAGGAAAAAAATAACTAAATTTCCTTGCACATGATTGGATCCTGGAAATCAGTAGAACTTTAACGCATTTACTAAGCTCTTGGGAAAATGAGCACAACTGCATTTGCAAAAGTGCACAGTCTATTTGCCTTTAGTAAGTCCACCCCATTGTAAGTCTTTCTTGAGTCTTTTTCTTTACACCTCCCTCAGAGGACAGCTTTTCGTTGCCTCTGGGCAGCCTGGCACACATGAGCGATTACATGCTGCAGTGTCTCCGCAACGACCGCCGAGTTTCCCACATTGTAACTTGTGCTGATTACTGGGTGGCCACGCTGCTGGATCCCCATTACAAGGACAACGTGCCGTCCTTAATTCCCTCACTGGAGCGGGATCGGAAGATGCGCAAGCACAAGTGCACGCTGGTAGACGCGCTGATGGTGGCATTCCCACCTGACAGCGGGGCCACAGTGGAAGCACAAGGCCAAGGCAGAGGAGGAGGAGGGAAAAGGTCGCCAACGCAGCCAGGGCACCGCCAGCACCTCAGAAGGCAGGGTTAGCATGGCC
>NC_138779.1:211908333-212006211 GCF_965119305.1 Pelophylax lessonae | reverse complement strand
GATGGGGAAGTAAGTTATGATTGTTCTTTTGGTCAGATCTGCTCTACCCATATGGATCTACAATTGACATTATCAATCCTAAGGTAGATGATGGAGGGTCTTCAAAAATATTTCTTTCCAGAAACATCCCACTATTTGGGAGAAATTACTCTTACCTCTATGTAAGTATACAATTTATTCAAAATCTCTTTCTTTAAAATATTAATTCCTGAAACAACCATCAGTTTAAAATTAGGCTTCACCCTTAGAAATGTTGTTCTCAGGTTATACATCCATTTCCTAATTTAGATACATAGGTTAGATTCCTCACAAATTCTACATTGGTACAACTGGCTAAAACTATTTTCCTCTCAATTTTCTCCTTCACAGGTGAATAATAATGGTCTGCTATCATTTGCATCATCAATCAGCCAATACATACCACAAGCTCTTCCTGTTGCTTTAGGAAACCCGTTCCTGGCCATCTTCTGGGCTGATGTAAATAATGCATTAGCGGGTGATATATATTACCGTGAGACCACCGATCCCTCTCTTCTGTCCCGGGCCACCTCCGATATCAGAACTTATTTCCATGCTGTGAATTTCACAGCTCGGTGGGTGTTTGTAGCCACATGGCACCGAGTTGCGTATTATGAATCTTCAACAAACAAGGTGAGGATATCACCATGATGTTTTTTTTTTGTTTTTTTTTTTGCTGAAACAATGGCTGTTTTCGGACCTTAAAAATCTTTTTCAGAAGTTTAATCTTCAACTATAATTTTATGTTCTTTCAGGTGAACACATTCCAGGCTGTCCTGAGCACAGATGGCAATCAGACCTTCCTTCTGTACAATTATAAAGATATTCAGTGGCCAAGTATGAGTTGGAATGGATTCTCTCGGGATGGACCTTTGGCATTGGTGAGCAGATCACTTTATTCCTGAACTACAAGATTTTTCAAGTTACTGGAGGGTTTTAAGAAAGTATCATTTCGTAATGGTTCTCTTACTCGCTTCTTGAACATATGGTCTGTATGGCTTATACACTTTCCGGAACCCGTATCTTAAATAGGACACAGCTAAGATTATTACCTTCTTGATGACAAACTTTTTGCTCTTTATGGTGGTCACCCTGTTTGAATTTCTTTAATTGTGTTTTTATTATGTTTCTTAGGTTTTTTTTTTCTTTTTGTCTTTTTCTTCTTGGTTATCTCTTTAGCTGACATCAACACAAAGAGTTTGCCATCAATGGAGCCCTCTCTCCCTGAGTGCTACCTTGGGGCAAACGGGCAAGCAGCGGATTCGGACACAGTTGTAGCTCCCATTGGGAGTGTCTGGCTCCGTGGCACGTCCTGATTCGAGCATTGATATGTTACTAATTGTATTCCTGCATTGATATGTTATAATACTAATTATATTCCTGCATTGATATGTTATAATACTAATGGACAGTGGCTGTATTCCATGGTTCCATGGTACTAGTAATGGGGATACTGCCTTTGTTATATTGTTTGTGCTGAGCCTGTATCCCTACACATGCAAATGCATTGTTGTACATGTAGATTTTTTTTATTGTTCCACTTAAAGCGGAGTTCCGGCCACCAAAAAAAAATTTTCAGTGAAAATACCCCCGGGACAGTCAGGGCTAGTGCATTCCATAATGGATAGCCTCTGATCTGTCCCAGTTCGCACTTACCTTTTAGAAGAAATACTTAATTTCTTCTCCAGCGCTGCCATCTCAGGTGTGGGCAGCTGAAGCCAGTGCATCCTCTTCTGCGTCCTCTTTGGTCCCACAATGCACTGTGCCGGCCCCGCCGTCACTTCCGGGGCTGCAGCGTCATCCCTGCACAGCTTCTGGGCATGCCCAGAAGCTGTTTAGCAAGGTATGACGGCGCCTGCACCGGAACTGACGTCGGGGCCGGTGCAGGCGCATTGATTCCTGGGAGCGATGACGTTCAGCTCCCAGGAATCATTGCAAAGCGGAAGTGACAGCGCGGGCCGTGGCCGCCGAGGGAGGAAATGGAAGAAAGGTGAGTATATTTTTCTGCAATTACAAGGTAAGTAAAAAAAAAAAAAAAAATCATAATTATCCATTTTTGTTTCAGGTGACCTAGAAGCAAGCAGATGGCCTAAAGTCGACTATGTCGATTTTGGGGCCGGAACTCCACTTTAAGTACTGTTTGGAATGTCTTGCGTTCCCTTTTTTGAAAATTCAATAAAAACTAATTGAATAGAAAGTATAATTTCATAGGTTAAACACTGCAAAAGAAACACATTTAGAAACTGTGACCACATGAATTTGTTTACAGTATCAGCAGAGAAACTGTTAACAATGGTTGCAAATTGTGATCGACTTCTTTGTTGACAAATTGCTAAAAAAAACTTTATTAGTACAAACAGATGCAAAAAAATGAGACAGGTATCAAGATTAGAAAGTCTTGACACGTTTCAAGCACCAAGTGATTTGACTTAATGACTAAGCTAGCATTTTACGTGTGAAAGCTTCAGTCTAGAAGTGGGTAAAAGGTAAGTACTTTTTCATTTTTTTCTGCACATGGCCTAAATAGCTAAGCCTTGGGGCAGCAGGAGACCATTGCACAGAGCAGGTAAACCTAACATGCCTATTATATTAAAAAAAATGAAGGTTTAGAATCACTTTAGAAAACCTTTATCACCAAAGTGCTTTTCTGGTTAAAACATGGATTTTTTGTAATTCTTCTGTATTAGTAAATAAAGTTTATGCAGCGTACAGTATACAGTGTAATCTACATAGACATCTCTTTATACATGTTCTTGAACTGCATAGGCTGGACTGAACAGCGGCTATGAGACAGGATACTACACACTTCCAAGATCCCTCACAATCTCAGTCGCCAATTTATCATCTACAAGCAATGTCAATGTAACCGGACGTTGGGCATTTAAAGTGGACAAATTACGTCCAGAAGATATCAATGGAAATATAGGTGAGGTTCCCCTGTGTTTAGCCCCATGTTAATAGAACACTGTAAATATTATTTGGCCAGATCTGATGTAACTCATTTCAAGGGAAAGTATGGTATCATTTTGTGCACATATATTTATATAGATAGTTATTAATACAAATTAATAGGATTAATATCATTCAGCTGACTTACAGTGCCTTGCGAAAGCATTCGGCTCCCTTGAACTTTGCGACCTTTTGCCACATTTCAGGCTTCAAACATAAAGATATAAAACTGTAACTTTTTGTGAAGAATCAACAAGTGGGACACAATCAAGAAGTGGAAGTGGAATGAAATTTATTGAATATTTCAAACTTTGTTAACAAATAAAAAACTGAAAAATGCAAAATTATTCAGCCCCTTTACTTTCAGTGCAGCAAACTCTCTCCAGAAGTTCAGTGAGGATCTCTGAATGATCCAATGTTGACCTAAATGACTAATGATGATAAATAGAATCCACCTGTGTGTAATCAAGTCTCCGTATAAATGCACCTGCACTGTGATAGTCTCAGAAGTCCGTTTAAAGCGCAGAGAGCATCATGAAGAACAAGGAACACACCAGGCAGGTCCGAGATACTGTTGTGGAGAAGTTTAAAGCCAGATTTGGATACAAAAAGATTTCCCAAGCTTTAAACATCCCAAGGAGCACTGTGCAAGCGATAATATTGAAATGGAAGGAGTATCAGACCACTGCAAATCTACGAAGACCTGGCCGTCCCTCTAAACTTTCAGCTCATACAAGGAGAAGACTGATCAGAGATGCAGCCAAGAGGCCCATGATCACTCTGGATGAACTGCAGAGATCTACAGCTGAGGTGGGAGACTCTGTCCATAGGACAACAATCAGTCGTATACTGCACAAATCTGGCCTTTATGGAAGAGTGGCAAGAAGAAAGCCATTTCTTAAAGATATCCATAAAAAGTGTCATTTAAAGTTTGCCACAAGCCACCTGGGAGACACCAAACATGTGGAAGAAGGTGCTCTGGTCAGATGAAACCAAAATCGAACTTTTTGGCAACAATAAAAAATGTTATGTTTGACGTAAAAGCAACACAGCTCATCACCCTGAACACACCATCCCCACTGTCAAACATGGTGGTGGCAGCATCATGGTTTGGGCCTGCTTTTCTTCAGCAGGGACAGGGAAGATGGTTAAAATTGATGGGAAGATGGATGGAGCCAAATACAGGACCATTCTGGAAGAAAACCTGATGGAGTCTGCAAAAGACCTGAGACTGGGACGGAGATTTGTCTTCCAACAAGACAATGATCCAAAACATAAAGCAAAATCTACAATGGAATGGTTCACAAATAAACACATTCAGGGGTTAGAATGGCCAAGTCAAAGTCCAGACCTGAATCCAATTGAGAATCTGTGGAAAGAACTGAAAACTGCTGTTCACAAACGCTCTCCATCCAACCTCACTGAGCTTGAGCTGTTTTGCAAGGAGGAATGGGCAAAAATTTCAGTCTCTCGATGTGCAAAACTGATAGAGACATACCCCAAGAGACTTACAGCTGTAATCGCAGCAAAAGGTGGCGCTACAAAGTATCAACTTAAGGGGGCTGAATAATTTTGCACGCCCAATTTTTCAGTTTTTTATTTCTTAAAAAAGTTTGAAATATCCAATAAATTTCGTTCCACTTCATGATTGTGTCCCACTTGTTGTTGATTCTTCACAAAAAATTACAGTTTTATATCTTTATGTTTGAAGCCTGAAATGTGGCAAAAGGTCGCAAAGTTCAAGGGGGCCGAATAATTTCGCAAGGCACTGTATTTATATAGATAGTTATTAATACAAATGAATAGGATTAATATCAATCAGCTGATTTACTTTACAAAAGAATGTGCTGTATATTTTCTTCAAGAGTAAACTAAGACACACAGCCATTGCTAGCGGAAAAATCAAAATAATTACAGACGTGTTACAAAACACATTCTAAGGAAACTCAGCTATTAATAAAAAAGTCTATCAGCTAAATATTCTCAGAGAACATGTCGTGTGTCCTTTTTCATAATTGCCCATTTTACCAAACCAGAATGGGGAAGGTGGGTTGGAAGGTTGTTGTGTGTAAAAATATTTAGGTATGTTTTTTCTTCCTAGATAATTCTACAGAAACTTCTATGCACACTCCATTGACAACTACGCCTGGACCCATCACCACAACTATTACCTCTCCATTGACAACTAATATTTCTCCTTTCACAGGTAAAAACAATTAATGAGCAACTATTCAAAGTATTATAAACTAGACATTAGGAATCCTAAAATCTTACTAAAACATGATCTATGATGAATCCTCCTCTTCAGCTGCTCCAACAGATTCATTGTAACAGTCTTGCCCTATGCGAGAAGCCTAAGCTAGAGTACCATATTTGCACATTTACGCATGAGGGCTTCTGAGATCTTACTGATACATGGTTTGCAATGAATCCTACACTTCAGCTACTCCAGCAGATTCATTGTAACAGTCTTCACCTATGCGAGAAGCCTAAGCTAGAGTACCATGTTTGCACATTTACGCATGAGGCTTCTGAGATCTTCTTACTGATACACGGTTTGCAATGAATCCTACACTTCAGCTACTCCAACAGATTCATTGTAACAGTCTTCACCTATGCGAGAAGCCTAATGGCCCGTACACACGATCCGAAAATCGGACGAAAAATAACGCTTGTGAAAAGATCGGACGATAATCTGATCGTTAGTACACAGCTTACGAGAGGCGATCGCGACAGTTCGCCCGATATTATCCTCTCGTGCAAGCATAAAAATTTTGATCGTATTATAACACATCGTACGATAATCGTATTATCAGTATGTTGTTCATCCGAAAAAAATGGTGAGCAGTAGACAGCGCATGAGCAGTAGACATCATTTCCCCTCACACGCTACAACATGGTTACGCATACCGGAAGCTTTTGAATAATCGTCCGAGAAAATTTGTATCGTAAGTAACCTCTCCCATTTGCGAATATAATTGAGAGTTCCTAGCAACCAAACAAAAACGGACGGAACGTCGTCCGATTTTTGGATCGTGTGTACTGGGCATAAGCTAGAGTACCATGTTTGCACATTTACGCATTAGGGCTTCTGAGATCTTCTTACTGATACACGGTTTGCAATGAATCCTACACTTCAGCTACCCCAACAGATTCATTGCAACAGTCTCCACCTATGCGGGAGGCTGGGGCTAGAGTATCATGTTATGTTTCTAGGTTGATGGCTAAATTTGGATATATTCTTGGATGGGGAAGTAAATAATGATTGTTCTTTTGGTCAGATCTGCTCTACCCATATGGACCTCCAATTGACATTATCAATCCAAAGTTAGATGATGGAGGGTCTCCAAAAATATTTCTTTCCAGAAACATCCCACTATTTGGGAGAAATTACTCTTACCTCTATGTAAGTATACCATTTATTCAAAAACTCTTTCTTTAAAATAATAAATCCTGTAACAACCATCAGTTTAAAATTAGGCTTCACTCTTAGAAATGTTGTTCTCGGGTCATTCACCCATTTCCTACTTTAGATAGGTAGAATTCCTCACAAATTCTACATTGGTACATCTGGCTAAAACTGTTTTCCTCTCAATCTTCTCCTTCACAGGTGAATAATAATGGTCTGTTATCATTTGCATCATCGATCAGTCAATATACACCACAAGCTCTTCCTGTTGCTTTTGGAAACCCATTCCTGGCTATTTTCTGGGCTGATATAAATAATGCATTAGCGGGTGATATATATTACCGTGAGACCACCGATCCCTCTCTTCTGTCCCGGGCCACCTCCGATATCAGAACTTACTTCCATGCTGTGAATTTCACAGCTCGGTGGGTGTTTGTAGCCACATGGCACAGAGTTGCGTATTATGGATCTTCAACAAACAAGGTGAGGATATCACCATGATGCTTTTTTTTAGCTGAAACAATGGCTGTTTTACAACCTTAAAAATCTTTTTCAGAGGTTTATTCTTCAACTATCATTTTCTTTACATTCAGGTGAACACATTTCAGGCTGTCCTGAGCACCGATGGCAATCAGACCTTCCTTCTGTACAATTATAAAGATATTCAGTGGCCAAGTATGAGTTGGAATGGATTATCCCGGGATGGACCTTTGGCATTGGTGAGCAGCAGATCACTTTATTCCTGAACTACAAGTGTTTTCATTTACTGGAGGGTTTCAAGAAAGTATTATTTTATAGGTTAAGCCCTGCAAAAGAAACACATTTAGAAACTGTGACCACATGGCTTTGTTTACAGCATCAGCAGAGAAACTGTTAACCAAGTTTGCAAATGGTTATCAATTACTTTGTTGACAAACTGCTAAAACAAACTTTATTAGTATAAACAGATGCAAAAATTAGACAGTTTTCTAGATTAGAAAGTCTTAACACGTTTCAAGTACAAAGTGATTAGACCTTATGACTAAGCACTTTACATGTGAAAACTTCAGTCTAGCAGTGGACAATAAGTACTATTTCGGTTTTTTTTTTGCACATAGTCTAAATAGTTAAGCCTTGGGGCAGCGGGAGACTATTGCACAAAGCAGGAAAATATTACATACTTTTTTATGTTTGTAGCACCCTCCTAGGTAGGTGCTACTGAGAGAGTATAGTTTTTGGCTCCGTCTGCCTATCAGAGGAGCAGCAGGCAAATCTATATTGCCCTTTGTCTACCAGAGAGCAGGATCTGTGAGTTAGGTCTGCTCTTGGTGCTCAGTGTGTGATTCATCTGGTCTAGGGAGTGTTTCACACTGGTCCAATAGGGAGGCATATTGGGCAGTGGAAGAAATCTGACCAATGGGTACACAGGCTTTGATACAGCCCCAGTTATTGGCGCAAACTGGCTGTCTTAGTGCATTGTGGGGTGTGGTATAAAAGCCAGGAGCACATGTGCTGTGGGGTCCTCTGTAGCAGTGGCATGTGGTCACAGGCTGTCGGCCTGGGGACAAGAAGAAGGGAGCTGAAACTAGAGGTCCATGAGAGCTGACTGAAGGTGTAGAGACACTGGAGACCCTCGAAAAACAGTATCATGAGTATAGGGGATCGTGACTAGGGGCCTGATCTGAGGGGGCCACCTCGCTATGGGATAGTCAGTGGACGAGTGTCAGCAGGTGTAATGAAAGGGGGTACTAGGTGTGTATCCTGAAGACCATTCATCCTAACAAGTCATCTACATAGAGACTTAATCCTAGATTAATCTAGTGGCAAGGTAAAGTTAGCAGCCTGGCTGCATCTTTAGACAGGAGTCCTCACCTTCTTTGAATAGTTCAAGTTTGAGTATCCCACTCTTCAATTCTCCCATCCCTAATTGAAATAAAACCACAAAAATGACATCCCCTAGACCAGTGGTCATCAACCCTGGCCTACAGGGCCCACTAACAGGCCATGTTTGCAAGATAACTGAAAAACATCCCAGGTGATATCATTTGCTGCTCAGTAATTGCAGTACTCTAGTCTGCATCTCCCCAAGGTAATACTTAAAATCTGGCCTGTTAGTGGGCCCTGAGGACCGGAGTTGAGGACCACTGCCCTAGACTGTTCATTGACTGAGCCAATGAGTAAAGAGTTAAATTGTGCATGCTGCAGTTGCTATAGGTAACCCAGGGGGATCCCAAGGTGAACAATCCAGCAGACCTCAAGGGGGCAGTGCTACATGTTAAACAAAATGAAGGTTTAGATTCACTTCAGGAAACATTTATTACCAAAGTGCTTTTCTGGTTAAAACATGGACTTTTTGTAAATCTTGTGTATCAGTAAACAAAGTTTATACAGCGTACAGTATACAGTGTAATCTGCATAGACATCTCTTTATACATGTTCTTGAACTGCATAGGCTGGACTGAACAGCGGCTATGGGACAGGATACTACACACTCCCAGGATCCCTCACAATCTCAGTTGCCAATTTATTGTCTACAAGCAATGTCAATGTAACCGGACGTTGGGCATTTAAAGTGGACAAATTACGTCCAGAAGATATCAATGGAAATATAGGTGAGGTTCCACTGTGTTGAGGCTCATGTTAAAAAATCACTGTCAGTATTAGCTGGCCAGATCTGATGTAACTCATTTCAAGGGAAAGTATTGTATCATTTTGTGCAGATATATTGATATAGATAGATAATAACACAAATTAATAGGATTAATATCAATAAGCTGATTTTTTTTTTTTACAAAAGAATATGTTGTACATTTTCTACAAGAGTAAAATTAGGACACATAGCCATTGTTAGCTGAAATACCAAAGTAATTACAGGCATGTAAATAAGACTTTGTAAGGAAACTTAGCTAAAAAATAAAAAATTATTTCTGCTAAATCTTCTCAGAGAACATGTCTTGTGTCCTTCTTGATCCTTGCCCATTTTACCAAACCAGAATGGGGTAGGTGGGTTGGAAGGTCGTTGTGTGTAAAAACATTTTGATGTGTTTTTTCTTCCTAGATAATTCTACAGAAAGTTCTACGAACACTCCATTGACAACTGTGCCCGGACCCATCACCACACGCTCCACAACTATTACCTCTACATTGACACGCACCACAACTAATATTTCTCCTTTTGCACAGTCTTCAGGTAAAAACAATTAATTAGCAACGATTCAAAGTATTTTAAACTAGACATTAGACACTCTAAAATCTTCTTACTAATACATGATCTATGATGAATCCTCCTCTTCAGCTGCTCCAACAGATTTATTGTAACAGTCTTGCCCTATGCGAGAAGCCTACCATGTTTGCACATTTATGCATGACAGCTTCTGGGATCTTCTTACTGATACAAGATTTGCAATGAATCTTAACCACTTAAGCCCCGGAAGATTTTACCCCCTTCCTGACCAGGGGGTATTTTGCGATTCGGCACTGCGTGAATTTAACGGACAATTGCGCGGTCATGCGATGCTGTACCTAAACTAATTTGACGCCCTTTTTTTCCCACAAACAGAGCTTTCTTTTGGTGGTATTTGATCACCTGTGCAATTTTTTGATCATGCGCTATAAACAAAAAAAGAGCGTCAATTTTGCAAAAATAACAATATTTTTCACATTTTTTTATATGAAATTCCCCCCCCAAAAAATTTAAAAATTAAAACTTTTTAACATTTTCGGCCAATTTGTTTTATGCTACATATGTTTGGCAAAAAAAATCGTCAAAAGCGTATTTTGATTGGTTTGCACAAAAGTTATCGCGTTTACTAACAAAGGGAAAGATTTTTGTCATTTTTGTTGTTTTTTTTTTAACGCGTAATGGCGGCAATCTGAGATTTTTTTTGCAGGACTGCGACATTGCGGCGGACAGATCGGACCCTTGACTGACATTTTTGACACTTTTGGGGTTACCAGTGAGTGACATTTCTACAGTAATCAGTGCTATACATATGCACTGTTACTGTAAAATTACACTGGCAGTGAAGGGGTTAACTTTATTTGAGAGGGAGGGGCTGTGTGTGTCCCTAGGGGCATGATTCTAACTGTGATTGGCTGTGGCTTGAGGTGTAGGAACAATGATCAACGGTCCTACATAGTAGAACCGTATGATCATTGTTTCTACACCGGGGAGAATGATAGGCGGCTTGTTTACACTAGCCGCCTGCCTTTCTCCCTCTCCCCCGACGATCGCAGAGTGACCGGCGGACATCGGGTCCGCCAGTCACACGCGCGGGGGGATCCGTGACCGAGCGGGAGCGCGCCTCCGGCGGCGCAAGCTCGCTCCCCAGAGCCTCACAGGCTAGCGACGTAGACCTACGTCGCTCTGCCTGTGAGGGGCTGACTGCCGCAGTAAATATACTGTGCGCAGTCGGCAAGTGTTTAAGGCCCGTACACAAGAGTGGAAATTCGGCCGGGAATTTTCGTCCGACGACCAATCTTCCGATTTTCGGCTTGTTAGTATGGTGCTCTCGACAACCGACTTTTCGCCCGAAAAAATCCTGGTGTGCAGGCTATAACATTTTTGCCCTCCGTCAAAACACGTCCGATTTTCGTGCAGTCAGTACAGATTTCGATGGGGAAAAATCTTATGAGCAAGACTAGGCATGCTCAGAGATGAAAGAACACATACAAAGCAATCCAACACATGACATCACTTCTGAAGTAGAATTTTGTCGCGCGGGAAAATTCGTGTGCAGTCTAGAGCACATTCCAACCAACAGACACCACTCTGGACAAAAGACGGATGAGCGGTCGGCGGAAGTTTGTTGCGTGTGTACGAGGCTTAACACTTCAGCTGCTCCAACAGATTCTTTGTAACAGTCTTCACCTATGCGAGAAGCCCAAGCTAGAGTACCATGTTTGCACATTTACGCATTAAGGCTTCTGGGATCTTCTTACTGATACATGGTTTGCAATGAATCCTACAGTTTGGCTACTTCAACAGATTTATTGCAACAGTCTCCACCTATGCGGGAGGCTGGGGCTAGAGTATCATGTTATGTTTCTAGGTTGATGGCTACATTTGGATATATTCTTGGATGGGGAAGTAAATTATGATTGCTCTTTTGGTCAGATCTGCTCTACCCATATGGACCTCCAATTGACATTATCAATCCTAAGGTAGATGATGGAGGGTCTCCAAAAATATTTCTTTCCAGAAACATCCCACTATTTGGGAGAAATTACTCTTACCTCTATGTAAGTATACCATTTATTCAAAATCTCTTTCTTTAAAATAATAAATCCTGTAACAACCATCAGTTTAAAATGAGGCTTTACTCTTAGAAATGTTGTTCTCATTCACCCATTTCCTTCTTTAGATAGATAGGTAGAATTCCTCACAAATTCTACATTGGTACATCTGGCTAAAACTGTTTTCCTCTCAATCTTCTCCTTCACAGGTGAATAATAACGGTCTGTTATCATTTGCATCATCGATCAGTCAATATACACCACAAGCTCTTCCTGTTGCTTTTGGAAACCCGTTCCTGGCCATCTTCTGGGCTGATATAAATAATGCATTAGCGGGTGATATATATTACCGTGAGAGCACCGATCCCTCTCTTCTGTCCCGGGCCACCTCCGATATCAGAACTTACTTCCATGCTGTGAATTTCACAGCTCGGTGGGTGTTTGTAGCCACATGGCACAGAGTTGCGTATTATGGATCTTCAACAAACAAGGTGAGGATATTACCATGATGCTTTTTTTAAGCTGAAACAATGGCTGTTTTCGTACCTTAAAAATATTTTTCAGAGGTTTATTCTTCAACTATCATTTTCTGTACTTTCAGGTGAACACATTTCAGGCTGTCCTGAGCACTGATGGCAATCAGACCTTCCTTCTGTACAATTATAAAGATATTCAGTGGCCAAGTATGAGTTGGAATGGATTATCCCGGGATGGACCTTTGGCATTGGTGAGCAGATCTCTTTATTCCTTAAGTTTTCGACTTTATTCAGGAATTTAAAAGAAGTGTAATTTCATAAGCTAAGCACTGTATGAAACACAGTTGCAAAATGTGATCACATGGCTTTGTTTATCTACTGAACTATTGTTCACTGTAAAATACCGTTCTGTACCATTATGAATATATTCAGTGGCCAAGTTTGAGTTGGAATGGTTACTCCCAGGATGGACCTTTGGTATTAGTGAGCAGATCTCTTTATTTCTGAAGTTTTCAAATTCACTCAGGAATTTAAAAGACGTGTAATTTCATAAGCTAAGCACTGTATGAAACACAGTTGCAAAATTTGAGCACATGGCTCTGTTTATCTACTGAACTATTGTTCACTGTAAAATACCGATCTTTACAATTATAAAGATATTCAGTGGTCAAGTATGAGTTGGAATGGTTACTTTCAGGATGGACTTTTGGCATTGGTGAGGAGATCACTTTATTCCTAAACTATAAGTGTTTCAATTTACTGGAGGGTTTCAAGAAATAATCATTTCAACGGTTAAGCCCTGCAAAAGAAACACATTTAGAAACTGTGATCACATGACTTTGTTTACAGTATAAGCAGAGAAACTGTTAACCAAGTTTGCAAATGGTTATCAATTGCTTTGTTAACAAACTGCTAAAAAAAAACCTTTATTAGTACAAACAGATGCAAAAATTAGACAGGTTTCAAGATTAGAAAGTCTTGACGCGTTTCAAGCACAAAGTGATTAGACCTTATGACTAAGCATTTTATGCGTGAAAACTTCAGTCTAGCAGTGGGCAATAAGTACTATTTCGTTGGCTTTTTTTTTGCACATAATCTAAATAGTTAAGCCTTGGGTCAGTGGGAGACCATTGCACAGAGCAGGTAAATATAACATACTTATTATGTTAAACAAAATGAAGGTTTAGAATCACTTTAGGAAACATTTATCACCAAAGTGGTTTTGTGGTTAAAACATGGACTTTTTGTAATTCTTGTGTATCAGTAAATAAAGTTTATACAGTATACAGTGTAATCGGCATAGACAACTCTTTATACATGTTCTTGAACTGCATAGGCTGGACTGAACAGCGGCTATAATACAGGATACTACACACTTCCAAGATCCCTCACAATATCAGTCGCCAATTTATCGTCTACAAGCAATGTCAATGTAACCGGACGTTGGGCATTTAAAGTGGACAAATTACGTCCAGAAGATATTAATGGAAATATAGGTGTGTTGAGCTCCATGTTAAAAAAAAAATCACTGTCAATATTATCTTGCCAGATCTGATGTAACTCATTTCAAGGGAAAGTATTGTATCATTTTGTGCACATATATCTCAAATCTCAAATCTCAAATCGACTTAATTGTCAATTCTTCCACATTTACAATACATACATACAAAGAATCGAAATTACATTACTCTTAGACCCCCGGTGCATACAGATAATATATTGATTTAGATAGTTAATAATACAAATTAATAGGATTAATATCAATAAACTGATTTACTTTACAGAAGAATGTGTTGTACATTTTCTTCAAGAGTAAAATTAGGACACATAGCCATTGTTAGCTGAAATTCCAAAGTAATTACAGGCATGTTAATAACACGTTGTAAGGAAACTCAGCTAAAAAATAAAACATTATTTCTGCTAAATATTCTCAGAGAACATGTCGTGTGTCCTTCTTGATCCTTGCCTATTTTACCAGAATGGGGTAGGTGAGTTGGAAGGTCGTTGTGTGTAAAAACATTTTGATGTGTTTTTTCTTCCTAGATAATTCTACAGAAAGTTCTACGAACACTCCATTGACAACTGTGCCTGGACCCATCACGACACGCTCCACAACTACTACCTCTCCATTGACAACTAATATTTCTCCTTTCACAGGTAAAAAAAATGAATTAGCAACTATTCAAAGTATTATAGACTAGACATTAGGAACCCTAAAATCTTCTTACTAAAACATGATCTATGATGAATCCTCCTCTTCAGCTGCTCCAACAGATTCATTGTACCAGTCTTGCCCTATGCGAGAAGCCTACCATGTTTGCACATTTATGCATGACACAGCTTCTGGGATCTTCTTACTGATACAAGATTTGCAATGAACCTTAAGGCCCGTACACACGAGTGGAAATTCGGCCAGGAATTTTCGTCCGACGACCGATCTTCCGATTTTTGGCTTGTTAGTATGGTGCTCTCGACAACCGACTCCGACTTTTCAGCCGAAAAAATCCTGGTGTACAGGCTATAAAATTGTTGTCCTCCATCAAAACACGTCCAATTTTCGTGCAGTCAGTACAGATTTCGATGGGGAAAAATGTTATGAGCAAGACTGGGCATGCTCAGAGATGAAAGAACACATACAAAGCAATCCAACACATGACGTCACTTCTGAAGTAGAATTCTGTCGTGCGGGAAAATTTGTGTGCAGTCTAGAGCACATTCCAACCAACAGACACCACTCTGGACAAAAGACGGACGAGCGGTCGGTGGAAATTCGTTGCGTGTGTACGAGGCTTTACACTTCAGCTGCTCCAACAGATTCATTGTAACAGTCTTCACCTATGCGAGAAGCCTAAGCTAGAGTACCATGTTTGCACATTTACGCATGAGGGCTTTTGAGATCTTCTTACTGATACATGGTTTGCAATGAATTCTACACTTCAGCTACTCCAACAGATTCATTGCAACAGTCTCCACCTATGCGGGAGGCTGGGGCTAGAGTATCATGTTATGTTTCTAGGTTGATGGCTAAATTCGGATATATTCTTGGATGGGGAAGTAAATTATGATTGTTCTTTTGGTCAGATCTGCTTTACCCATATGGATCTCCAATTGACATTATCAATCCTAAGGTAGATGATGGAGGGTCTCCAAAAATATTTCTTTCCAGAAACATCCCACTATTTGGAAGGAATTACTCTTACCTCTATGTAAGTATACCATTTATTCAAAATCTCTTTCTTTAAAATATTAATTCCTGAAATGGCCATCAATTTAATATTGGGCTGCACCCTTAGAAATGTTGTTCTCAGGTCATTCACCCATTTCCTACTTTAGATAGATCAGTAGAATTCCTCACAAATTCTACATTGGTACATCTAGCTAAACCTGTTTTCTTCTCAATCTTCTCCTTCACAGGTGAATAATAATGGTCTGTTATCATTTGCATCATCGATCAGTCAATATACACCACAAGCTCTTCCTGTTGCTTTTGGAAACCCGTTCCTGGCTATCTTCTGGGCTGATATAAATAATGCGGTAGCGGGTGATATATATTATCGTGAGAGCACCGATCCCTCTCTTCTGTCCCGGGCCACCTCCGATATCAGAACTTACTTCCATGCCATGAATTTCACAGCTCAGTGGGTGTTTGTAGCCACCTGGCACCGAGTTGCGTATTATGGATCTTCAACAACCAAGGTGAGGATATTACCATGATGCTTTTCTTAAGCTTAAACAATGGCTGTTTTTCGACCTTAAAAATATTTTTCAGAGATTGGGTCTTCAACTAACATTTTATGCACTTTCAGGTGAACACATTTCAGGCTGTCCTGAGCACTGATGGCAATCAGACTTTCCTTCTTTACAATTATAAAGATATTCAGTGGCCAAGTATGAGTTGGAATGGATTATCCCGGGATGGACCTTTGGCATTGGTGAGTACATCCCTTTATTCCTGAACTACATGTTTTTTAATTCACTGGGGGCTTTCAAGGAAATATAATTTCATGAGTTAGGCACTGCAAAGAAACACATGTTAAAACTCTGATCACATGACTTTCTTTATCAGCAGAGAAAGTGTTTACTGTGCTAGGAATGACATTGTGATTATTGGTTTTGTTGCAGAACTTCTAAAGCAAACTTTATTAGTACAAATAGATGCAAAAATTAAACAGGTATCGAGATTAGAATGTCTTGACATGTTTCAAGCTCGAAGTAATTTGAATTTAAGACTAAACCCTTTGTATGTGTGAAACTCATCAAGGCTACTTATCTTAACACCTGTCTACATTACTTCTGATGACACTAAGAATCTTTAGTCTAGTAGTGAGAACAAGGAACTGTTTTTTTTTTTTTCCTTTTTTTTTTTTTTGCACATAGTCAAAATAATTAGGCCTTGAGGCCCGCAGGTGATTCCGGGAAGTTACGGAATGGAAAAACCCCTCCTTTAGAGCAGTAGTAATTGGTTTGCTAAATCACTATGACAGCATTTTTTGGTATATGTCCAAAGCAAAGAAACTTTTCTAAACCTCTGGAGCAACTTAAACGTCATTGCATGCTTAACATTCTATGTCATTGACTCCTGTGCATTTTACCCACTTTCCAACGAAAGGATTTTGCTGTCTTACGTCTGGGCCACTTTTTGCGATTCGGCGCTGTGCGACTTTAACTGATAATTGCGCGGTCGTGCGACGCCATACCCAAACGAAATTTACGTCCTTTTTTTCCCACAAACAGAGCTTTCTTTTGATGGTATTTGATCACCTGTGCGATTTTTACTTTTTGCGCTATAAACAAAAAAAGAGCGTAAATTTTAAAAAAACAACAATATTTTTCACATTTTTTTATATGAAATTCCCCCCAAAAAAATGTAAAAATCAAAATTTTTTTTTTTTTTGTCCAATTTGTTTTCTGCTACATATGTTTGTTAAAAAAAATTCACAATAAGCGTATTTTGATTGGTTTGCGCAAAAGTTATTGCATTTACTAACAAAGGGAAAGATTTCTGTCATTTTTGGTGGTTTTTTTTTTACGCGTAATGGCGGCGATCTGCGATTTTTTTTTGCGGGACTGCGACATTGCGGCGGACAGATCGGACCCTTGACTGACATTTTTGACACTTTTGGGGGTACCAGTGACATTACTGCAGTAATCAGTGCTATATATATGCACTGTTACTGTAAAAATGACACTGGCAGGGAAGGGGTTAATTTTATTGGAGAGGGAGGGGTTAATGTATGCCTGGTGCTTACTGACGTGTGTGGGGGGAGGTGACTATGTGACACAAGGACAGATCCAGGGTTCAGCTATGCTGAACCCTGCAATCTGTCCCTGCCTGTCACTTGGGAGATCCGCCCGCTTGTGTTTACACAAGCAGGCGGATCTCCACACTAGATCCCCGACGATCAGGGAAGAGCAGCGGCGATCCTCCCCTGGCCCGACTCCCGCTGTGACTGAATACAGCGGGAGCAAGCCTCCAGCGGCGCGCGCGCACGCCGCCAAGAAAGAGGAGTGTCTGACGACGTAGTACTACGTCGTCAGACGATAACGAGCCACTTTGCCGCAGTAGTACTACGGTACTCAGACGGCAAGTGGTTAAAGGATACGCACACCTTTGCTAACATGTTACATGTTATACCTGTTTTTTTAGGGTGCTTCTGGCTCCTGCTATTGTCAATCACATTTTGTGATGATAGAGGGGAGAGGTGGGGCTGAGCCACGCTGTCTGTGTCTATGGACAAGGGCAGCACAGCTTAGGTTCAAGCCCACCCGATTGCCCCCATGCTTTTGGCTCCTGCTATTGTCAATCAAATTTTGTGATGATAGAGTGGGGAGGTGGGGCTGATCCATGCTGCCTGTGTCTATGGACAATGGCAGCAAAGCTCAAGTTCAAGCCCACATGATTGCCCCCATAACAAGGGGCTTGCTATGGGGGCACTCACCGAAGAGGAGGGACCAGGAGAAGGAATTTTTGTCCTTCTTAAATATCAGTAAATAAAGCTTTTACAGCATACAGTATACGGTGTAATGTGCATAAACAACTCTTAATACATGTTCTTTAACTGCATAGGCTGGACTGAACAGCGGCTACAATACAGGATACTACACACTCCCAGGATCCCTCACAATCTCAGTTGCTAATTTATTATCTACAAGCAATGTCAATGTAACCGGACGTTGGGCATTTAAAGTTAACAAATTACATCCAGAAGATATCAATGGAAGTATAGGTGAGCTTACACTGTGTTTAGCCCTGTGTTAGTAAATCACTATAAATATTATCTGACCAAATCTGATGTAACTCGTTTCAAGGGAAAGCATTGTATATTTTTATGCACATATATTTAAATAGATATTTAGTAATACACATTAATAGGAATACAATATTAATAGGATTATTATCAATAAGGTCATTTACTTTACAAAATAATGTGTTGTACATTTTCTACAAGAGTAAAAATAAGACCAATAGCCATTGAAATACCAAAGTAATGTAGCACTGCCCCCTAAGGAGCCGCTGAGAATTACACCTTCTGGATTCCCCTGGTTTACCCTTAGCAACGGATAGCAGACAAATAGCATTTTAAGTCCTTGGCTCAGTCGATAAACAGTCCAGGGGATGTTGTTGTTTTTTTTTGTTTTTTTTTGTGTTTTATTTTGGAACTGGGAAGGGAGAAGGGATGAGTGGGATACTCCAACTTGAACTATGCACAATCCTGAGGACAACTAACTGCAGTGTGTGCGGCAAGGCCGCTGCTTCACCTTGCCACTGAAGTGAAGATAAAGAATATGAACTCTTGTTTAAGTCACTCTTCAGGGTCTAACTTGGCACCCCCTTTCTCATTTGTTGTGTGTGCTGACCTCCTGTCCACTGACACTCTACTGGAGTGGTCCCCTTCCTGGGCAGAGCCCTGGCCAGCTTCCCGGTACTCACGGACTCTGTTTTTCCCTGAGTTGCTGTGCTTCAAAATCCCTGGTCAGCATCCACTGGACCTCCTGGCTCAGCTCCACACGTCTGGTCCACAAGGCGGACCGCCTATGACCACCTTCTTCAGCAACAGGAGGAGAGAAAGCTGCCACCCTCCTCTTGGGACCTGGCTCCCGCCCAAAGACACCTGTCACATGTGCCCATGACTTTTATAACATATCCCAGGATGCACCACTGTTGTGCCATCCCACTGGGATAGTCATAAAAGCCTGTGTGTCACTGGCGGGGTTTCCTCCACTGTCCAACAGGCTCCCCTATTGGATACAGTGGGGACACTTCCTCAGACCAGATGAATCACACATGGACACATGAAACAGGCAAAACTAACAATCAGGCTCCCCTGACAACCAGATGGAGTTTCTAAGCTTTTATCCACCTAGCACCTACCTAGAAGGGTGCTACAGTAATTACATTCATGCGAATAACACGTTGTAAGAAAACTCAGTTATCAATAAAAAAAAGTTTTTCTGCTAAATATCCACAGAAAACATGTCATGTGTCCTTCTTGATCCTTGACCATTTCACCAAACCAGAATGGGGAAGGTGGGTTAGGAGGTCGTTGTGTGTAAAAAATATTTAGGTATGTTTTTTCTTCCTAGATAATTCTACAGAAAATGAAAATTCTACGAATGCTCCATTGACAACTACAACCGGACCCATCACCACACGCACCACAACTATTACCTCTCCATTGACACGCACCACAACTAATATTTCTCCTTTTACAGGTAAAAAAAATTAATGAGCAACTATTCAAATATTATTAACTAGACATTAGGAACCCTGAAATATTCTTATTAAAACATGATCTATGATGAATCCCCCTCTTCAGCTGCTCCAACAGATTCATTGTAACAGTCTTCACCTATGCGAGAAGCCGAGACTAGAGTATCATGTTTGCACATTTATGCATGAGGGCTTCTGAGATCTTCTTACTGATACACAGTTTGCAATGAATCCTACACTTCAGCTACTCCAACAGATTCATTGCAACAGTCTCCACCTATGCGGGAGGCTGGGGCTAGAGTATCATGTTATGTTTCTACGTTGATGGTTAAATTTGGATATATTCTTGGATGGGGAAGTAAATTATGATTGTTCTTTTGGTCAGATCTGCTCTACCCATATGGATCTCCAATTGACATTATCAATCCTAAGATAGATGATGGAGGGTCACCAAAAATATTTCTTTCCAGGGACATCCCACTATTTGGGAGAAATTACTCTTATCTCTATGTAAGTATACCATTTAATCAAAATCTCTTTCCTTAAAATATTAAATCCTGAAATGGCCATCATAGTAATTCAAAATTAGGCTTCACCTATAGAAATGTTGTTCTCAGGTCATACACCCATTTTGTATTTTAGATAAATAGGTAGAATTCCTCACAAATTCTACATTGGTACATTTGGCTAAAACTGTTTTCTTCTCAATCTACCTCTTCACAGGTGAATAATAATGGTCTGTTATCATTTTCATCACCAATCAGTCAATTTACACCACAAGCTCTTCCTGTTGCTTTTGGAAACCCGTTCCTGGCTCTCTTCTGGGCTGATATAGATAATAGAGTAGCGGGTGATATATATTACCGTGAGAGCACAGATCCCTCTCTTCTGTCCCGGGCCACCTCCGATATCAGAACTTACTTCCATGTTTTGAATTTTACAGCTCAGTGGGTTTTTGTAGCCACCTGGCACCGAGTTGCGTATTATGGTTCTTCAACAACCAAGGTGAGGATATCACCATGATGCTTTTTTTTGAGCTGAAACAATGGCTGTTTTCGGACCTTAAAAATCTTTTTCAGAGGTTTAGTCTTCAACTATCATTTTCTTTACTTTCAGGTGAACACATTCCAAGCTGTCCTGAGCACCAATGGCAATCAGACCTTCCTTCTGTACAATTATAAAGATATTCAGTGGCCAAGTATGAGTTTGAATGGTTTCTCTCAGTATGGACCTTTGGCATTGGTGAGCAGATCATTTTATCCCTGTACTACAAGCTTTAGAATTCACTGGGGGCTTTCAAGGAAGTATTATTTCACGAGTTAAGCCCGGCAAAAGAAACACATGTAGAAACTGTGATCACATGACTTTGTTTATCAGTGGAGTAACGGTTTACCGTTCTAGCAATTACATGAGCAATTGTTTTGTTGAAAAACTTCTAAAACAAACTTTATTAGTACAAAAAGATGCAAAAATTAGATGGGTATCAAGAGTAGAATGTCTTGACACCTTTGAAGCTCAAAGTGATTAGAACTCATGACTACATGCATTGGATGTGAAAGTTACATATAGTTACATAGTAGGTGAGGTTGAATAAAGACAATAGTTCATCCAGTTCAACCTGTGTAGGTGTGTGTGGCTGTAATCATCTCACATAGCCCTTAATGTCCTGATCCTTGAGATGTAAGTCTAAGAGTCTTTTAAAAGCCACCATACTTCCCGCAGAAACCACCTCTTGTGGTAGAGAATTCCACAATCTTGTAGCCCTAACAGTAAAGAACCCCCCACGTTGCCTGAGGTTAAAACGCTTCTCCTCTAATCGCATTGTATGCCCTCGAGTCCTCATGCAATCCCTTCGAATGAACAGCTTTTTTTCTAAGCTGAGATCCCTATTGAGATATTTAGAAATTGCTATCATGTCCCCCCTCAGGCGTCTCTTCTCCAGGGAGAATAAATCGAGCGATTGCAGCCGCTCTTCATAGTTAAGGTCCTCCAATCCCCTAATCAGTTTAGCCCCCCTTCTCTGGACTCTCTCCAGCTCCAACACATCCCTCCTGAGGACTGGCGACCAGAACTGGACAGAATACTCCAGATGCGGTAGGACCAGAGTTTTATAAAGTGGAAGGATTATAGTCTTATTTCTGGAATACATCCCTTTCTTTATGCATGCTAATATTCTGCTGGCTTTGGCAGCTGCCGCTTGACATTGCATGCTGTTGCCTAATCTATCATCAATCAAGACTCCCAGATCCTTCTCTGGATAAGGCTACTTATCTTGACACACAAAATGATGACCGCACACCGATGTAAGTGAACATGTGAAGTTTATTCACCACTGTAGATCCAAAACTGGACATCAAAACATCAAGGACAAAAGGTTGACGCGTTTCCCGAGTTTACCCTCGCCTACTCATAACCATCAACCACTACTCATCTTGACACCCGTCTTCATTCATTCTGATTGCACTAATAAGCTTTAGTCTAGCAGTGAGAACAAGGAAGTGTTATTTCGGGGGTTTTTTTTGCACGTAGTCAAAATACTGAGCTGCTGTTAGAAATCATGGGACCCTGCTTAGCCTTCCTAGCGAGCCCCCCCCCCCCCGCGAAGTACTTCCTTTGCTCCCACCTCCTGGGTCCCGCTGTTGACGAGATGGGACCAGGCAAATGTAATTATGTAAAATATATGTAAATGTAATAATGTAAAATTTATTAAAGCCCTGGTAAGCAAGGAGGAGTGGGGGGGTGTGGTCTAGTAAAAACAATGTCTTCATTTAGGCCAAAATGAATGATATAGTTGCCCAGGCTCCCCCCCCCCTCCCCCTGTTTAACTGATGAGGGCTTGGCCCATTACAACAGGACCGGTTGTACTGCCTTATGAGCGGCATTGTCAAAATAGTTAAGCCTTGAGGCCCGCAGGTGACTCCCGTCAGTTACAGAATGAAAATCCCCCTCCGTTAGAGCAGAAGTAATTGTTTTTGTTAAATCGTTATGACAGCATTTTTTTGTACATGTCCAAGGCAAAGGAACTTTTCTAAACCTCTGGAGCAACTTAAAGGTTCATTGCATGCTTAGCATTCTATTTTGCTAACCGCTGTACATTTTAAAGAATAACCTCAACTGGGAGTTGGGTGAAAAGTAAATATCTAACAGCAAAATACTGGCACAATCCCCTAAAATTTAAACACATCTAGAAGTAAACCAAGTCTGACAGGGAAAACCATGTGGGCGAGATAGATGGTGATTTTATTGTGCCCAAAATCATCAAAAGACAAACAAATCATAAAAAATATAACTTTTATTAAAGACATAATAATAAAACAACAAATTAAAATACAGCATATAAAAGGTGTATCACATAACACAGCACATCCTACAGTATGATGGATTGACGTGTTTCATCCACAATTTGGGCTTCCTCAGAATCCGGGTGACTGGCAAACTTTTCAAAAAATATATATATACACACTGAATAAAAACACAAAACTAAATCTCATAAGCCAAGCAACAGAATCTATAATAATGTACTGGAAAATAAGCAATTTGTATAAGCAGGGAGGAAGAGCCTACAGAGTGTATATATATATTTTTTGAAAAGTTTGCCACACATCCAGACCCTGAGGAAGCCCAAATTGTGGGTGAAACATGTCCATCCATCGTACTGTAGGATGTGCTTTGTTTTTCTTTTGATGTTTTTGGGCACATTAAAATCCCCATCTTCCTCGCCTACAGGGTTTTCCCTGTCAGACTTGGTTTATTTCTGCATAAGCTCCCCTTTGCTAACATGTCACATGTTATACCTGTATTTTGGGTGTAACATGTAACATGTAATTATCCGGCACTCCGTCCATCGCTCCGTTCCCCCCCCCCCCCCTCATTCGTGTCAACAGGCAGGAGAACTACTCCCTGCACCAGCTTTTACATTTTAAAATGGAGTATCCAGCTCAGACACATCACTGAATCCCTGGAATCTATGAATGAGGACCCTACAAGTTCCGTCTTCCATTGCGGCAGATGGCTTGTAGTTTTGAATGCACTATGGGGGTGCTGATGACCACCCTCATTGTCCTTTCACGTTTTCTCTAGCTTTGTAACTGAAAACCCATATGAAGGGTGGGAAACCCTTAAACAGGAGCCCGGGTTTTGCACAGAGCAGATAAGTCAAAAATGTTCTTATTTAAAAAGGTCCAAGCTCCTTTAGAAAAAAGCTAAAAGTCAGGAGCTACAAATACTGTAGCTGCTAACTTATAATATAAGGATTCTAACCTGTCCAGGGATACTAAAATTCCCTCACCAGAACTGATTCTTCAAGTGGCTTCAGATGCAGGCACCAGCTTCTCTAGTAAGGGAAACAGGAAGTGAAGCCTTGCGGCTTTACAGCCTGTTTCCTACTGTGCATGCGCAAGGTGCACTGTGCCCTGTGAATGAGAGCGAGTACCTGTTAAAACCAGGTACCCACTCCCACCCCCCCCCCCCCCTGCAAAAAGTGCCAAATGTGGCAGTGGAGGGTGCAAACATGTAGAGCTTCACATTTTGGATAGGGCTCCAAGTGATACTAAAGTCTCGTTTTTTTCTCCTATAAAAATACCAAACATGTTATGCTTACCGGCTATGTGTAGTGGTTTTGCACGGAGCAGCACCGATCCGCCTTTTCTTGGGTCCCTTTTCGGCCCTCCAGGTCTTCCCTCCTGTTTAGGTCCCCCCACAGCAAGCAGCTTGCTATGGGGCACCCGAGCCGAGCCAGACATTGAGCAGTGCCCTGGCCCCACCCCCTATCTCTTCTCATTGGCTCACTGACTTTGATTGACAGCAGTAGGAGCCAATGGTGCTTCACTGCTGTCTCGGCCAATAGTCTGGACAGCCGAGTCTCTCCGGCAACATTGCTGGATCAAGATGGGGCTCAGGGAAGTATTAGGGGGGCTGAGGGGGGCTGCTGGACACAGAAGGTTTTTTGTCTTAATGCATAGACCTGCTTTTCCAACCACTTTAAGGAATACTTAAGTTGCTTTGCTGGGTAAAACATGGACTTTTTGTTCTTCTTGTGTATCAGTAAATAAAATGTATACAGCGCTCAATACACAGTGCAATCTGCATAGACAATTCTTTATTAATGTTCTTGAACTGCATAGGCTGGACTGAACAGCGGCTATGGGACAGGATACTACACACTCCCAGGATCCCTCACAATCTATGTCTCCAATTTATCATCTACAAGCAACGTCAATGTAACCGGACGTTGGGCATTTAAAGTGGACAAATTACGTCCAGAAGATGTCAATGGAAATATAGGTGAGGATCCACTGTGTTTAACCCCATGTTAATAAATCACTATGAATATTATCTGGCCAGATCTGATATAACTAATTTCAAGGGAAAGTATTGTATATTTTTGTGCACATATATTTATATAGATAGTTGTTAATACACATTAATAGGATTAATATCAATAAGCTGATTTACTTTACAAAACGATGCACTGTACATTTTCTACAAGAGTAAAAATAGGCTATGTTGGCCTAAGTATATCAGCAAAATCTTCTCAGAGAACATGTCCTGTGTCCTTCTTGATCCTTGCCCATTTTACCAAACCAAAATGGGGAAGGTGGGTTAGGCGGTCGTTGTGCGTAAAAAATATTTAGGTATGTTTTTTCTTCCTAGATAATTCTACAGAAAATGAAAATTCTACGGGCACTCCACTGACAACTACGCCTGGACCCATCACCACACGCACCACAACTATTACCTCTCCATTGGCACGCAACATAACTAATACCTCTCCTTTCATACAGTCTTCAGGTAACAAAGATTTACGAGCGACTATTCAAAAAGTATTATAAACAAGGCATGAGGAACCCTGAGATCTTCATACTAAAGCATGATCTTTGATGAATCCTACTCTTTAGTTGCTCTTCAAAGTTGTTTATAATTATAAGTATGAGGGTCTCCGTATCTTCTGATACAGTTTGCAATGAATCCTACATTTTGGGCTGTTCCATCAGATTAAGTGCAACAGCCCCCACCTACGCGGGAGACTGAAGCTAGAGTATCATGTTTTCACATTTATGCTTCTACAAAAACATACAAAAGAGGGCGCAAACCACCAAAATCCTTTATTATCCACTTTAAGACCGGAAGGATTTGCCCCCTTAATGACCAGGCCCTATTTTGCGATTCGGCACTGCGTTACTTTAACGGACAATTGCGCGGTCGTGTGATGCTGTACCCAAATAAAATTGATGTAATTTTTTTCCCACAAATAGAGCTTTCTTTTGGTGGTATTTGATCACCTGTGCGATTTTTATTTTTTGTGTAATAAACTAAATAAGAGTGACAATTTTGGAAAAAAAAAAACAATATTTTTCACATTCTGCTATATAACATTCTCAAAAAAAATTTAAAAATCAAAATTATTTAACATTGTAGGCCATTTTGTTTTCTGCTACATATTTTTGGTAAAAAAAAAAATCGCAATAAGCATATTTTGTTTGGTTTGCGCAAAAGTTATCGCGTCTACTAACTACGGTAAAGATTTATGTCATTTTTTTTTTTACTAGTAATGGCGGCGATCTGTGATTCTTTGTGGGACTGCGACATTGCGGCAGGCAGATCAGACCTCTGACGTAAATTTTTGACACTTTTGGGGGGACCAGTGACATTACTACAGTAATCAGTGCTAAAAATAATGCACTGCTACTGTAATAATGACACTGGCAGGGGAGAGGTTAACATTATGGGTGGTCAAGGGGTTAAATGTGAGCCTAGGGGAGTGATTCTAACTGTGGGGGGGCGGGGCTTCTGAAATGACCATAGAGACCTGTGATCCTATATGGAAGGATCACATGGACTCTATGATCATTGAAGGGAGAAGAACGGTCAGCTGTGTTTACAACAGCTGACCATTCTTCTCTCTCAGCAGGTAACGATCACGGGTGTCAGTCGGCAATCGGAGCCGCCTGACACACGCATCAGCTTCCCCGTTGATGAGCGGTTGTAGGAGCGTGCCAGCGGCTGCGCACGCTCGCCCCCTAGCTTCCTGAGAGCGAGTGATGTATACCTATGCCGCTTTGCCTAGGAACGGCTGCCTGCCGCAGTATATCTGCAGTGGGCGGTCGTAAAGTGGTTAAAAACACGCACCATTATTATACTCACAAGATAAGCATAAAATCAAGTTTATCAAGTACAGTGCTCCAGCAGGTGAGACGGGTGACTCGTCTTTTGCCAACAGTGGAAAAGATTACGCATTTCGGGGGATGAACTCCTTTACTCAGAGCTAGCCCAGCCAGGTAATGAGCAACTATTTGGGTGTTTGCACACTGAAGAAACACCCCACTCAATGAGCCGCTGGGCAGGGACAACCTTAACCCTCTCATCAGTGCCCCTGTGCACCGACCACCCCATAAAACACATTAAAAATAGGATGGATTATAATATATATCATATATTTAGCATCTCTGCACAAGGCACTGTAAACAATCAGACACCTCTGAAAAAACAATCAAGTGCACTGGGAGAACCCACAATAAGCAAGCAGTGCCTAAACAGAAGAATATACCACCACTTCTTAGCAAAAACACTTAAGCCAGAGCAAATATTCAAAATGTATCTACAGTAGATGCTCAGTAGAATTGATTTTGGATTGAGTGTTATATGTTGCTACACTTTTCATAAGTGGTGGCTGGTCATACGGGGCGCAGGGGCGCCACCTCCCCTATCCATGCGTCCGGCCCCCCAATCTACATGCGGGGCGCCGGACGCATGGAGTTCAAGGCGCCGGACGCATGGAGTTCAATGGGGCTTTTTTTTTTTTTTTAGCCATGTGATTAGAGCCAGAGGCTCTCACAGGCTGAAAAAAAGGGTGGGCTCGGGGCGCAGAGCAGTGCGCCCCAAGCCCACCCAGTTGTGTGACAATAGCGAATGAAAATTTGCTATTGTCACACGGATCCCCCTCCTGGCCAATCAGGAAGCGGGATCCATTTCCCAATTGGCCGAAAGGAGAATCCATGCCATTGGGCATGGAGGAGGAGGGAGGAGACGCAGAAGATGGGGAAGAAGCCGAAGCTGCCGCCGTGCCTGCTGCTGCATCCAGGCAGGTTGAGTGAGCGGGGGTCCTGTCTGTCCTCTCTGTCCTCTACTCTCCTGTCTACCTGTGGTTCGGGGGGGGGGGTATAGTGTGCGGCCTGGTGTGGTCCGGTGGGGGGGTATGGTGCGCTCGGTCTGCCGCGCCCCCCCGCCCAAAAACTCTGTTCTCCCTCTGAGAACTGAAGTTCTCGGCTTCATAAAAAGGCTGCAGAGGAGATAATTTTCCTCTGAGAACTGCCAAGAATGGAACTGTGGAAAAACTTCTCAGTTTAAGAAACGTATAAGGCTTTTTTTTTTCTTATATACATTTTTGACCCACTGGTGCTGATTTATAGGAAGAAAGAAGTCTTCTTCCTCTATTCTCACCAGCTTCTCTCCCAGATTCTCCACCTCTGAGCTGGAGAATCTGGGAAGGAGATATTTCAGTGTAATGGCTGTGAGATCTTCAGATCTCACTTTCATAAACTGGCGGTTTGTGGCAGAACGGTCATGTACTGTGATAAGAAGCTGAGAACAAGTCCTCTGCTCTTCATCTCAGCTACATAAACCGGGAGGGTCACAGCTTTTCTCTGTTTCATAAACGGACACCTAAATCTGGGTCCTGCCATGAGTTGAGCTCAAGGCAGATATAACCTACACAAATTAAGGTAGCCTTGTGTTTGTTTAAAGTCAAAGATTTTCATTTTATTTTGTGGGTTTATTGCATAACATGAAGTTTCATCTTTGCTTTAGATCTTCTCTACCCATATGGATCCGCTATCGACAATATCACTCCAAGGGAACTTGATGGAGGATCTCCAAAAATATATTCTTCCAGACAAATCCCGCTTTTTGGAAGAAATTATTCTTATCTTTATGCAAGTATCATGCTTGATATTTTTACACATATATTTTGAATTTAGTTTCTAAAACATTCAAAAGACAAAAAAAAACATTCTTACTATTTTCAAAGGAAGCTTTATTCTTATTAACCACTTAAGCCTCGGAAGATTTTACCCCCTTCCTGACCAGGGGGTTTTTTGCGATTTTTTACTGCGTGACTTTGACGGACAATTGCACGGTCGTGCGACGCTGTACCTAAACGAATTTCACGTCCTTTTTTTCCCACAAACAGAGCTTTCTTTTGGTGGTATTTGATCACCTGTGCGATTTTTTGTTAATGCGCTATACACAAAAAAAGAGCGTAATTTTTGCAAAAATAACAATATTTTTCACTTTTTTCATATGAAATTCCCCCCAAAAAAATGTAAAATCTAAATTTTTTAACATTTTCGGCCAAATTGTTTTGCGCTACATATGTTTGGTAAAAAAATTTGCAAAAAGCGTATTTTGATTGGTTTGCGCAAAAGTTTACTAATAAAGGGAAAGATTTTTGTCATTTTTGGTGTTTTTTTTTTAACGAGTAATGGCGGCGATCTGCGATTTTTTTTGCGGTACTGCGACATTGCAGCGGACAGATCGGACCCTTGACTGACATTTTTGACACTTTTGGGGGTACCAGTGACATTACTGCAGTAATCAGTGCTATATATATGCACTGTTACTGCAAAAATGACACTGGCAGTGAAGGGGTTAACTGTATTGGACAGGGAGGGGTTAAGTGTGTCCTAGGGGCGTGATTCTAACTGTAGGGGGACATGTCTCCTAGTGTAAAAACAAAGATCAACGGTTCTACATAGTAGAACCGTCTAATCTTCATTTTTACACAGGGGAGAATGACAGGCGGCTTGTTTACATAAGCCGCTCTGTCTTTCTTCCGCTGTACCGGCGATCGTAGTGTGACCGGCGGACATCGGGTCCGCCGGTCACACGCCCGCACTCCTCTGTGAACGAGCCGAGTCGGACGCGCGCCCGCTATTGGCTCTAAAAGGAGTGACAGGCGAGGGACGTAGACCTACGTCACTCTGCCTGGCCAGGGCTGACTGCCGCAGTAAATATACTGTGAGCAGTCGGCAACCGGTTAATATTGTCCAGTAATTATACACTTATGTCTATATATTAGGTAATTAGCTATCATTCCTGTACTGTATATTTCTGTGGGTGCAAAAAAAAAAAAATCTTGTAATTTTTTTCCTTCACAGGTGAACAATCACGGTCTGTTATCATTCAGCTCACCAATCAGTCAATACATACCACAAGCTCTTCCTGTTGCATTTGGAAACCCGTTCCTGGCCATCTTCTGGGCCGATGTAGATAATAGAAGAGTGGGTGATATATATTACCGTGAGAGCACCGATCCCTCTCTTCTGTCCCGGGCCACCTCCGATATCAGAACTTACTTCCATGCCGTGAATTTCACAGCTCAGTGGGTGTTTGTAGCCACATGGCACCGAGTTACATATTATGGATCTTCAACAAACCGGGTAAAGATATTACTTTGGTGCCTTTTCTTTAAGTTACAACAATAGCTTTTTTTTTTTTCACCTTTAAAATGTCATTCAGAGTTTAGTCTTGAACAATCATTGTGTATTTACAGGTGAACACATTTCAGGCTGTTCTGAGTACTGATGGCAATCAGACCTTCCTTCTGTACAATTATGATGATATTCAGTGGCCGAGTATTTATGCCTATGGTTACTACCATAATGGACCTTTGACCTTGGTAAGAAGATCTCTTTATTCCTAAACTATTCAATTTTGAATTCACTCAGAGGATTCAAAGAAGTATCATTTTATGAGATAGGCAGTGCAAGCAAACACATTTACAAGCTGTGATCACATGGCTTTGTTTATCACTGGAGAAATGGGTAACCATGTTGGTGATCACATGGTGATCAATGGCTTTGTTGAAAGACCAAGCCATGAAAACAGTCCATTGCTTTGTTTATAAACCAAAGATCTGTGTTGCATGGAAATCTGAAGTGGAGGCTATGGCTGCTTACTGTTACACCAAACCTAGGTTGTGCTTAAAGTAGACGGGTATCAAGATAAGAAACCTTGACATGTTTCACACACACAGTGATTCGATCTCATGACTAAAAACTTTGTGTGTGAAATGTATCAATTCTACTTATCTTAATGCCCATTTGTTGTTTTTTTTTTTTGTTTATTTATTTTTATTCTTTTGAATGTACACAGAACAGGTAGTGGAGGAGAGAACTAAGAGCTACGAAATGTGGACCAATAGCCTTGGAGCAATAGATATAATATTAATAAAGGGTTAGGGTAATATTTTTGGCACAGGTCCAGGATATTTGAAAGTAGCTTTACTAAACCTCAGGAGCAACTTAAAGCGGCTCTTTAGTCATTTTTTCCATCCATTAAAACTTCTGCCCTTGTTGTTTTAACTTTGGATAATAATTTTATTTTTTTTTTTCTGCCAGTAAATACCTTATACAGCCACCTTCCTCTTTCCTGTCGGGTAATTAGCCTAGGCTAATGGCATAATGCACAGCTCCCTCTCACTCTAGTGAGGGTTTGCCAGCAAAGAAGGAGGGATGAGTCATTGAACAGCTAATGAGAGCTGCAGAGCTGGAGGGGGCTGGATGAGGGCGGAGATAATAGGAGACTGCAGAGATTCATGAATATTCATCAAGAGAGGAGAAAAGTGCAGATGAGCAGGGGTGTCTATCTGTCTGTATATATGTGTATGTGTGTGTCTGAATATATATATATATATATATATATATTTATATATATATGTGTGTGTGTGTGTGTCTGTATACATATATGTGTGTGTGTCTGTGTATCTGTGTATTATATATATATATATATATATATATATATATATATATATATATATATATATGTGTATATATACAATATATATATATATATATATATATATATATATATATATATATATATATATATACAGTATGTATATATATATATATATATATATATATATACAGTATATATATATATATATATATATATATATATATATATATATATATATATATATGTGTGTGTGTGTGTGTATATATATACAGTATATATATATATATATATATATATATGTGTGTGTGTGTGTGTGTGTGTATATATATACAGTATATATATATATATATATATATGTGTGTGTGTGTATATATATATATATATACAGTATATATATATATATATACATATTTTTCTGTGTGCCTCTGTGTGTGTGTGTGTGTCTGTGTAGATCCAGGAAATGAAAAGGCTGCAGCTTCAGCTGCCCACAGTTAAAATGGCTGCAGCCAGACTTAGTAGAGTGAGATTTCTGTAGCATATTTGGCAAATACAGAATAATGGTATATATATATATATATATATATATATATATATATATATATATATATATATATATATTGTTATGAAAGGGGTTAAGGGGTTGGAGGGAAGCTTCAGAATGGCAAAGAAGTTTTTATTACAAATTATGTGAGCAGACTGTAGTTCCTATATAAAGACCAATCCAATTCTTAACTTCTTTTCCTCATTGACTCGCATTTTATTGAATGGTGAAATGTTGCCAAAAAGTTCCCAATTTTGCCAAGTATTCTGCAATTTGACCCTAGATTATTTTTTTTCCATAGGATTTAACTGAATAATTAAGCAAAATAACTAGGAGGATAGTTGAGCCCTGACAATAATGGAATAATATTTGTACCATGAATGGTTCTTACAATGTGTTCTACTTAAAATGTTACTAAACCCACAACAGTAGAATCAGTCTACATATTCATTAGTGCATTAGTGTTTGATTGGGGTTAGTGCAGATGCATTATTTTTACATTCATGGGTTTAGTATCACTTTAAAAGTTGTATTTGATTTCCATACTTGGTTAACCATTTAAGGAATACTTACCACCAAAGTCACTTTGCTGGATAAAACATGGACTTTCTTCTCTTCTTGGCTGTCAGTAAATAAAGTTTATACAGTGATGATTTCAGTGTAACTTGCATAGACAATTCTTTATACATGTTCTTGAACTGCATAGGCTGGACTGAACAGCGGCTATGGGACAGGATACTACACACTCCCAGGATCCCTCACACTCTCTGTTGCCAATTTATCATCTACAAGCAATGTCAATGTAACCGGACGTTGGGCATTTAAAGTGGACAAATTACATCCAGAAGATGTCAATGGAAGTATAGGTGAGGATCCCCTATATTTAACCCTTTTGGTATTAAAATACCGTAAATATTATCTGATCAAATCTGAAATAACTATTTTTAACCAAAAGGTTTTCATTTGTTTGTTTTTGTGAACACACGTTTAGAGTTGTTTTTGAAGGATTTACTTTTTGTATTGTGTTTATATTTTTTATGATCCTCTCTTTTTTATTTTTCGTTTTCGTTTGTTTGTTTTTGTGAACACACATTTGTTTCGAGTTGTTTTTTAAGGATTTACTTTTTGTATTGTTTTTATTATTTCAATGATTCTCTGTCTTTTTCATATCAAATTTAAATATTTACATTGTGTGCACAATTATTAGGCCAGTGAGTATTTTCACCAAATCATAATTTTTTTTGCATATTGTCCAACTCCGAGCTGTATAAACTTGAATGCTTATGGGATGTAAGCATATCAGGTGATGTGTATTTGTGTAATGAGGGAGGGTGTGGCCTAAGAAGGGCACACCAACCTTGTGCATTACCACTAAAAAGCTTATTAAAATCAAAGAAGGGTAGCATACATTATACTCACAAACATAGGATGTGTACAAGCATGTAGGAAATGGGAACCGCTCACTTCCAGAACACTTCTCTATTGCTGAATAGCGTGATGCCTTACTCAAAACCTGGAATGGCTTACTCATTTCAAGGGAGAACCCTCTTCCTCAGAGCCAAAATTGCCAATCATTGGCTCTGAGGAAGAAGGTTCTCCCTCAAAAGTCGTAAGCCATTCCAGGTTTTGAGGACGCCATCACGCTATCGAGCAGTAGAGAAGTGTTCTGGAAGCAAGCAGTTCCCATTTCCTACATGCGTGTACACATCCTAGGTTTGTGAGTATATTGTATGCTACCCTTCTTTGATTTTAAACTTTTTAGTGGTAATGCACAAGGTCGGTGGGTCCTTCTGTATATACACTTACACATATATAGGTGTGAAAATAGCAGAACACTATGCTTGCGCTAATGAAATAATTAACAGGCATATGGCTCAGCTCCTATCACACCTATATATGTGTATGTGTATAAATACATATAAGTGTGTGTGTATATATACCCCTATACAGAAGTTCAGATGTTTTGCCTGCCTCCAAAGACCCAACAAAAATGCCCAAAAAAAACGCCTGCGCCAAAAAAAAAAAACGCCCAGGTGTGTTATTGCAGGCGGTTTTTTTTGGGCATTTTTTGTGGGTCTTTGGAGGCAGGCAAACATCTGAACTTCTGTATAGGGGTATATATACACACACACTTATATGTATTTATACACATATACACACATATAGGTGTGAAAGGAGAGAAGCCATATGCCTGTTAATTATTTCATTAGCGCAAGTATAGTGTTCTGCTACTTTCACACCTATATATGTGTATGTGTATATATACATATAAGTGTGTGTGTATATAAACCCCTACACAGAAGTTCTGATGTTATGCCTGCCTCCAATAACCCCCAAAAAATGACAAAAAAAATGCTTGCTACAAAACCGGTAAGGTGTGAAAATAGCGGAGCCATATCCCTGTTCTATAAGTGTTCTAATACAAACAATCTTTTTTTTCTGGTTCTGGACATGCTACAGAGCTGAAACTTCACAGGTACACGTGTTAGACCCCCCAGACACTAAATGCAAAGAAATCTCATTTTTTTTTCAATAATTTTTTCAATAATTGGCTCTCTATCAAAAATGACAATTTTTAACAACTTTTTTTGTGTGATTAATAGTCTCTGGGGCATGACCCAGAACCCTAGGCACTTTTTAGGGGCATTTATTGGGTTTTAGGGCTTCAAAATGGTTTTTTTTGATTACCGAAGTTCGGGTCCCATTGATTTCAGTGGGGTTCTGAAATCCGGGCCGAACTTTCTGGAAGTTCTGGTGTTCTGGTCGAACCGAACTTTTGAAAAGTTCCATCATCCCTAGCGGTGATTAGCAATTTTTAGCAGAACTGCGGCATTGCGGTATTAAAATCTGACACTAAGTGACACTTTTTAGGGACCAGTGACACTAATACAGTGATCAGTGCTAAAAAAAATGCACTTTTACTGTATAAATGACACTGAGAGGGAAGGGGTTAACACCAGGGGCGATCAAGGGGCTAAGTGTGCTCCTAGGGAGTGATTTCTAACTGTAGTTGTAGTGAATGCACTAGAGGAAAAGAGAGATTTGTGTTTAAGCTTAGCTGAAACACAAGATCTTTCTCTTTCTCTGTGAGAGAACAGCGGTCTACCTTGTTTACATAGGCAGACCGCCGTTCTGTCATTCAACCAAACGATCGGCGGGTCCTGGCAGCAGTTGCGGCCGCCGGACTTGCTGATTGGCTTCCGCTGTGTCCAGTCGCAGCAAGAGCGGTCCTCCGACGGCGCGCTCGCACCCCAGACATATCATACATGTACGTGATTTTACGCACCCGGGCCGCCCTGCTGCAGTATATATGCGGCAGGCTGTCCGAAAGTGGTTAAAAAGAGCATTTTCTGAATTTTCTTAGAGGACATGACGTGTGTCTTGATCCTTGCCAATTTTACCAAAACCAGAATGGGGTAGATGAGTTAGGAGACTGCTGTGAGTACAAATGTTTAGGTATGTTTTTTTCTTCCTAGATAATTCTACAGAAAATGAAAATTCTACGGTCACTCCATTGACAACGACAACTGTACCCTCAACCACACTCTCCACAACTAATATCTCTCCTTTCATACTGTCTTCAGGTAATTAAAAAATTCACTGGTAACTATTTAAATTAGAATACACTAGGCATGAGGGATCCTGGGATCTTCTTACTGATGCACGGTCTGTGATGAATACCCCTTTTCAGCCGTTCCAACAGACTTTGTGCTACAGTCTCCACCTACGCTGGAGGCTGAGCCTAGAGTATCATGTAGGTACATTTATGCTTCTGAGTTAATGGTTATAGTGTAGAGATATTCTTGATTATACACAGATAAAATTGATATATTCCTGGATGGAGAAGTAAGTTATGATTGCTTTTATGTTCAGATCTGCTCTACCCATATGGATCTGCAATCGACATTATCAATCCAAAGATAGATGATGGAGGATCGCAAAAAATATTGACTTCCAGGGGCATCCCACTATTTGGGAGAAATTACTCTTATCTCTATGTAAGTATACCTTTTAAACAAAATCACTGTTTTTAAAATAATAAATCCTGAAACAACGCTCATTTCAAATATGGGCTTCACCCATAAAAATGCTGTTCTCAGGTCATACACCCATTTCCTACTTTAGATAAATATAAATAAATCCTCCTAAATTCTATAGTGATACATCTGGATTAAGCTATTTTTTTCTCAATTTTCCCCTTCACAGGTGAATAATAATGGTCTGTTATCATTTGGCTCACCAATCAGTCAATACATACCACAAGCTCTTCCTGTTGCATTTGGGAACCCGTTCCTGGCTGTTTTCTGGGCTGATATAGATAATAGATTAGCGGGTGATATATATTACCATGAGAGCACCGATGCCTCTCTTCTGTCCCGGGCCACCTCCGATATCAGAACTTACTTCCATGCCGTGAATTTCACAGCTCAGTGGGTGTTTGTAGCCACATGGCACCGAGTTGCGTATATTGGATCTTCAACAAACAAGGTGAGGATATTACCATGATGCTGCAACAATGACCGTTTTCTGACCTTAAAATGTTTTTCAGAGGATTAGTCTTCAACTATTATTTTCTGTATATTCAGGTGAACACATTTCAGGCTGTCCTGAGCACCGATGGCAATCAGACCTTCCTTCTGTACAATTTTGAAAATCTTCAGTGGCCAAGTATGATTTGGAATAGTTCCTCTTGGGTTGGACCTTTGGCATTGGTGAGCAGATCTCTTTATTCCTGAACTACAAGTTTTTCAATTCACTTGGGGGGTTTCAGGGAAGTATAATTTCATGAGTTAGGCAATGCAAAGAAACACATTTAGAAACTGATCACATGGCTTAGTTTATAAAGGGAGAAACGTTTTACCATGTTAGCAATGCTATGGTGATCAATTACTTTGTTGTCAAACTGCTAAACCAAACTTTATTGGTACAAAGAGATGAAGAGATTAGACAGGTATCAAGATCTTGACATGTTTCAAGTACATCAACCCATCCCCCACAGTTATTGCCTTTTGTTTCACTTGACCCTCCCTTCTAGATTGTAAGCTCTAACGAGCAGGGCCCTCTAGTTCCTCCTGTTTTGAACTGTATTGTAACTGTATTGTCTTCCTTCACATTGTAAAGCGCTGCGCAAACTGTTGGCGCTATATAAATCCTGTATAATAATAATAATAATACAAAAGGAAGCCCTTTAAGTGGAGGTTTGGGGCTGCTCTGTGCAAAACCATTACACAGAGCAGATAAGTATAATATATTTATTTATTTTTTTGAAATGAAGGTTTAGAATAACTTCAAGGAACACTTATCACCAAAGTTGCTTTGCTGGTTAAAACATGGATTTTTTGTTCTTCTTGAGTATCAGTTAATAAAGTTTGTAGAGCATAAAGTGTACCGTGCAATCTGCATAGACAACTCTTTATACATGTTCTTGAACTGCATAGGCTGGGCTGAACAGCGGCTATGAGACAGGATACTACACACTCCCAGGATCCCTCACACTCTCAGTTGCTAATTTATCATCTACAAGCAATGTCAATGTAACTGGACGTTGGGCATATAAAGTAGACAAATTACATCCAGAAGACGTCAATGGAAGTATAGGTGAGGTTCTACTGTATCCCTCAGTTAATAAATAATTTTCAATATTATCTGACCAAATTTGAAGTAACTAATTTAAAGGGAAAGTATTGTATATTTTTATGCACATATATTTATATAGATAGTTATTTATACGCATTAATAGGATTGACATCAACGGGCTGAATTACTATTACAAAAGAATGTACTGTACATTTTATACAAGAGTAAAAATAGGACACATAGCCATTGTTGGCTGAAAAATCAAAGTGATTACATTCATGTTAATAACAAGTTCTAAAGAAACTCAACTATCAATAAAAAAGTCTGTCTGCATAATATTCTCAGAGAACATGTCTTGTGTCCTTCTTGATCCTTGCCCATGTTTTTTCTTCCTAGATAATTCTACAGAAAATGAAAATTCTACAAACACTCCATTGACAACTACACCTGGACCTTTCACCACACGCTCCACGACTATTACCTCTCCATCGACACGCAACACAACTATTACCTCTCCTTTCATACTGTCATCAGGTAACAAAGATTAATGAGCAACCATTCAAAGTAGTATAAACTAGGTGTGAGGAACCTTGAGATCTTATTGAGATCTCAAGGTTGAGATCTTCTTGAGATCTTCTTACTTAAACATGATCTATGATGAAGGAGAAATTTCGTCTATGTCCTGCCACATAGCCTGTCTAGTGACCTCCATCCCTATAATATCACATACCAATAAAAGCAAGAATGTGGGACTTTTAATGAGGTTACCCAGACAAGGAATTTGTTTCAAAGATGCATAACATATAAAAATATATAAATATATTTAGTTGGCATAATACACACAGAGATATAGCACAAATTGATACAATTGAATACAAATAAATTACAATATTTATCGGATCACATACGGATCTCTCTAACATAAATGAGTACAATAAGACCTCATAATCTCTGTGTGCTCATAGTCTAATAGTGTGTCATAATGCATAAAGACGTATAAAAATATATATATCTGAGTAATCGTAGGCTCGACGCGTAGCCCAGGGTCAGGCGTCTCCCGGATTTCCTGTGGTCCCTTATTCCTGGACTGGATTGCTCATGAATCGGGATACTACTTCAGGTAGCGTCCTTTCTTATATACACCCTTCATTTTATCCAACCAAACAGTACACTAATACAATTCTTATTCTTACCTTTTAGACATATATCTAAGCTCCTGATGAATGGACGGAGGTTCATGAAACACATCGAGCCTACGATTACTCAGATATATATATTTTTATACGTCTTTATGCATTATGACACACTTTTAGACTATAAGCACACAGAGATTATGAGGTCTTATTGTACTCATTTATGTTAGAGAGATCCGTATGTGATCCGATAAATATTGTAATTTATTTGTATTCAATTGTATCAATTTGTGCTATATCTCTGTGTGTATTATGCCAACTAAATATATTTATATATTTTTATATGTTATGCATCTTTGAAACAAATTCCTTGTCTAGGTAACCTCATTAAAAGTCCCACATTCTTGCTTTTATTGGTATATGATCTATGATGAATCATTCTCTTCAGCTGCTCCAACAGATTCAGTGCAATAGTCTCCACCTACGTAGGAGGCTGAGGCTATGATGGAAACAGAGAAAGTGGTTGTAAACATCTGGTTTTAGCAGTGGGACCAGATTGCTGTGGAGGTCAATGGGGATAATATATTAGCAGATTTGGGTGAATGGATAATGGAGTAGAGTTTTCCATTTTACTCTCCACTGGTACATATTTGTATTTCATGCACAGGTTATGCAGCTTTCTTCATAATAGATTTTTTTTTTTTGTACATTTTGTGTAAAATGTTTTCTCATGAAACACCCCAATGAATTCTGCAGTATTTCCATAATTGCTAAAAAATGAACACCAGTCAGCGATCCCACAACATGACAACAAATTGATACAAAATTGTTATACCAAGATATTCCCATACTCACCATGGTGGCTGTCCATTAGTTTAGAACTTTAGACAATTTTCAACCTTTGGTATTCCAGAGCAGTCGTCCAAAATGTATCTACAGCAGATGCTCCGTAGAACTGATATTGGATTGAGTGTTATATGTTGCTTCCTTTTTGTATATCATGATTGCTCTTTATTTTAGCCTATTAAATGAGCCAAATCCCATTTGTAGATGGTGTAAAGTACTTTAGTGTACGCTTCTTAAAATTGGACGTTTTTTTCACAGTTCAGTTCTCGGCAGTTCTCATAGGAAAATTATCTCCTCTGCAGCCTGTTTATGAAGCCGAGAACTTCAGTTCTCGGAGGGAGAACCAGAGATGTATAGTAACGAAGTAGAACTACTTAAGTACTGTACTTAAGTACCGAAATGCGATATCTGTACTTTCCTGGAGTAGAATTTTTTTCTCCTACTTCTACTTTTACTTCACTACATTTTTTCGATGATTTTGATACTTCTACTCCAATATTTATTTTTTGTGCTGCATAGTTACTCGTTACTTTTAAAAAAATTACCACTGCCAGAACAGTAGATGGCAGATTGCATAAAGCTCAAAAAAATGTGTATAATGTCATTTGTAAATCAGCAATGGAGGAAAGCTGCGCACAAAGAACAATGAGCTAAAAAGGCTGCTAGTACAAAGTATATCAAACCAAAAAGACAATGTGAAGATGGTACAGCGCCACTAAATACATTAACTAACAAAAGGAAAAAAGAGGTGAACCAATGTCCATAAGTCCATATAGAGGAAAAAGAATCAAATGCTGAAAATGTAGCCACAGATCCAACAAAATTCTTGCAAAGGAAGTTCCTTGGCTGAGATCACACAAAAAAAAGGATGTACCCTTACCAGAAAGTTGAACCCCCTGTTAAGGAAGGTCAAACAGGCGTGCGAAATCAGTCACCAGAATTCCTCTCCGAACAACCACAGAACCTCCGGATAAGGACCATGGAACCGGTAGACCTCAATAGACTCCAGGTGTACAAAGGGGATGACCTCCAATAATACAAATGGGGGCGCACATGGTGAAGTATGTACGGATTTTATTAATAAAAGAAGGTTAAAAAACTCACATGTAACTGCTTGATACAGGCATGTTATTCAATTGATTGGCCGCGGCTGGAACAGCGTGACTGCATGGGGGCTAGCGTACCTGACGCGTTTCGTCCTGCAAAAGGCGTTTTCAAAGGCAAAAGCCCCCCACATGCAGCACGCTTTTATAGGGTGCCCCTGATCGTTTGGAATGCGGCCATGTTGTCACTTCCGGTGCGTGATGACGCACTTCCGCTTCCGGTGCGTGATGACGCACTTCCGCTTCCGGTGCGTGATGACGCACTTCCGGTCGCGGCGTGCGTGATGACGCACTTCCGGTTTAACTATCAGCATCGCTGTGAGGCGGTGCTGAGCTAACAGAAGCCTGACGTAGGAAGCTCAAGAAGGAGGCAGAGAAGACAGTCAGCAATGGAGGATGGAAGTCACCCGACCGCCCAAGGCCAGCCGGAAAAGACCCATCACATCGCAAACCGTCCCCCCAAAACCATAAGCTATCAACAAATTGAAAATTATGGTCCAGCCCCATTACAAACGATCTAATATGCAATGTATAATTACATAGTGGAAACAAATAAATTTGCAACCAGGTTGAATACAAAAAACACACATACAAACAAGTGTATTATATATAAAACCAAATTAAATGAGTTACAAACTATAACCAATAATAAATTAATTATAAAATTTAAACCCATCTGCATGCAATGACTTAGAGTTGAATACATTGAAGGTCACATAGTATGTATGAGATACTATAGTACTCAATCTAGTATCTTGCCCGGTGGTATCTACATATCCACTGGGACAGCAAACCCTCCAAAACTGTTCAAAGTAAGGGAAGGAAAAATGGGATAAGCAAATTTGCAGTGGAAAGGTGGTGCTTCCTTAACAATCTTAGTCTTAGGGGTACAGAAAAAAGTTCCCAAGCAGTGCACTCAAGTTGTTGTACTTAGATGCGGGTGCAGTGCCGGGGGTACTGGGACACTAGAGAAAAAAGACAATAGACAGCAAGTGAAAAGAGGGTCTAGGGAGTCAATCTGCCAATCAGCTGTTGTTGATAAAGCAGTTGACATCCCAATCCACGTTGAGACCAAAGGGGGTGTAACACTTCAGGTCAAAAATCCACCTGGTCTCAAGTCTTGAGATCTCCCTCCTCACATTGCTCCCCCTCCAGTGTGGGGTAAATTTGTCAATGCCTATAATCCTGGTCCCAGCAGCTTTTTTATGGTGACATTCCAGGTAATGTCTCGAAACAGAATGTTTCGGAAAACCTCGACGGATATTACCAAGATGTTCATTCACTCTGGTTTTCATGGCTCGGGTGGTCCTACCCACGTACTGGTACCCGCACGGGCATTCCAGCATATAGACTACGTTCTCTGTTGTACATGTGATGAACGTGTCAATAGGGTAACTTTTCTGTGTTGCTTTGGAACGAAATGATAGAACCTTTCGTTCCTTTATGGCATTAGCTTTGCAAACCACACATCGCCTGCAGGGAAAGAACCCTTTTATTTCAGGAAAGAGGTGAGTGGTCCTAGCAGGAGGGTCCACGATGTTTGGTGCCACCCTAAGTCTCAAAGGCGGGGCGCCCTTAAACACCACTGTGGGCCTTTCTCCAACAACAGGAGCCAACACTCTATCGTTTTTCAATATATTCCAATGACGATTAAAGATTTTCCTGATATCCCGAAATTGGTGAGTGTATGGAGTCACAAAAGCGGTGGTGAATGCTGCATTAGGCTCCCTGTTAGCCCTAGAACCTGCTAGCATGCTTGTTCTATCCAGGCCAGCCACTTCCTGGATCGCTAAATCCAGTTCAGAGTTGGAGTACCCTTTATCTAGGAACCTCCCTTTAAGGACTCGTGCTTGCTGGAAGTAGTCCTCAATTAGGGTACAATTCCTACGGATCCTTGTAAACTGGCTTTTGGGCACCGACTTAAGCCACGAGGGGTGATGGTAACTGTCGGTCCCAATATAGCCATTACGATCCGTGGCTTTAAAAAAAGTTGTAGTCACCAATTCACTACCTTTAACTGTAATGTTGAGGTCGAGGAAGTGAATATTAGATGAACTCGCCTCATGTTGTAGGCGTATCCCAAAGACATTAGTGTTCAAATCCTCAAAGAACTGGGAAAGGGACTCGACGGTGCCATTCCAAATGAGAAGCACATCGTCGATGTACCTTTTCCACATCACTAGCTCATTACGTTGGTCCCTAAAGATGAAATCCTCCTCCCACTTTGCCATGAACAAGTTCGCCATGCTAGGGGCGAACTTGGCACCCATGGCAACTCCCCTGGTCTGGAGGTAATAAGTACCCCCAAACCAGAAGTAGTTGTGGGTCATGGCAAAGGAGAGGAGATTTAGGACCAATTCCCTTTGTGCTGGGATGAGCAGTGAGTCCCTCTGTAGGAAGGAAGAAACTGCCTGGTGTCCGTGCTCGTGGGAAATGATAGTGTAGAGGGAGGCAACATCCGCGGTAGCCAGCAGATAGCCCTCCCTCCACTGTATCCCATCCAAGAGCCGGATCACCTGTGTCGAATCCCTCAGAAAGGTGGGGGTGGAAACCACCAATGGCTGTAGGTACCCGTCAATGTACTTACCAACCCTTGAGGTCACAGAATCTATCCCACTGATGATGGGGCGGCCCGGCGGGTTAACCGGATTCTTGTGGACCTTAGGGAGGTAGTACATGACGGGTACCCTTGGAGCCATAGGGATCAAAAACAGTTTCTCCTTTTTATTGAGGATATTGTCCTCAAAGGCCTTCTCTACTAGTGTGGCAAGCTCTTTCTTATATTTACGGGTGGGATTGGATCTTAGAAGTGAATAAGTGTCCCTATCCGACAGGATATTGGACATCTCTGCCAGATAAGCTGTCTTATCCAAGACCACAATCCCCCCTCCCTTATCTGCTGGTCTAACCACCAGATCATCTCTGGACTGCAGAGATTTTAACCCAGCATCAAACCTCTTATCGGCATACATGCGTTTGATCTCCAGTTTTTCCAAATCCTTGATCACCAGGTCCTTGAACACGCCCAGTGAAGGCGATGTGTGGTTTGCAAAGCTAATGCCATAAAGGAACGAAAGGTTCTATCATTTCGTTCCAAAGCAACACAGAAAAGTTACCCTATTGACACGTTCATCACATGTACAACAGAGAACGTAGTCTATATGCTGGAATGCCCGTGCGGGTACCAGTACGTGGGTAGGACCACCCGAGCCATGAAAACCAGAGTGAATGAACATCTTGGTAATATCCGTCGAGGTTTTCCGAAACATTCTGTTTCGAGACATTACCTGGAATGTCACCATAAAAAAGCTGCTGGGACCAGGATTATAGGCATTGACAAATTTACCCCACACTGGAGGGGGAGCAATGTGAGGAGGGAGATCTCAAGACTTGAGACCAGGTGGATTTTTGACCTGAAGTGTTACACCCCCTTTGGTCTCAACGTGGATTGGGATGTCAACTGCTTTATCAACAACAGCTGATTGGCAGATTGACTCCCTAGACCCTCTTTTCACTTGCTGTCTATTGTCTTTTTTCTCTAGTGTCCCAGTACCCCCGGCACTGCACCCGCATCTAAGTACAACAACTTGAGTGCACTGCTTGGGAACTTTTTTCTGTACCCCTAAGACTAAGATTGTTAAGGAAGCACCACCTTTCCACTGCAAATTTGCTTATCCCATTTTCCTTCCCTTACTTTGAACAGTTTTGGAGGGTTTGCTGTCCCAGTGGATATGTAGATACCACCGGGCAAGATACTAGATTGAGTACTATAGTATCTCATACATACTATGTGACCTTCAATGTATTCAACTCTAAGTCATTGCATGCAGATGGGTTTAAATTTTATAATTAATTTATTATCGGTTATAGTTTGTAACTCATTTAATTTGGTTTTATATATAATACACTTGTTTGTATGTGTGTTTTTTGTATTCAACCTGGTTGCAAATTTATTTGTTTCCACTATGAAATTATACATTGCATATTAGATCGTTTGTAATGGGGCTGGACCATAATTTTCAATTTGTTGATAGCTTATGGTTTTGGGGGGACGGTTTGCGATGTGATGGGTCTTTTCCGGCTGGCCTTGGGCGGTCAGGTGACTTCCATCCTCCATTGCTGACTGTCTTCTCTGCCTCCTTCTTGAGCTTCCTACGTCAGGCTTCTGTTAGCTCAGCACCGCCTCACAGCGATGCTGATAGTTAAACTGGAAGTGCGTCATCACGCACGCCGCAACCGGAAGTGCGTCATCACGCACCGGAAGCGGAAGTGCGTCATCACGCACCGGAAGCGGAAGTGCGTCATCACGCACCGGAAGTGACAACATGGCCACATTCCAAACGATCAGGGGCACCCTATAAAAGCTTGCTGCATGTGGGGGCTTTTGCCTTTGAAAACGCCTTTTGCAGGACGAAACGCGTCAGGTACGCTAGCCCCCATGCAGTCACGCTGTTCCAGCCGCGGCCAATCAATTGAATAACATGCCTGTATCAAGCAGTTACATGTGAGTTTTTTAACCTTCTTTTATTAATAAAATCCGTACATACTTCACCATGTGCGCCCCCATTTGTATTATTGGAGGTCATCCCCTTTGTACACCTGGAGTCTATTGAGGTCTACCGGTTCCATGGTCCTTATCCGGAGGTTCTGTGGTTGTTCGGAGAGGAATTCTGGTGACTGATTTCGCACGCCTGTTTGACCTTCCTTAACAGGGGGTCCCACTTTCTGGTAAGGGTACATCCTTTTTTTTGTGTGATCTCAGCCAAGGAACTTCCTTTGCAAGAATTTTGTTGGATCTGTGGCTACATTTTCAGCATTTGATTCTTTTTCCTCTATATGGACTTATGGACATTGGTTCACCTCTTTTTTCCTTTAGTTAGTTAATGTATTTAGTGGCACTGTACCATCTTCACATTTGTAAATCAGCGCATACGAAAATAAAGGTTGTGTATAATAAAAGCTGCTATACCAAATCTTTCCAATAAAAAGAAAATATGAAACAAACAAATAAATGGTGCTACAGCGCTTAAAGAATCAAGAAACTACTAACAAACACTGGTTAATCATTTGAATAAATCATTTGAAATAATAAAAAACAATATGATGTTCAAACTTTTGACTTCTTTCTTTAATAACTACATAACACAGTACTTGTACTTCTACTTTCAGTACTTGAGTAGAATTTTTTTTTTCAAAACTACTGGTACTTTTTACTTTTAGTACTTAAGTAGCACATTTTTTGAAAAAACTACTTGCAATACTTAAGTAAAAAAAATGTTGAATACTTTAGTACTTCTACTTAAGTAACTTTTTCTGCGAGCACTTCCACTTCTACTTAAGTCACTTTTTGATCGAGCACTTGTACTTTTACTCAAGTAGAAATTTCGAGTACTTTATACAAGTCTGGGGAGAACAGAGGAGAAGTTTTTCCTCTGAAAACGGCTGAGATCCATGTAAAAGTGGGTGGGCTGCCTGTAATCTCGTGAGATATTGTGAGATTACAGTGCAGTTAAGTTTAAAAAGTGAAACCAAAGTTTAAAAGAACATGAAATGACATGTTCTGACACATGAGCACTAACTAAATAAATATCTATATATATATATATATATATATATATATATATATATATATACAGTATATATACACATATATATATATATATATACATCTAGATATATATAGATATTATTTTTTTTATTTATTTTTTTTATATATATATATATATATATATATATATATATATATTAATTTTTAACCCATTGGTGCTGATTTATAGGTAGAAAGAAGTCTTCTTCCTCTATTCTCACCAGCTTCTCTCCTAGATTCTCTGTCTCTGAGCTGGAGAATGTGGGAAGGAGATATTTCAGTGTAACGGCCAGTGGGATCTTCAGATCTCACTTTCACAAACTGGCCTTTTGCGGCAGAACGGTCATGTACTGTGAGGAGAAGCTGAGAACAAGTCCTCTGCTCTTCATCTCAGCTACATAAACCGGTATACACCAGAGATTAGCCGTGATCCTGAGGATCATGGCTTTTCTCTGTTTCATAAATGGACACCAACATCTGAGTCCTGCCCTGAGTTGAGCTCAAGGCAGATATAACCTACACAAATTAAGGTAGCCCTGTGTTTGTTAAAAGTTAAAGTCAAAGGTTTTCTTTGAATTTTGGGGTTTTTTTCAATTGCATAACATGAAGTTTCAACTTTGCTTTAGATCTTCTCTACCCATATGGATCCACTATCGACAATATCACTCCAAGGGAACTTGATGGAGGATCTCCAATAATATATTCTTCCAGACAAATCCCGCTTTTTGGAAGAAATTACTCTTATCTTTATGCAAGTATCATACTTGATATTTTTACACATATATATTGAATTTAGTTTCGAAAACATTCTTAAAACAAAAAAACATATTCTTACTGTTTTGAAAGGCAGCTTCATTCTTAATAATATTGTCCAGTAATTATACACTTGTGTCTATGTTTTAGGTAATTAGCTATAATTCCTGTACTGTATATTGCTGTGGGTGCAAAAAAAAAATAAAAAATCTTGTCAATTTTCTCCTTCATAGGTGAATAATAACGGTCTGTTATCATTCAGCTCACCAATCAGTCAATTTGTACCACAAGCTCTTCCTGTTGCATTTGGAAACCCGTTCCTGGCCATCTTCTGGACAGATGTAGATAATAGATTTATCGGTGATATATATTACCGTGAGAGCACCGATCCGTCTCTTCTGTCCCGGGCCACCTCCGATATCAGAACTTACTTCCATGCCGTACATTTCACTGCTCAGTGGGTGTTTGTAGCCACATGGCACCGAGTTGCATATTATGGATCTTCAACAAACCGGGTAAAAAATAATAAATAATACAATGGCTGTTTTTTAAACTTTTAAAATGTCTTTCAGAGGATTAGTGTTGAACAAATATTTGTTGCATTTACAGGTGAACACATTTCAGGCTGTCCTGACCACCGATGGCAATCAGACCTTCCTTCTGTACAATTACGAAGATATTCAATGGCCGAGTATTTATGCCTATGGTTCCTACCAACATGGACCTTTGGCCTTGGTAAGCATTTCTCTTTATGCCTAAGCTGGAAGTTTTTGAATTCCCTTATGGCCCGTAGTTACGGGCTACGGGTTATGGGTTTCAAAGAAGTATAATTTCATGAGATAAGCACTGTGAGGAAAAACAGTTACTAGACTTGTGAACTACCGAATAAAAAAGTTTTGTTTCGTTTTCGTTTCATTCTTTTTTTGTTTTTATTTTATTTATCGAATCATTAGTTATAATCAGCATTCGTTACTTCAGATCATTTGTAACTTTGGATGCATTCCCATTTTTTCAGTTCCATTTGTTTTAGATACAGCGTTCGTTACTTCAGGCTTGGACCCTAGATGCGGCATTCGTTACTTTAGATAATGCGTAACCTCAGATGGATTCGTATTCATTACGTTCCATTCGTTGAGATACAGCATTCGTTACTTCGGGCTCGGACCCTTCCTTCATTCGGACATTAGTGGTTGTATTCGTAATCAACAAATTAGTGCCTATAAAGTCCCACAACTAGGGAACGGCCTATGTCTATATTCTTATCCAGCAGATAAAACATTTTTAAAGAGATAATTAACAGGCTAAAAAGGAGCAAATAAGAAATGTTCAATATTAGGACTTACATACGCTTTAACCACTTGTCGACCGCTCACGGAGCTGGTACTGTGGCAAAGTGGCTCGTTATTGTCTGGCGACATAGACCTGCGTCACCAGACTCTCCCCTCTCTCTGCGGCGCTCGCGCGCCGCCGGAGGCTAGCTCCCGCTGTATTCAGACACAGCGGGATTCGGGCCAGGGGAGGAGAGGTGGTGATCACCGCCGCTCTTCCCCGATCGTCAGGGATCGAGTGAGGAAACTTGTGTAAACAGAGCGGGCAGATCTCCTATGTGACAGACAGGGTCAGATTACAGGATTCAGCATAGCTGAACCTGCGATCTGTGTCTGTGTCACACAACCCCCACACACGTCAGTAAGCATGAGGCATACATTTAACCCCTTGATCACCAATAAAGTTAACCCCTTCCCTGCCAGTGTCATTATTACATTAACAGTGCATATTTATAGCACTGATTACTGTAGTAATGTCACTGGTACCCCCAAAAGTGTCAAAAATGTCAGTTAGGGGTCCGATCTGTCTGCCACAATGTCGCAGTCCTGCTAAAAATCGCTGATTGCCGCCATTACTAGTGAAAAAAAATAAACAATAAAAATGACAAATCTTTCCCATAGTTTGTAGACGCGATAACTTTTGCGCAAACCAATCAAAATACGCTTATTGTGATTTTTTTTAACCAAAAATATGTAGCAGAAAACAAATTGGCCTAAAATGTTAAAAAATGTTGATTTTTAAAAAATTTTTTGGGAATGTTATATATCAGAATGTAAAAAATATTGTTTTTTTTTTGTTTTCAAAATCGTCGATCTTTTTTTGAAAAATTAAAAATCGCACAGGTGATCAAATGCCACCAAAAGAAAGCTCTATTTGTGGGGAAAAAAAGGACACAATTTTAATTTGGGTACAGCGTCGCACGACCGCGCAATTGTCCGTTAAAATAACGCAGTGCCGAATCGCAAAATATAGCCTGGTCAGGAATGGGGTAAAATCTTCCGGCCTTAAAGCGGTTACAAATACGCTTATTGAGAATTTTTTGTCAAACACATGTGGCTAAATACATTTTGGCCTACATATATGACAAAACTTGAATATATTGGATATTTTTTAACTTTCAAAGTAGAAAATGTCAATTTTTTTGCAAAATTTACGCTCTTTTTTTTATTAATATTGCAAAAAATGAAAAGCGCAGAGGTGATCAAATACCACCAAAAGAAATCTCTGTTTGTGGGAAAAAAAAGGACGTAAATTTTGTTTAGGTACAGCATTGCATGACCGCGCAATTGTCAGTTAAAGTCGCACAGTGCCAAGTTGCAAAAAGTGGCCTGGACGTTATGCAGGAAAATCCTCCGGTGGTAAAGTGGTTAAACAGATAAGTGAATGGCTGAGAGACGTAACTTCTTTCATAGTGGATAGAACCTCTGATGTTTCAATCAAACAAATCAAGCCAAAAGCAAGCAGTGTTCTGTCTCATTAGCTGGCCCACAGTGCTCTGGGAATTGTGACATATAGTCCTGGAGTTTTGTGTATCAGTAAAGCAAAGTTAAAATTACTTTTTTTGAAGCTCATTAACTATTTTAGCTTTGATGGTGGGAAAAGGGGTGAACTGCCGATGGTTGCCATCTGTACAGGTTCTCAGCCATTAACCTGTACATATAGCCAAAACTTTTTAAGGTACTGGGATATTTTTTGATGAACATGTCCCACTGGGGAGATTTTCTTTTACTTTCTGGGCATGCAACAGAAATCTCCCCAACACAAGAGACATTCTAATTTTCGACAGTTGGCACCAGAATATGTGTCCTCATTGGAAGATGGCTCCTCTTTTTTTTTCTCTAACTCTGCTTGTTTTAATATAATGTATCCTTATGTTTCACAGGCTGGACTAAACAGTGGATATGACACAGGATACTACACACTCCCAGGATCCCTTTCATTGGGCATTGCCAATTTAGCAAACACAAGTAATGTCAACTTTACTGGACGTTGGGCATTTAGGGTGGACCAGCTACATCCGGAAGATGCCAATGGAAATATTGGTAGGGGTAAATACTGCTTGGATTTGTCTGTTAGAATATCTAACATGAATTTGTTATCATTAATGATATTGCAAGTTCAACACCACCATTGTAGTAAAAAAAAATTAACCTTCCTCATCTCAGTTGTTTATTTTTGATCAAGTAATGAACCCAAAACTGGTCACACTCTGGTGCCCAGCTGTCATAAACTTTGCAATAAAAATTTGAAATGAACAAATATTATATAAAAAATTTGCAGTCTGTGGCTTATGAAGTCGATGGGTTTAATTACTCAAGACAGGGGCGTAACTACAGGGGTTGCAGGGGTTGCAATTGCAACCGGGCCCCATGCTCCAGGGGGCCTGTGCGGCTCCCCTGTACACCTGGATAGGAGGGGCAGCGGGGGCAGCATGTAGAGAAATTCCTGTCCTCCTTTTTCCTCTTGTAGCTGCAGGAGGAAAATGGAGGAGATCGGTTCCTCTGTATGCTGCCCTTGCCACTCCTCCTATCCAGTTCACTTGTGTTCTGCTGTCTCTGGGCCCCTGTGTGCTCCCCTGGTTCCCCCCCCCCCCCACTGTGCTTCCTCCCTCCCTGTCACAATAGAGAACCAGGAAGGGGTCAGTAAATATGTAATTTACCAGCTCCTTCCTTTTCTGAATAGACAGAGTCATAGTCAGTGGCATTGTAGAAAAATAAAAACAAATGATAAAAAAATGATACGATATACCAAAAAAATAAAAACGGCTGACACCAGAGGGTGAACTTCCAGGATCACAAAGGTGACACTTGCGACCGGGCCCTGGCATTCTACCACCATAGGGAGGCCCCTAGATGGCAGGAAGGGGGCCCATACAGGGCCCCGCAAGGAAATTAAAGGGCCCCAGGATCAATGGGAAGAGCCCCAGTCTTGAAGGGAAGGGCTCTGGCTAGGGGTCCGGGGGGCCCTTCATGGTTTCTTTCCGCGGGGCCCTGAAGGTTCTAGTTACGCCTCTGACTCAAGACAAATAGTCTGTTCACTTTGCAAGGGATTTTTCCCCAGAACTTAGTGAATGGGGCAACTTACGGTATATCATCATTTTTTATTTTTAAGTAAGGTGGACAGGGGACTTCCCAAAGATGCCAATGGAATATTTTCATTATTATTATTATTATTGTTATTATTATTATTGTTATTATTAATAATAATAATCATAATAATAATAATAATAATAATAATAATAATAATAACAATAACAATAATAATAATAATAATAATAATAATAATAATAATATTATGCTTAGAATGATATGTTAAAAAATATCTAACAATAGCTTGTCATAATAAATGTTATAGCAGATACAGTACATCACCATCATTGGTTTTGACAAACATCTATTTTTGACTCATTGTCATTAAAGTGTTAATAAACCCACGACAGTAAAATCAGTGTTTATATGCAGTAAAGCATGCTTGTTATACTCACTGTGGAACCTAAGGGGTTAATCCTCTGCATTGTGTTAAAAGGCTGTTTGATCCTGTGTTCTCTGATCCTCCCCTTCTTCCACTGACTCCAAAACAGGCCCAGATAAGACAGAGTCTATGTAGTCAGGCTAACAGGTAATTGGCGCAAGTTCAGGTACACCGTTAGTCTCCGACAGTCTATGATAACTCAATAAGTGGGGGAAAAAGGGGGAAGGGAGAGTAGGATGAGTTCTTTTCTCCCTTATGTTGTCAGTCAGCACATGCTCAGTTTGGTGTGTATTGCTAGAGAGTTTTTTGTTTTCTTGGGAGAGTGCATGTGATCAACACAGGGCCAATTAGCACTGTCCAGACAGAGGGCCCGGGGTCCCGGATCCTGATAGGACAGCTCAGTTGGAGTTTACCTGACACCCCAATAGGAGCCAACCTGACTCCTGGAACTATAACCCTCTGTCTCTTGGATTTTGGCTGGGCCCTCTGACCCCCTTTATGAGACCGTCTGTCTCCCCCACTGGGAGCGGTCTCCAAACTGGGAGCTCTGAGCTATCCTCAGACCTGTGTATATAACAAAACTGCACACCTGTATACTCAGTCAGCGTGCAGGTGTCTAGCAAAACCCCAACGCAGGATTGAATGTTCTGATCCAGAACTGCAGAATTCAGAGAACGCCAACTACACAGCTTTCTCTGCCCAGAAACACTAGCCTGGAACGTTACCCTGGACTGGAAGCCTAAATGAAAATTCTGTGTCACATTTCCCTATCTTCTCACAGTGACAGGGCCTTGTTCTGTCACATGTGTTACTTTGTAGCTTTGGTAACTGAACTTTTTTACCTCCGAGATGGGACCATTTGGTATCCTTCGGGTGAGTGTGATGAAGAGCTGAACTTATGTAGGTCTGGGTGATTTTCAAATCCTACTTCCAAAGCCCATGATCACTAGCTAGGATACTTCAACAAACAACTCATAATTAATATGAATTACCTTAGGGAAGACTATAGAGGCATATCTTTGATATTTGGATTTGGATGTTGAGGGCAAGCAGCCTGGTATGGTTCAGGAGGGGGGGGGGGCGCTCGCTTGCCCCCCCCCCCCTTATCCTGCCCAGCAAGGTTGCTTGCTCAGATAAGGGTCTGGTATGGATTTTTGGGGGCACCCCACGCTGTTTTTTTTTTCAATTTTGGCGTGGTTTCCCTTAAAATCCGTACCAGACCCGAAGTACCTTTTTTCATAAGAAAGGGGTTGGCTTATATAAATATATATATATTTTTTTTTCAGATGAGTCAAATGAAACTGCCACAAACTGGACCACGTCTACACCAAACACCACAGCTGGACCTCCATCCACTTCTTCAGGTGCTAATTAATACATACTACAATTTTCCAATGCAAACTGCAGTAAAAAGTCAAAAGATATGGTGGGAGTTAAAAATACACCGGAGTTTGCCAAATAAATATTTAGACTGCAGAAGACATTAAATATCTACCTGAAATATCTAACTGAATCCCTGGAGCACAGCTTTCGTATTAGGGATCGACCGATTATCGGCAAAGCCGATATATCGAGGCCGATATGCACTTTCCCTGATATATTGGAATTGGCCCCGGAGGTTACCGATATTGCCGATATTTTAGGAAAGTGCTTGTACCGGAGTGATGCCTGCAGCTAGAGACATCACCCCGGTACCGGCGTCCATAGCCAACGGTCGGCTGTCTTGTAATGACAACCGATGCGGCTGAGAAGCCGTTCGGCTGTCATTAAAAGGAGCGGGAAGGGACGCCCCCCACCCCCTCCCGCTGCCTTCCACGGCTCGCCCGGGTCTCCCGTCCCACCGGGTGACAAGGGCCTCTTCCTGGACAACACTGGGCTGTGGTTGTCAGGGTCTGTGGTTTGGGGGTTTAGCGGAATCTGGAAGCCCCCTTTAACAAGGGGGCTTCCAGATTCTGCCCCCCCCTATGTGAATTGATATCGGGTACATCGTACCCCTACCCATTCACCAAAAAAGTGTACAAAAAAATAAAAGGGAAAAGCCAGTTTTTGAAAACCCCTTTATTAAAAAAAATAAAATAAAAAAATAGTGTCTCCCGATGTAAATCCTTTGTCAATCACGTCACCTGCCGCCGCACCCGAAAAATAGAAAAAAAAAGACGCTCCTGCCTCTTTACACGCCTCCCGTGTAATGAGCTGTTTGAGCTGTGACAGCTCTTTTATAGGAATCTGACGTCACCAGCGCCCCATAATGCACTGCTCAGGTGCATTGAATAAATTACTGATGTCACCTTTCCCATAAAAGAGCTGTCACAAGTCTAGCAGCTTATTATGCGTAAGGCATTTGATGACGCGAGAGCGTTTTTTTTTTTTTTTTTCCAGGTGCGGCGGGCAACGTAATTGACAATGAATTTACATCGGGGGACACTATTTTTTTTAGTTTTATTTTTTAATAAAGGACTTGTCAAAAACTGTCTTTTGTGTTCATTTTTTTTTGTACACTTTTTTTGGGGAATGGGTAGAGGTACAATGTACCCGATATCCATTCACATAGGGGGGCAGGATCTGGAAGGGGGCTTCCAGATTTCAATAAGCCCCCCACCTGCAGACCCCATCAACCACAGCCCAGGGTTGTCCAGGAAGAGGCTCCTGTCCCCATCAACATGGGGACAAGGTGCTTTGGGTGGGCACCCCAAAGCACCCTCCCCATGTTGAGGGCAAGCAGCCTGGTATGGTTTAGGAGGGGGGGGTGCTCGCTCGCCCCCCCTTCCTTATCCTGCCCAGCAAGGTTGCTTGCTCAGATAAGGGTCTGGTATGGATTTTGGGGGGCACCCCACGCTGTTTTTTTTTTCAATTTTGGCAAAGGGGTTTCCCTTAAAATCCGCACCAGACTCGAAGGGCCTGGAATGGACTGGGGGGGGGGGGCTCCAAGTCATATTTTATCATGTTTTTATCTGTATTTCTGGGAGCCGACAATACATTACATCCGCGAGCAAGTTTAAATGACATTTCTTCCTTTAGAAATGTCAGTATTGCTGCAGCAGGCTCCATACATCTTACAGATGCACCACTTTACAGGCACACTAGGGGAACCCCCAGGCACGATATTTAAAGGAATTTTTCATTTTTTTTGTTTCACTTTAAGCATTATTAAAATCACTGCTCCTATAAAAACGATTGTTTTTTAAAAAAAATGTTGCATCGGTACATGTCACCCAGGGTAGGACCCGGACCCCCATACACTTTGTATGGGCCAATAACTTGCATTTAAGCATTTAAAATGAGGACTTTTGATTTTTCATGTTCGTGTCCCATAGACTTCAATGGAGTTTGCATGTTCTAACGAACATTTCCCCGTTTGCGGTGTTCTGATGCGAACCGAACGGGGGGGGGGGGGGGGGTTGTTCGTCTCATCACTAATTGCAAGGGGGTAACTGTATATGTTTTATCCTATTTTGCCTTGACGTATACTTAAAAACAGAACTGCATCTGCTTTGAAACATGTGGGATCTGGCAGGTTTTATCCCCTTTATGACCAAACCATTTTTTGCAATTCGGCCCGCTCTACTCTAACTGGCTATTGCCATGTCATGCAACACTTTACGCAAATGAAGTATATATAATTTTTTTTCCCCCACAAATAGAGCTTTCTTTTAGTGGTATTTATTCACCACTAAGTTTTTTTTATTTTTTGCGATATTAATAAAAAAAGAGCGAACATTTTGTGAAAAATTGACATTTTCTACTTTGACTGTTAAAAAATATCCAATATTTTCCATTTTTGTCATATATTTAGGCCACAATGTATTTAGCTACATGTCTTTGACAAAAAAAAATTCTCAATGAGTGTATTTTTATCCACTTTTTTACCCCCTTTGTGACCAAGCCATTTTTTGCAATTCGGCCCCGCTCTACTCTAACTGGCTATCGCCATGTCATGCATTACTTTACGCAAATGAAGTATATATCATTTTTTTCCCCACAAATGGAGCTTTTTTTTTGTGGTATTTATTCACCACTGAGTTTTTTTATTTTTTGAGATATTAATAAAGAGCGAAAGTTTTGCAAAAAATTTACATTTTCTACTTTGACTGTTAAAAAATATCTAATTAATTAAATTTTTGTCATATATTTAGGCCAAAATGTATTTAGCTACATGTCTTTGACAAAAACATTCTCAATGAGCGTATTTTTAACTGCTTTTTTTACCCCCTTAATGACCAAGCAATTTTTTGCAATTCGGCCCCGCTCTACTCTAACTGGCTATTGCCATGTGATGCAACACTTTACGCAAATGAAGTATATATAATTTTTTTTCCCATAAATAGAGCTTTCTTTTAGTGGTATTTATTCACCGCTGAAGTTTTTTTTTTATTTTATAAACAAAAAAAGACTTAAAATGTGTGAAAAAAAAAATATATTAAATTTGTCTCAGTGGAGCCCACTCTATGGGCTCCACATGGATAGGAAGGCAGGGAAGATCTCTCTAGTGGCATCACCAACAGAGATGAAAATCCTCCCACCTCATCCAAAAACAAAATGGCTCGAGCTAGGCTTTAACCGCTTGCCGACTGCCCCTCCCAGGCAAAGCGACGTAGGTCTACGTTGCTAGCCTGTGAGGGTCTCGGGAGCGAGCGCGCGCCGTGGGAGGCGTGCTCTCGCGCCGTCACGGACCCCCCCGCGCGTGTGACCGGCGGACCCGATCGTCCGCCGGTCACTCGTGATCGTCAGTGGAGAGGGAGAAAGGCAGGCGGCTAATGTAACTTTACATAGCAGCTGCAATTAATTTATTAATTTAATTTAATTTATTAATTTATTAATCACTTTATTTATCCACACATATATTTATTTATTTATACGAGATTCTGTTTTAATCTCCTTGGCGCGCTAATATATACAAATTGTATATATTTCTTTCCCAATGTAAACAAGCCGCCTGTCATTCTCCCCTGTGTAGGAATAGTGATCATACGGTTCTACTATGTAGGACCGTTGATCACTGTTCCTACACCTCAAGCCACAGCCAATCACAGTGAGAATCACGCCCCTAGGGACACACATAACCCCTCCCTCTCAAAAAAAAGTTAACCCCTTCACTGCCAGTGTAATTTTACAGTAACAGCGCATATTTATAGCTCTGATTACTGTAGTAATGTCACTGGTAACCCCAAAAGTGTCAAAAATGTCAGTCAAGGGTCCGATCTGTCCGCCGCAATGTTGCAGTACTGCAAAAAAAATCACAGATCGCAGCCATTACGCGTTAAAAAAAAAACAACAAAAATGACAAAAATCTTTCCCTTTGTTAGTAAACGCGATAACTTTTGCGCAAACCAATCAAAATACGCTTTTTGTGATTTTTTTTACCAAACATACGTAGCATAAAACAACTTGGCCGAAAATGTTAAAAAAATTAGATTTTTACATTTTTTTTGGGGAATTTCATATAAAAAAAAAAATGTGAAAAATATTGTTATTTTTGCAAAATTGACGCTCTTTTTTTGTTTATAGCGCATGATCAAAAAATCGCACAGGTGATCAAATACCACCAAAATAAAGCTCTGTTTGTGGGGAAAAAAAAGGTCGTTTAGGTACAGCATCGTTAAAGTCACGCAGTGCCGAATCGCAAAATAGGCCCTGGTCAGGAAGGGGGTAAAATAATCCGGGGCTTAAGTGGTAGTGAATCTAAACCCAAGAACAAAAATGTATTATATATAGCAGCTTCCCAGTCCTTAGAAGTATTGGCTGCATTCATTTTCTTATTTCAACCTTTTTTTCCTTTATATCTACATAGTGATCTTGCCAGTAACAAACTTCTTGTCCTAAAGTGACAACATTCGTTCACTTACTGTATTATTGGAGGAGCAGTGTTGTCACCCTAGTATAAGTCTACAGAACACATAAGGGGGATGTGTTTTAGAGTCTACAAAGAGTACTAGGGACAATTCCCATCAATGGCAGTCAGTAGAGAGCACAGGTCATTATCAGCCCTCTTGATTCATGGTAAAATCAATGGATATGTTTTCATATATTGAGCAGATATAACAAAACACTTACAATGGTATATTTTCCAGACCAAAGGGGACTAAATAAGAGAAATTTATAATTAGGGAGTACATACACTGTAAGTAATTTATTTATTTATTTAATTTTTTTATCTGGAAAAAAGTTCATCTTCCTTTGTTCTAAAATACAATTGGCTGTACACTCCTCCTCTATGAAAAAATGTCCAAGAGTTGTTGAAAGTTTGAGTTTCATAATCCCAGAGATGCATTAAAGTATACACCATTCATACTACACACATACACACACACAGAACAAAGAGAAAATTGTTACAATTAAATGACTCTTTTCTTTTAGGTCTGTCATCTGCAAATGCTACCACTTCTAATACAACAAATGTCGAAAGGAACTGGCCACCTACTGTCCCCGTAAGGGCATTGTCTTCTACAGCATCCAAGCCTTCAACAGTTGGATTATTTTTTATTGGTTTTACAGCTTTTATTGTATTGTTCTAAGTTGGATTTATTCAAATCATCAAATCTAAGATAATCTCTCTATCTTTTTTAATCACAAAGTGAAAGTTTATTTTCATATGTATGGGTGTATATTGTATATTATATAATTATATTGTTAATATATGCAGTTGCCATACAATACTGATCTTTAGCTAATTTTTTTTTTTCTCCTAATGAATCTGTTTTGTTCTATAAGTGTGTAATGTGAGCGGCTACCGCCGCTCAGGTCTACAACAAAATGGCGCAAAACCAGAAGTCATAATATTTACGTTACATGGACACTGGAAATGATGTTGTTATGATGACGACGAAACCGGAAGCGACGCTCCCTAGCCCGTAGTAAACTGGAGAATCAGTTCTCTTCTTAAATTTACTTTTCCTTTACATTGCGCTTTTGCGCCTACGATAATACCTAATTGGGCTATTAGAACATAACGCCAGTCAAGGGACTTCACAAACACTGTGTGTAACACAAACACCGAAAGTAACGTCATATAGATGACGTCGGAACCAGAATTGGTGTCAAGTTTGTCTCTAATCAAGCTAGATTCGTTTTAAGGTGAGGACTGCATATATATATATGTATGTATGTATATATATATATATATATATATATATACATATATATATATGGGATACCTCTGGCTATATTTCCAAAGCTCCTGATGATGTGCTTGGCGCTCAATGGCCGTTGAGCTTGGTGATACGCCTGAGGTCCAGCCTCCATTCTATTCAACTTGGAGTGGCGGCATCAGATGTAAGTGGATTTGTCTACATTACTGCATTTTATTGGACCTTTTAAATCTAAATCATTGCCTATTTTCTGAAATTCCCTGACATTTTTATGTTATGCATGTATAGTGTGTTTTAATTTTTTCAATAAATACTACACTATGAATATTTCTCTTGCTTTGGTTGATTCATCCAGAGTGACTGTCTGAGACATTACGGTTCGTCCTTTTGGATGTTTTGGGAGATCCATAATATTCTAATAGGAAAGATACTACCACCTGAAGCCATAAATGCTGTGATTCAATGTCTTATATATATATAGAGCTGCAATCCTATTCCTTTTATACTTTTACCAACTGACTCCACACGTGTAAAATTTCTTCTTTATACTTGCTTTAGTTATTATTATTCAGGATTTCTATAGTGCCAGCAGTTTACGCAGCGCTTTACAATGTTAGAGGGAGACAATACAGTTACAATACAATAAAATACAAGAGGATTAAGAGGGCCCTGCTCAGAAGAGCTTACAATTTAATGGGGTGGGAGTTGGCTGACAGTGACTCACAGTAATCTTCACAGCCTCTGGCCAAAAATTGTCCTTCTCCTCTCTCCACCTACACAGAAAAGCCCCCCCCAAGACTTTAATAGAACTATGGACTGAGTGTCTTCTGTATCAGAATATTCTAAATACTGATAAGAGATCACCAACATACTCTACCACCCAAAATTTTAGAGCAGGGATAGGCAACCCTGGAGAGGTGAAGGTCTACCTGAACAACTATAAGGGGATCAAAGATCACCAGGGTGCAGCAAATTGTTTTTAAGGAGATAACCTAGCAAGGAGTACCTATTAAAAAGTAAGGAAGGTCTGAAGAGTCAGTAGTAACACATAGTTCATTACATTCCTATGTAAGGCAGAGGTCAGAGGTCAGTAGAAAAGCAGAGTTCAAGGGTCAGTAGTAACACAGAGTTCATTACATTCCTATGTAAGGCAGAGGTCAGTAGAAAAGTAGAGTTCAAGGGTAAAAAAAAAAAAACCATGAGCCTTTAGAACCACTTTAATTTATTATATATATATATAAAGGTTCTCCAAAAAGTTTCTGCTCTTTTTTTATACTCTTTTTATTAAGAATTTTAAAAATAAATAGGTACATAGCAACTCTCAAACACGACCAATTACTCATCTTGCCTCCCTCACCATTTCCAATGAAAAATAAAAATGCAGAAACTTTTTGAAAACCCTCTCATAAAAAGAATAAGGCAGGCTGCTCCCCACCAAAACGTTGACATTGATTAACCACTTTACCACCGGAGGATTTTGCTGTCTTCCGTCCAGGCCACTTTTTGCGATTCGGCGCTGTGCGACTTCAACTGACAATTGCGCGGTCGTGCGACACCGTACCCAAACGAAATTTACGTCCTTTTTTTCCCACAAGCAGAGCTTTCTTTTGGTGGTATTTGATCACCTGTGCGATTTTTACTTTTTGCGCTATAAACAAAAAAAGAGCGTTTATTTTGAAAAAATAACAATATTTTTAACATTTTTTTATATGAAATTCCCCCCAAAAGAGATGTAAAAACCAATTTTTTTAAAAATTTTTGGCCAATTTGTTTTCTGCTACCTATGTTTGGTAAAAAAATCGCAATAAGCGTATTTTGATTGGTTTGCGCAAAAGTTATTGCGTTTACTAACAAAGGGAAAGATTTCTGTCATTTTTGGTGTTTTTTTTTTTAACGCGTAATGGCGGCGATCTGCGATTTTTTTTGCGGGACTGCGACATTGCGGCGGACAGATCGGACCCTTGACTGACATTTTTGACACTTTTGGGGGTACCAGTGACATTACTGCAGTAATCAGTGCTATATATATGCACTGTTACTGTAAAAATGACACTGGCAGGGAAGGGGTTAATTTTATTGGAGAGGGAGGGGTTAATGTATGCCTGGTGCTTACTGACGTGTAGGGGGGGGAGGTGACTGAGTGAGTCATGGACAGATCGGATGTTCAGCTATGCTGAACAGTCCGATCTGTCACTCCCTGTCACTATGGAGATCCGCCCGCTGTGTTTACACACAGCGGGCGGATCTCCAGACTAGATCCCCGACGATAGGGTAAGAGCAGCGGCGATCGCCGCTGCTCCTCCCCTGGCCCGACTCCCGCTGTGAATGAAAACAGCGGGAGCGAGCCTCCGGCGGCGCGCAAGCGCCGCCCATAAGGGGGAGTGTCTGACGACGTACTACTACGTCGTCAGACGATAACGAGCCACTCTGCCGCAGTAATATTACTGTGAGCAGAGGTAAAGTGGTTAAACTACATTGAAAAATTCCTCCTGTTGTAAGTCCTATTGAGTGCACCTACCGCCTGCAGCATATACTACATACCTTTTTCATGGATTGCTCCTGAACTAATATCCCTAAAAGCATGTGTGGTGGCCAACCGCTTCACTACCTACTACTACTTAAAAAAATAAAAATAAATTAAATATATATATATATATATATATATATATATATATATATATATATATATATTAAAGTTTCACTTTCCTTTATCAAAAAGCAATATTTTTGTTTGTTTATGAATCTTGGTTTTATGTATAATACTTCATATATTACAATAGCTAACTCTGTTTCTGTAGTGCATGTTCAAACCTTAATACCCTAAATAATAACACATTATTTGATTTTTTTTTTTCTCCAGGAGTATATAATGAGTTTTTGAAATTCTAGAGAAATGCTTAAAAAATGCAATACAAATTGTCTAAACTCATCAAATTTTAGTGGACTAAAATACGACTAAAACAATTCAGATTTAGTTTAAACTTATTTTATATCTGTTTTCTTTCTTTGTCCTTTTTCTTTTTTTTTTTTTTTGTTCTATATTTTATTGTGGATCTTTTATACAAATTAATTGATTATATTAACAGTTAAACCCTAAGTGCTCATATATATATATATATATATATATATATATATATATATATATACACATACACACACACACATACATATATATATACACATACACACACACACATACATATATATATATATATATATATATGTATAGAGAGAGAGAGAGAGAGATAGATATAAACAGTAAATGTATATGTTGGGTGGCCCACCTCTCCACTACCTACTACTACTTTTATAAGAAAAAAAAATTGCATATTACACTTATGATATATATATATATATATATATATATATATATATATATAGAGAGAGAGAGAGAGAGAGAGAGAGAGAGAGAGAGAGAGAGAGAGAGAGGGGGAAGAGAGAGGGAGAGAGAGAGTATATATTTATATTTCCAGTGTGTGTATATATATATATCTATTTGACCTACTTTGATACCAAGTAATCATCTATAAAAACAGCTACAAAGTAACAGGCTGATAAGGAAACTCTTGTTCTAAAAATACATTTAATTGTAAACAAAAATCCCAATGTTGAATTGCTAACAGAGCCATCCAGTGGCCACATTCTATAACTACACACAATGTATGCTGTGGATGCCTATATCACTATGCTTTATGTATACAGTACATATATATGTGAGTGTATGTGAGTGTATGTGAGTGTAAACATGTTCCCACTCCTCTGCCGTAAGGTCTAAGGCTAGGTCTTGTTCCCAGTGCCGACTAGCTTTGTTTATTTTAGGGTCAGAGATAGAGAACATGGATGTGTATAGGTCAGAGATCAAAAGCCTTTGAGGTTCAGATCTGCAACAAAGTGATTCAAAGAGGGTGCATGCCCATACCAAGTGGATAGGGGTTTGGAGCTATGTAGAAAATGTTTTACTTGTAGGTAGAAGTAAAGCGGAATGGGTCCTCCCGAGAATCAGGAAGTTACAGCACCAAAAATGTGCCTTTATCAAAGAAGTTTTCAGTCCCAGTGGATACATTGGAATCTGGGTGGCATGGGACGAGATCAGGGGGGAATTCCAGATTCTTGTTAATTGGGGTTGGACGGCCATGGGAAGAAGAAAGATTAATTTTCTTACATGTTACCTGAAAAGCTTGTAAGGTAGGACCTATTAAAGGGTGGTTTATGCAATCCTTTGGGAATAGGTTTGGTTTTAACAATGGTAAATGGCGTACCAGGATTTTAGATAACAAATCCTCTAATCTCACCCAGGCTTTAGTGCTAGTGTGGACATGCCAGTCTATAACTCTAGCAAGGTGGCAGAACCAATAATATTTCTGGAGGGTCTGGAAGGGAGGCATAGAAAGGGGGGTTTAGGACCCCTTTGAAATGCGTGGAGTATCGAGAAACTTGTTGGTGGATGCAATTAGCGTTTATGCTCCCTGGCTAGGAGAGCATAAAGGAACCATGCAGTGTCTCAAAAAAAAAAAAGTGAGGGACCCGGCAAGACCCCTCCGCAGTGGTAGAATAGCCAAAATCAACAAATGACAGTAGAGCCCCATATTAGTCCTGAAAATAACATGTATATAATATACCTGGGGCTCAGCTAGGCCTGTAGGTATAGATTAGCCCCTGTTAGCCCATGATTACTCCTTCTTCAGGGGTGACCTTGGATAGTGGTCTGCAGAAAATTATCCAATTATCTGCAGACCACTATCCAAAGTTACCCCTGAAGAAGGAGTAATCATTGTCACTCCGAAACACGTTGGGTCTTTACCCTGGGGTTATGTGGTCACTATTCGCCTGCTGGTGTGATGTATTACGCCAAGCTTGCCATTTTTTAACTTCTTGTAATATTTTTTCAATAAATGTTATTTCAAAACTTATTTTGTTAATATGTAATATTTGAGTGCCCTTAAAGTCCCACCAATAGGGGAATTTTCCTTTTTGTTAACTATTTGGGATGTGGCACCTTTGGGAGTATTCAACATGAGCACACGTTGTAGAGAGACAGAAGAGGAACATCCACTGATATTGTATGCTCCTTGAGCGTAGAGCATCAAGCAAGGGGCACAAATCCTTACAGTGTTGAAGCGTGATGTTAGAGAGATCTTGGTAAATGTGGATGTCTGCTCTTCCATAAGCAAGATTTATTCTGTTGCAGGCTTTTCAGAATATCTCCTCCTTCAACTTGTAATCCACTAGACAGCACACAATGTTCCGTGGGGGGTCTGTCTCCCTTCTCTTAGGTCTGAGGGTGCAGTGTAGACGCTCTATTGCTGTGGGCGTTGGGGGTGGTCTGTTGAGGAGAGAGTTGTTCAGCATCAACAGATTCAGGTAGCCCCTGAACGTGAAGATTGTTGCGCCTACCACGGTTGTCGAGATCTTCCATATGGCGCTGATGTTCCCTTAGTTGCAGAGTGTATGTGTCCACTTTATGGTTCACTCGGCAGCTAGCTATACCTTGTTGTGATGCAACTTTCTCCACCTCAAGTACTCTACCCGCAAGCGCCTGAATTTCATGGCGCAGATCTGTGATGGCAGCTGTCAGTGTGTCTTTTATATCGGCTGCAATTGATCATTGAGGCTGGGGTGTCGTAGAGCGGATGCATTACCATCTCCTGATCCGGATGTGGCACATGTAAGAATTACGCCAGCCTCCGGTGTATTAGATGCCTGTGTTTGCCCTTGACGCGGGGCAGCTATGGTGCTCATCTGGAACCAGGAATATCTCCAAAATGCTATGGCTCAGCCTCCCGCTGGAGTCATGGGGTGGAAGGGATCTGGTGGTGGAAGAGCTTCAGGAGGAAGTCCCCATGCTGTCAGGGTAGAGCTGGTGTTGTATTCCTCCTTTACGAGAGAAAGAAGACCTAAAGCTTGCGGGAGCTCTGGCTTTAGGCGGCCATCTTCCTGCAAGGTCAAACCGGATGTGGCACATGTAAGAGTTACGCCAGCCTCCGGTGTATTAGCGGCATGTGTTTGCCCTTGACGCGGGGCAGCCATAGTGCTCATCTGGAACCAGGAATATCTCCAAAATGCTATGGCTCAGCCTCCCGCTGGAGTCATGGGTTGGGCGGGATCTGGTGGCTGAAGAGCTTCAGGAGGAAGTCCCCATGCTGTCAGGCTAGAGCTGGTGTTGTATTCCTCCTTTACGAGAGAAAGAAGACCTACAGCGACGGTAAAGAAGAAAGAAGACCTACAGCAACGGGAGCTCTGGCTTTAGGTGACCATCTTCCAGCAAGGTCAAACCGGATGTGGCACATGTAAGAATTACGCCAGCCTCCGGTGTATTAGCGGCCTGTGTTTGCCCTTGACGCGGGGCAGCCATAGTGCTCATCTGGAACCAGGAATATCTCCAAAATTCTATGGCTCAGCCTCCTGCTGGAGTCATGGGGTGGGCAGGATCTGGTGGCTAAAGTGCTTCAGGAGGAAGTCCCCATGCTGTCAGGCTAGAGCTGGTGTTGTATTCCTCCTTTACAAGAGAAAGAAGACCTACAGCGGCGGGAGCTCTGGCTTTAGGCGGCCATCTTCCAGGAAGGTCAAACCACGACCCCCCCTGAAAGGAAAGTTTTCTAACTAAATTTTGTTAGAGTATGGTCAGATTTATTTGATTAATTTTTACTAACATGCCTTCCTATTTATAAAAATGAGACGAAAGAAAGGAGTCATTGCAATAAGCTGAATTCACCAACAACTTTGTTCTGGTGCCGGTGAGAAGAATTTTTATTGAATGTATTTACAAAATGTTAATCTAAAACATCAGAGATTATACTTACAAATGTAATAAATAAACAACGGATGCTTTTTAGCTTTAAATACAATTAAGGAGAGCTATTCTGGAATTTGTATTTGTTAGAATCAGAATTTGTTATTATAGGGCAGCCTTAGCGCTGTCATGGAAACATGGTGGCTCATAATGACGGGATTTACCTTTATACACTTTGACATATCTTTATAAGCCTTTGAAAAAAATGACTAGTGATTTATTTTTATTTTTCAAATAAAAAATGTTATTTTATTCAAAATAAGTAAATAACATACAGCAATGAATAACATACATTGAATACAAGCGTAGCACGCTTATTGCTACATCAACAAATGAGACTAGTGATTTTTTATGCTGCTTATACTTATGACTTTACTTAAAGTAACTTCTGCTTTTACTTCCTTTTATGTTTAACCACTTCGACACTAGAGCACATTTTTTTATTTTTTCCACACATGTACAAATCTGCATTTTTAGCTTTAACCAGTTCTGGAACCAAAGGATTTGCCCCCTTAATGACCAGGCCATTTTTTGCGATTCGGCACTGCGTTATTTTAATGGAAAAATGCGCGGTCGTGCAACGCTGTACCCAAATAAAATAGATGTCCATCTTTTTCCCACAAATAGAACTTTCTTTTAGTGGTATTTGATCACCTGTGCGATTTTTATTTTTTTGTGCTATAAACAAAAAAGTAACAATTCTGAAAAAAAAAAACATATTTTTCACATTCTTCTATACAACATTCCCAAAAAAAAAATTTTAAATCTAAATTTTTCATCCTTTTAGGCCAATTTATATTCTGCTACATATTTTTGGTAAAAAAATAAAATCCTATTAAGTGCATTTTGATTGGTTTGCGCAAAACACAAACTACGGGAATGATTTGTCATTTTTATTTATTTATTCATTTTTTTTACTAGTAATGGCAGCGATCTGCGATTTTTTTTTTTTTTTTATAAATTGTTTTTTTATTGATTTCAACACATATATAAAGACATACTTACAATTGCCCTCTACCGGGCAAACAATACATACATAGAACCAAAACAAATCAAAAAGGGGGAAAAAAAAAAAGGGAAACTCCTCCCCCGGTGTCAACAATCAGCTTGTTACTCAACCATATGGACCATAGGCCCTATAGATTGATATTTCTTATGCAATTAACCCTACCTCCAGTGAGGGAAAGTGGAAGTCATCCCTTCTCTCTCGCATTAAACGCAGGGCCATGCACCCACATTCCCTACTCATCATACATAAAGCCCAAGCTATATATATATATATACACATATATATATATATATATATATATATATATATATATAGGTACCCTTACTCCCCAGGGGTTCCATTTGCCCCTGCCAACTCTATCTTAGGGGTCCCCCCTAGCTGCAGGCGCGTGACCGACGTATACCTACGTTGGTTCACGCAGGAGGGTATAACTGCGGCAGGCGGTTGGAAAGTGGTTAAACAGATATGACATAACGCTTTTAATGGTATGTTTTACCTGTTTCCACCCGCCTGTTCGTACGTATGGACAAGTGGGCTTTAATGCCGAGAAGCCGCACATATGCGACCATTGGGAAGGGTGTTTCTGTGTTGAAAGTGTGCTCACTGTGTGCCCCCAGCGCAGTAACTAAAATGTCATGGGCAGCTTCTGACCATGTGACCACTGTGACAGCAAATCAGAGCAATCACATGATCAGAATGCCCATCTCCCAGCATTCATGATTCTCTGAAAGAGCCAGGGGTGGCAGCGAAAAGGGGTTAACAGACCAAAGGGAAGCAAATCAGAGAGGTTGTTTTTCAGGAATCTCATACACTTTAATTGGCCTCCATTTTTTTGGTGCCTGTCTTGTGAGCACCACCAAACATGGTAATGTTTTTTTAGTTCCCTCACGGCTAACTCATATTTAGGTTTATCATCTTAGAATATATGTTTTCACATTCTAACCAGATTCATCTGGAACGCCGTGATAATCACCAAGTGAGATCAACTTTCCACAAGGTCACTTTCTTAACTTTCTCTGTGCATGTGCGCTTGTGTGCGTTCACGCATGGATAGACAGAATATTTCTGTTCTGTGCCGGTGTTCACTAAATATGCAAAGAGAACGGTGGTGTTATTTCGAAGGGGAATTTCAGCTTTTATTTTAAACAAATAACAAAGAATGTTGTTGACAAAACTAAAGTAGAATATGGGTAAAATATACCAGGAAAATCATCTTCTTGTAAACTGCAGCTTTGGAATTGCCCTTGGCTGAAATTGTCCAACTTTGTTCAATAAAAGTTCATATTCCCATCGTGCAGCTTCCTGGTATATAGGCACATCTGTTGTGGGTGCTGAAGCGATCACCAGCTGGACACTGGATCTATCACAGGTACATACATATTCGCCAGCACACCAAGGATCTTGCAAAGCAGTCCGAAGAAACTTTATTGCAGAACGGATCACATCAGGAACAGTGCAACATTTCGGAGTCACGCAGGACCCCTTCGTCAGGCATGCCAGACAAAGGAGTCCTGTGTGTCCCCAAGACGTTGCACTGTTCCTGATGTGATCCTTTCTGCAATAAAAAGTTTCTTTGGACTGCTTTGCAAGATCCTTGGTGTGCTGGCGAATATGTATGTACCATCTTTGTTCAATGCCATGGCCAAATTGTGGGAAACAGGACTATTCAATCGGCTATTGTGATAGAGGTCAGTTGCGCTGGGACAAGTGGTGGGCAAGAGGGGGCGGCTTCCCTGGGCACTGTGGTATCATGTGTGGTAGGGGGGATGCACCAAGGAGATTGGGGTTAGGGGATTTGTGTTGGAAGGGGGAATTTGGGGGGCAGCAGGGGGTAAGTATTGTTCTAGGACAGGGGTGTCAAACTCAACTTAACCTGAGCGCCACATCAGCATTATGATTGCCCTCAAAGGGCCGGTTGTATCTGTAATACTAGATTTCCGGAGTATCCCACCCACCTTACATCAGATGTCAACAGTCCCCCCCTACCCTCCCTTACATCAAAGTACACCCCCTTACCTTGTGTTGCTGCTGGACAGAAGCTGGGGACAGAGCTGGGAAGCAGATATTGCAGGTCTGGAGGAGGCCCAAAGGAGGGCTGGAGCTCTACTACAGCTTTAGGTGAGGTGCGAGGGCCACATGAAACGGCCTGGAGGGCCTTGTGTTTGACTCATGTGTTCTAGGAGGAAAAATTAGGGATAGAGTGTTATGCTTTAAGGAATTTGTATTGGGGGAAGAGAAGATTTGTGCTAGGAGGTAGGACAGGGGATTTTGGGGGAATCTTTGCTGGGAGCGGGAAATTTGAAGTGATGGGGGGAGAAGATGTGTACTAACTGAATACATTTTAGGGGTAGAGGACTTGTGCTAGGAGGGCTGAATTTGTTTTTGTTTTTTTTTGGGGGGGGGGGGGTTGCAGCAGGGGAACAGATGATTTGTACTTGGAGGAGAGGGAATGTTTGCTTAGGAGGGGTAAGCATGCAAAGCATTGCTCAGTGTTTGTGTGGAGGGATTTTTGCTGACACATAATGCTCATACATCTTGTGGGGGGCACAGTTTGGTATGTTCGCCCTAAGCTCTAGATCACGGGTGTCCAACCTGCAGCCCTCCAGCTGTTGTGGAACTACATTCCCATCATGCCTTTGCCTTTGGGAGTCATGCATGCAAATGTCAGTCTTGCAATGCCTCATGGGACTTTTCTTGCAATGCCATATGGGTCCTGTAGTTCCATAACAGCTGGAGAGCCACAGGTTGGACACCCATGCTCTAGATCACAGGTGTCAAACATAAGGCCCCCGTGCCGAATCTGGCCCTCCAGGTCATTTCATGTGGCCCTCGCACCTCTCCAACAGCTGCAGGAGAGCTCAAGCCCCTGTACTTTTTGCTTTCTAGCAATGCCTATAGCTTCTTCCCAGCAGCTGCACAAGATTAGGGGGGTTCCCTGTGATGTAAGGGAGGGTGGGGGACTCAACTTCTGATGGTGGTGAGGCTCTTAACATCTTATGTAAGGGTAGGGGATGGTCTGAACATCTAGTCTTACAGATACAACCGGCCCTTTTGAGGGCAATCATAATGCTAATGCGGCCCACGATTAAATTTAGTTTGACACCCCTGCTCTAGATGATCTTGTCCCAGCACTGGAGGTCAGTGTGTAAATCAGGAGACTGGCTGAAGATAATGACAAATCCTTTGTGGCTTGGTCAGAGTTCAGACTTATTGGGTAAATCCACTTTCTTGTTAAAAATTAAAGCACATAAAAAAAATATTATAGCATATACCATCTATTCCATGGAACCCCAGAGTTCCCCCAGCAATGGCTAGCTAATCCTTGAGTTCTGGTTAACTGACCTCCCATCTGATTGTGTGTGCAGAGTTCCAGGTCTAAGACCACATGGCAGAGCCAGCAGCATGACTGCAGGGGTGTCTTTCCGGCCAACCTTTAGGGGGGCATTCTTCCCACTTGCCACCACCAGTGCAAGCCAATGTTTGCCAATGACCCCTATTCAACTAAGCTTAGCAGGGGTTTCCTGAGACCTGAATATAATTTCATGGGTTCCTCTGTGGTAAAAAGGTTTAGAAGGCTGGTATACATTGTACAGTTGCTACACATGTTGAAATTTATTGTGTAGCACTACTCCCTGGGGTTCACCTGGGTTACCCATAGCAACAACTTAGCAATTCAAAGTACTTTAAGCATTTGGCTCAGTCAGAAAACAGTCCAGGGGATGTTTTTTTTTGTTGGTTTTATTTTAGACAGGAGAAAGGATGAGTGGGATACTCCAACTGGATGAACTATACACAATTTTAGAACTTCTAACTATGTTGAGTGCGGCAAGGCCGCTGCTTCAACTTGCCACTGTAGTGAAGTATTTGATAAGCGAACTGTATAGTGAATTACTCTTCAGGGCCCCGCTTGGCACCCTCTTTACCTCTGCTATTCAGGGTTCTACTTGGCACCTCCTTTACTCTTGCATAGTGTGTGACCTGACCTTCTATCCTCTGACTGTGTAGACCCCTTGGCAAGCCCCCTGGTACTCACGGACACTGTTTTTCCCAGATGACTCTGCCAGCAGCTCCACCAGCAGCTTTCCAGGATCTTTCAGGCTCAGCACCACACCTGGCTCACTAGGCTGACTGCCTGTGACCACCTTCCTCAGACAGCAGGAGAGACAGCCGTCACCCTCCTCCTGGGACTCTCTTCCCACCCAAGACGCCCTGTCACATGTGTCCTTGGCTTTTATTGTCAATCCAAGGATGCACTGCGGTAGTGCCCTCCCACTGGAACTGCCACAAAAGCCGCTTGCCACTGGCCAGGTTTCCTCCACTGTCCAACATGCTCCCCTATTGGATACAGTGGGGACACTCCCTCAGACCAAGTGACTTACACCTGGACACATGCAACAGGCACGACTAACAGATCAGGCTCCTCTGATAAGCAGATGGAGCATAATAATGCTTTTTCCTAGCACCTATCTAGGAGGGTGCTACAAATGTTATCAGAAAATTACTTTCCTTTTCAATCTGCAGCTATTATAATTTTCTGGAAAATTTATTGACATATGGCAACTTAGAGGCATCCTCTACATCAGTGGTCCTCAACCCTGGCCTACAGGGCCCACTAATAGGTCAGGTTTGCAAGATAACTGAAATACATCCCAGGTGATATAATTTGCTGCTCAGTGATTGCAGTACTCTAGTCTGCATCTCCCCAAGGTAATACTAAAAATCTAGCCTGTTAGTGTGCCCTGAGGACCGGAGTTGAGGACCACTGCTCTACATCATTTGTAGGCAGCCGCAGTTAGTCTTTTCACCTGTAGATGCTTTATGCCATTATTGCATGGGATGGGAAGAAGGAGTCTGGTAAGACAATTGGCCCCTTCGAGATTCCATCCAGCGCCTCAAGATAAGGAGTTGACCGATTGGAGACAGAACTTCACAGCCATCAAAATTAGGCCCCTTTCACACATATGGTCCATTCAGATCCACCTGTCAGTTTTTCAGGCGGATCTGAACGGATGCCCCATGCATCTCTATGGGGCAGCGGATGTCAGCAGAGATATGTCCGCTGAAATCCGATCCGTCAAATCCGGACGGATGGAAACCCTATTTTCCATCTGTCTGGCAGATCGGATCAGATGAGAATGGACAGGCGGTCCATTCTCATCTGATTCCCCCATAGAGGACAGCGGGGATCTGACACCTCCATCTCCGCACACAGAGCGGAGATGGAGCTGTTATCCACCTGCTAAGTGGGGATCGGCGTATATATCCCCACTGAGAAAAACGGAGTCCGTCAGCAGAACGGACATGTGTGAAAGGGGCCTTACACTGAAAAAAAAAGAAAAAAACAAGCAGCTTCAAGAGCTAGTAAACTCAAGCCTGGCACGGAGCCTGGAGTCTCTGGATGTTATGGGTAGACTGATGTCATCAAAGTTCAAGTTCAGGTATAGAGCTAGATCTTAACTGCTTGCTCTCCTTATATATGGCCTTAGGGAGGGCCCCATGTCTTGAAACACAAGGCTTTTGGCAACACAACTCCCAAAGTAAGACTAAAGTGGTGCCTCGGGTACAATAAACCAAATATAGGACAAACAGAGCAGCAGTCTTTATCATGTGACTGTCAAACCAGGTGCTCAAGGGATCTTATCATTTTTTTTATAGGTATATTCACATCAGCACCTGCGCTTAACCGCTTGCCGACCGCCGCACGACTATTTACGTCGGCAATCAGCCCCTCACAGGCAAAGCGACGTAGGGCTACGTCGCTAGCCTGTGAGGCTTTAGGGAGCGAGCGAGCGCTGCCGGAGGCGCGCTCCCGCTCGGTCACTGACCCCCCCGCGCGTGTGCCCGGCGGACCCGATGTCCGCCATTCACTCGCGATCGTCCGTTAGAGCAGGAGAAAGGCAGGCAGCTAATGTAAACAAGCCACCTGTCATTCTCCCCTGTGTAAGAATAGTGATCATACGGTTCTCCTATGTAGGACCGTTGATCACTGTTCTTACAGCTCAAGCCACAGCCAATCACAGTTAGAAGCACGCCCCTAGGGACACACTTAACCCCTCCCTCTCAAAGAAAGTTAACCCCTTCACTGCCAGTGTAATTTTACAGTAACAGTGCATATGCATAGCACTGATTACTGTAGCAATGTCACTGGTAACCCCAAATGTGTCAAAAATGTCAGTCAAGGGTCCGATCTCTCCGCCGCAATGTCGCAGTACCGCAAAAAAATTGCAGATCGCCGCCATTACGCGTTAAAAAAAAAACAACAAAAATTACAAAAATCTTTCCCTTTGTTAGTAGATGCAATAACTTTTGCGAAAACCAATCAAAATACGCTTATTGCAAATTTTTTTTACCAAACATATGTAGCATAAAACAAATTGGCCTAAAATGTTAAAAAATTTAGATTTTTACATTTTTTTGGGGATTTCATATAAAAAAATGTGAAAAATATTGTTATTTTTGCAAAATTGACGCTCTTTTTTTGTTTATAGCGCATGATCAAAAAATCAGGTGATCAAATACCACCAAAAGAAAGCTCTGTTTGTGGGAAAAAAAGGACATCAAATTTGTTTAGGTATAGCGTCGCAGGACCGCGCAATTGTCCGTTAAAGTCACGCAGTGCGAATCGCAAAATGGGCCCTGGTCAGGAAGGGGGTAAAATCTTCCGGGGCTTAAGTGGTTAAGGAGCTGACAATCTATTGTACATGTACTAGGGCCAACATAGACAGGAGCCTAACCTAACTTACCACCAGCATTTCTTTGGAGTACAGAAGAAACCCAAGGAGAACACGCAAATCCATGCAGCTAGCATCACAGCCAGGATTCAAACCAGAATTGAAACAAGTGCTGCAAGGTAGAGCTAACCACTAAGCCACTGTGCTGCCCATCTTCTCTCAAAGTATCCCTATCTTCTGAAATGTTGAAGCCCTGATGAAATGGGTCATCTATAGTCCACCAATCATGGTGCCTTGGTAATGGACTATTTATGAGGCTTCTGAGTTGGACTTTACCAATCGTCTGATGCTCCTTTCCTTTTGTGCTTTATTTTATATTTTTAATAAAGTGGCAGAGAAGAGTTTTCCATATGATAAACTGGATTTGAAATAACTTTTTAAGATATCTGCTAGTTGGATGTTTTCTTCTCTCTTCTGTTGCTTGCGCTCTTCAACATATTCTCATTTATATCCTGAAATGTTCCACTGGATGGGGTTTTTATGGGGTCACTCAATGGGCAACAATCTGAGATCATTTTAAAGATAAGCATAGGTATGAAAGCTAGGCATTTGACAAACACGAAACCTCAAATTTTGTGTGACTTATTTTCTTGTGCACATATTTTACATTACTTCCTTTTGCTCTTATTTTGGTGGAAATTATATCTGTCATTGCTGGATGTTTATCACATAGGATCTGCAAGATCCATACAATGTGCAGTTATATACAGTAGCATACAGTAAGTTTGATTATTTACATAAGTTGGAATACAGCATGCATTAAGCTTAAGGTAAAACAGTAACTATTATGCCTCGTTTCCACTGAGTGGTACGGTACGGTTCGGTTCAGTATGGTACGGTTCGGAACAGTACACCTTGCGTTTCCACTGCCAATAGTACCCTTTCATGATAGGCGTGGTGTAGCAGGAAAGCTGTGATAGACGATTCTCTGTCAACCAATCAAAGTTCTGCAGAGTGTAGCTCCACCCTGTTGGTACGGTACTAATGTGCTTGGTACCCCAACAAAAGGATCCCAAAAAAAATGGTACGGTACGGTTCGGAATTAGGGTACCATTCACAATGGAAACGGCAAAAATAGCGTACCGTACCAAACCACACCGTACTGCTAAGTGAGGATTCCTAAAGTGAGGACCCTTTCCAGGGGCTTAGAATAGAGCGACATTAAAGCTGAATGGAGCCAGCAAGTAATGCCTGAAGGATGCCCCAATGGACTTTATCGAACGCTTTCACTGCATCTAATGAGAGAAGCAGAAAAGGTGTTTTCTGGATCTCAAGGTGGTGGATGAGAATAAATATCCTTACAAGAAAATGGGGGAAGAAAAGGTGGGGTTTTGAAGGCCTTGATGAGATGATCAAAATATGATGCAACACAGTAAGTTAATTAAAATGCATATTTATTTGTTCACATAAAAAAGCACGTACCAACATGCGCCAAAGACATACATACACATAACAAACAACATCACATAAAATCAAGAACACGAATTGGATAACCAAGTGGTGGGTCTCAATAAGAAAAGATGGAGTTGGTCCCTGTGCAGCCAATGCGTTTCTCTTGGTTTTGCTTCTTCAGGGCTTAAGAGACCAAAGAACCAGCTAGTGTTCCACTAAGTGCAGGACCATAGAGCGGGCGGAATTCCCTCTATAGGCTCAAGTAGTATAGCAGGTACAGGGAGTATATCATTATCCTGCCTGTTACAGGCAGGATAATGGTCGGACGGGCATATAGAGATGGTCCCTTAGAAGGAAGCCTATAATCAGGATTTGGAGCATCCGGTGAGCCCTCCCCTTTCCCCCCCATAATCAAGTGTACAAATTACTCATAGTTCTCATTGATAAAACCGTCACAACCCAGGGATTTAACACTTGGTATAGTATGAATCGCAGTTGTATCTTCTGATTCAGTGAGGTTTTGACAGCGTCTCTTGTTGGACCATTGATAATGAAGGGAGATCAATAGACTGCAGGAAAGACTCTATCGCTGGGAGGGTTGGCTGGGGCGTCAGGGTATCCAGCTGAAGATTGTACAAAGAGGAATAATTCACACTAAAGGAGTTAGCGATTTCCTGGGGGTTAGTTCCCTTGGTTAGTTAGTTTCCTGGGGAGTCTTTCCTGAGATTGGGTGGTATAGTGAAGAGATTTTTACAGCGTTGCAACTTAACTTGCTTAGCAAGTAGAGCTCCTGCTTTATTGCCTAGAAAATGGGTGGTAGGGAGCTGTGAGAATGCCAACATCCCAATAGATATAGAACAAGAGAAACCCTCCAAAAATGTGGGACTATTTTAGTAAGTAACCACAAAGGCACACATGTGTAAAAAGTAAAATGTAAATTTTATTTAGCCTAGAGCATAATAGTTTGCTTTTTCATTTATTTTTTGTCCCCCAGGGGAAAAGGTACATGTGGTACTTTGCCTCACCTTCCTAATTGTTGTGGAAGACTAGTACATGGTCATAGAGGATGCCCCTCTACCTTAGATACGTGGCTTTCCAACAACACAGATAGCAAGGAGCTTGGCTGAGGAGCCAATGGGGCAAAGCTACCATCTGTGGGATTCTGACTGAACGCCTCAGAATCCCCCCCTAAAGGTGATACAGCAGTGCTGCGGAGCCCAGGTTGGCCTGGGATGGCTTCATCAATAGCCGACACTTGTATCTGGCTCCAAACACGTTCCTGAGACAAGCACCATCAAGGGGAATGCGGGGTGCAGGGATGGGGGGCGGGGGGGGGCATGTCAACCACCCATCCCTCTGCATTGCTGATGCAGTAGAATTCCCTTATACAAAAGCAACATTGTGGGGTTGATTACTAAAAGCAAATAGACTATGAGCCATAGACATGTGCATGACGAAGAAATGAGTTTTATTTCATTTCATTTAGATTCATTAATCTTGGTATTTAGTTTAGTTAAATTCGGTTGATTCATTCAATTCGTATTCAGAATTCATATTTGGAATTCGTTTTATGTCTTTTTCACATTTTCTTCCAATTTACCGATTTTTTTCGATTTAAAAAGTTCGAATTGATATAGATTTTTTTTTCCGATTTCGAATGCGGCAAAGTGAACAAACAAAAGAAAAATCTTCATCAAATGATTACAATGACTCTTTAAAAAATCTTTGGCTTAACAAAATCAGCATTAATTTGAAATGGTCCTCTAATAACACACACAGTCTTTGATTTCAGAAATATGTTTACGGCTCAAATTCGACTGAAATTCAATGTAAAATTTGGTTTGAATTTCAATTAGAATTTCCGAAATTCAGACAAATTTCATTATTTTATTCGGAGCATTTGGTAAACTTTGTTTATACTGCAACTCGGGTGTTCCGATATATCTGAATCTCCGAATAATGAAAAAATATTTATTCGGAGCGAAACGAACCCCACATGTCTAATGCACCATGCAAGTGCAGTTGCACCCTGCAGATGCAGTTGCTCCAGAGTTTAGTAAGTAGGTGAAGCTTTCTTTTTTTAAAGAATAACCAATCAAATAAAAGAAAAATAAAGAAAACAGCATTTTTGCTTGCACGTGATTGGATGATGGAAATCAGCAGAGTTCCCCCTTGTTTACTAAGCTGCACTTGCAGGGTGCACAGTCTATTTGCCTTTAGTAAATCAACCCCTGTGTTTATTTTCTACCATCTCAGTTTCCACCACTTTCCCATGAACAAGAGAAAGCAGAAATACGCAGAGAAAACATAACATTGACTTTGTTACTTTTGCATCTCGTTTTTCCAGTAACATATCTTTGCACTCCTGGAGGTGGAACAGGTAAAACTACATTCGATCGCAGACAGGATAAATTATTACTGAGGTCTGTTATCACTTCTAAAATCTGATTCCTGCTATTATTTCTAGTTAAAGCATAACTACAAAAGTTTAAAAAAATAAATGTAATTAAAAGATAAACGCAGTCAGAAAGCATGTCAGGGGGTCCTCAGCTCTATGGGGAAAACTCTAACTCGCCTTTCCAATGTAAGAATCGTAATATCAACTGTTTTGCTGGCAGGGCCAGCCATTTGTGAAAATGCACATTTTAGGCCTAGAGATTGGTTAAAACTCCCAAAGCATTATATTTTCTGAAAGAGACCCTGGAAAATAAACTAGTGGTAGCTGTAATTTTTTGAATCACTTGATATTAGCACAATGAATTATCAAACCCATATTTTTAGGGGGAAAAAAATGACTAAAGTTCTTTTTAGTGCACACAAACACAATATTTTACCCAAATTTTCTGTAAAATATAGAAGATGAGGTTGCATTGAGTAAAGGGATACCAAACATCACAGGTGTGCACAGCCTATTGCATTAGGCCTCTCTTTCTCCCTCTCCCTCTCTCTCCCTCTCTCTCCCTCTCCCCCTCTCTCTATCTCTCCCCCTCTCTCTATCTCTCCCCCTCTCTCTGTCTCTCCCCCTCTCTCTATCTCTCCCACTCTCTTTCTCCCTCTCCCTCGCCCTCGCCCTCTCCCTCTCTCTCTCTCTCCTCAAAAGTCTGTTTTCCTTATTGCAAATATTCAGCCAAAATTTCAGAAACATGCTTATAAATGTTTTTATCGCATCTTGACGTGTAATATTTTACTCAATTTTTCTGTAAAATATAAAAAATGAGGTTGCATTGAGTAAAGGGATACCAAACATCACAGGTGTGCACAGCCTATTGCATTAGGCCTCTCTATCTCCCTCTCCCTCTTTCCCTCTCCCTCTCTCCCTCTCTCCCTCTCTCCCTCTCCCCCTCTCTAGCTCTCCCTCTGTCCCTCTCTCCCTCTCCACACCGCATGCACTGCACCCTAACACCACTAACCCTGAAGCTTAACAATCCAGACATTGCACCTCAACTCCTCAGACAATGCACCCCATCACTACTGCCCTTGAAGCTCAACAACCCAAACATTACACCCCAACTCCCCTGGCCCTGAAGTTCAACAATCTAGACATTGTACCCGAAAACCCCAAACACTATAACCCAACACCACTGACAATGAAGCTCAACAATCCAGACACTGCACCCCAATTCCCCTGACACTGAAACTCAACAATTCAGACACTGCACCCCAATTCCCCTGACACTGAAACTCAACAATTCAGACACTGTACCCCAACACCCCTGACAATGCACTCCAGCACCCCTGACCCTGAAACCCAACAATCCAGAGACTGTGCCCCAACAATCCAGACACTGCACCCCAAAACCCCTGACCCTGAAACTCAAGAATTCAGACACTGCACCATAACACCCCTGACCCTGAAGCTCAATAATTCAGATACTGTACCCCAACACCCCAGACATTGCAATCCAACACCCCTGACCCTGAAAGCCAACAATCCAGACACTGCACCCCAACACCCCTGACCCTGAAACCCAACAATCCAGAGACTGTACCCCAACAAACTAGACACTGCACCCCAACACCCCTGACCCTGAAACCCAACAATCCAGAGACTGTACCCCAACAAACTAGACACTGCACCCCAACACCCCTGACCCTGAAACCCAACAATCCAGAGACTGTACCCCAACAATCCAGACACTGCACCCCAACACCCCTGACCCTGAAACCCAACAATCCAGAGACTGTACCCGAACAAACTAGACACTGCACCCCAACACCCCTGACCCTGAAACCCAACAATCCAGAGACTGCACCCCAACAATCCAGACACTGCACCCCAACACCCCTGACCCTGAAACTTAACAATCCCCAACAAACTAGACACTGCACCCCAACACCCCTGACCCTGAAGTTCAACAATTCAAACACTGCACCCCAACACCCCTGACCCTGAAGCTCAACAATTCAGAGACCGTACCCCAACAATCCAGACACTGCACCCCACCACCCCTGACCCTGAAACCCAACAATCCAGAGACTGTACCCCAACAATCCAGACACTGCACCCCAACACCCCTGACCCTGAAACCCAAAAATCCCCAACAAACTAGACACTGCACCCCAACACCCCTGACCATGAAGCTCAACAATACAAACACTGCACCCCAACACCCCTGACCCTGAAACTCAACAATTCAGCAGGTTTTTCATCCCAGGAGCAGAAAAAAAAATCAGATTCCTCTATCCTATCAGGGCGGGTGGACAAATCTCCTGCTGCGGTTTTGTATTTTGACAGCTGGCCCCTCTGCCTGTCAAAATACCTGGACAGTGGCTACATTTGAATGGATGCAGCTGCTATTCGGCTGCTAATTTTCCATCTGAAAACTCAATATGGATGAGCATACAATCTCAATTGTTTCCACATTGAATGCTCTGGATATGAGGATTTCCATGTTTGTGTACAATGTGGCCTGTGATGTGTGAGGGAGGTATATGTGCATCTAGTCTACTGACTTTAATGTGTTCATCTTGTACAAGCGTTCTTTGAAGCAACCTCTTCTAGACCACACACAGAAGCAACATTGATTACCTCTTTTGCACCTGTGGATGACAACTGTGCACTGTTTGATCTGTCCAAATGCACACTAAGTGCTTTCATCTTACCCACATGGAATCCCTGTTTGTACAATTATCAGGAGTTCTCCATGTACATGTTGAGGTCCCAGCATCTACTTGCTACCAGCCCATGCAAATGATTCTAAAGTTTATACATCTACTAACCAGCCTCTCTTTCCCTTGTTTCCTCAACGTATGGTATATATACTTAAATTTATGTATATCGTTTCAATATATGAAAGGGGGGAGGGGTATGTTTGTTTGATTTTATTGTACCATGCGTGTCTTGTGTGTTGTGGTTTGTTTGGTGTTTTTTTTGTTTTTTTTTCATCATGCTAGAACCTATATGTTTTTGTTTGTTTTTTTGGTATTTGTTACAATTTTTTCAGTAAAATAAAATATATTCCTTTATTTCAGTGAATTTTTTTATTTTTTTTGACCCTTCATTGGTTTGGATTGGGGGGTTGTAGAAAATTAAACCAGTTTCTTTTATTCATTTTTTCTAATCTTCCATCTGGCTCATTCCATTTTTCAGTCGAGGTGGAAGGAGGCCAACACCCTCCAAACAAATTGTAGGTGGTTCCTCGTGAACTGGCCAAAATTCTAGCAGTTTATGGCCAGCTTAAAGCCCATCTCCAGGAAATAGAAAGAATATCCCTTGAATGGGGGCTGCTCCTGCAGTGCCGGAACTGACTGCTGTTTAGTTTGGGGGAGAGGGAAAGTATTTTTAATTACTAGATCCTCTGTTCCCCCAGCATTTGGCGCTCCCTCATGCTCTGCCAGTGAACTGCCCCATGGCTTCCTCAGTCCCAATGCCCGACTATGGACCCTGGGTCAGTTTTGATGACTTCAGAGCCATTGACTTCCTGTGGGGAAGAATAAACTGTAGGGACCAGTCTAACAGTGTGACACGGCAGAGTATTGGCTAAGAAAATCTACTACTCAATGCCCCCTAGACCTAAACAGGCAGTCACCCTTTGAAGTGCAGTTGCAGCCCCACTCTTAAGATTCCTGGAGTTAAGCTTTAAGTCTGGAGTTTCTGGACCCTCTGCCCACTTCTTTTTCATTTTTTTGCTTGTAGGGTTGGTTGTGAAAGATGAAAAGAGTTGAGACATTGAAAGACACTTTTCCTAGATGATACAACCCCTAGTTTAGTATAATTTCTGAAAAGTTGGTTGGACCATGACATTCATGGTACAGAAGTCACGTGTTCTGAAATATAAAGTTTATAATACATTGCACCCGGAAAGTATTCACAGCTCTTCATTTTTTCCACATTTTGCTATTTTACATTATTCCAAAACTGATTACATTTATTATTTTCCTTAAAATTCTACAAACAATACCCCATAATGACAATGTGAAAGAAGTTTGTTTGAAATCTTTGCAAATTTATTAAAAATAAAAAGCGAAAGAAAAATCCCACGTACATATGTATCACAGCCTTTGCTCAATACTTTGTTGAAGCACCTTTGGCACCAATTACAGCCTCAAGTCTTTTTTTAATATAATGCTACAAGCTTGGCACTCCTATTTTTGGGCAGTTTCTCCCATTCTTCTTTGCAGAACCTCTCAAGCTCCATCAGGTTGGATGAGGACAGTGCTGTATCTTGGCCTAGGCCAACAAGGCCCAGGCCTAGGGCGGCACTTTGTAGGGGGGCAGCAAAAAAGCTGCACCCTGCACGAAAAAAAAACAGCCTCCTCCCGAGTACCGCACGAAAAGGGTCCCCGCCGGCTTGGGCTACACTTTTAGTATAGTGCGAGTCTTATGGGGTGAATTGGGCCAGAGGGCAGAGTCCAGGAGGCAAATCAGCCTGGCACCCCCACAAAGAGGTCAGTGATGAGGCTGCACCGATAAGGCTCCGCTGATGGGCACTGATAGACTTGTGGTCTGTGGTTCACAGAGGACAGGGTGGGTCATAAACAGTAAGGGGTGTGGCCTTTACAGGTAGAGGTGGGTCATATGTAAATTAGGGGGTGCACAAGTTTAGTCAGGCCTAGGGCAGCACAAAACCTAAATACACCACTGGATGGGGAGCGTCGGTGCACAGCCATTTTCAGAACACTCCAAGAGATGGTCAATCGGGTTTAGGTCTGGGCTCTGGCTGGGCCACTCAAGGACATTCATAGAGTTGTCCCGTAGCTACCCCTTTGATGTCTTGGCTGTGTGCTAAGAGTCATTGTCCTGTTGGAAGATAAACCTTCGCCCCAGTCTGAGGTCCAGAGCGCTCTGGAGCAGGTTTTCATCTAGGATGTCTCTGTACATTGCTGCATTTATCTTTTCCTCAATCCTGACTAGTCTCCCAGTTCCTGCTGCTGAAAAACATCCCCACAGCATAATGCTGCCACCACCATGCTTCACTGTAGGTATGGTATTGGCCAGGTGATGAGTGGTGCCTGGTTTCCTCCAGACATGACGCTTGCCTTTCAGGCAGAAGTTCAATCTTTGTTTCATCAGAGCAGAGAATTTTGTTTCTCATGGTCTGAGAGTCCTTCAGGTGCCTTTTGCCAAACTCCAGGCGGGCTGTCATGTGCCTTTTACTGAGGAGTGGCTTCCATCTGGCCACTCTACCATACAGGCCTGATTAGTGGAGTGATGCAGAGATTGTTGTTCTTCTGGAAGGTTCTCCTCTCTCCACAGAGAAATGCTGAAGCTCTGTCAGAGTGATCATCAGGTTCTTGGTCACATCCCTGACTAAGGCCCTTCTTCCCCCGATCGCTCAGTTTGGCTGGGCAGCCCACTCTAGGAAGAGTCCTGGTGATTCCAAACTTCTTCCATTTAACCACTTTACCACCGGAGGATTTTGCTGTCTTACGTCTGGGCCACTTTTTGCGATTCGGCACTGTGCGAATTTAACTGACAATTTTGCGGTCGTGCGACGCCGTACCCAAACGAAATTTACGTCCTTTTTTTCCCACAAACAGAGCTTTCTTTTGGTGATATTTGATCCCCTGTGCAATTTTTACTTTTTGCGCTATAAACAAAAAAAGAGCGACAATTTCGAAAAAATAACAATATTTTTCACATTTTTCCCCCCCAAAAAAATGTAAAAATCAAAATTTTTTAAAATTTTAGGCCAATTTGTTTTCTGCTACATATGTTTGATAAAAAAAATCACAATAAGCATATTTTGATTGGTTTGCGCAAAAGTTATTGCGTTTACTAACTAAGGGAAAGATTTCTGTCATTTTTGGTGTTTTTTTTTAAGGAGTAATGGCGGCGATCTGCGATTTTTTTTGCGGGACTGCAACATTGCGGCAGACAGATCGGACCCTTGACTGACATTTTTGACACTTTTGCTGCTCCCCTGGCCCGACTCCCGCTGTGACTGAAAACAGCGGGAGCGAGCCTACGGCGGCGCGCGAGCGCCGCCCACAAGGGGAGGAGTCCAGCAACGTAGGTCTACGTCGCTGGACGGAATCGAGCCACTTTGCCGCAGTACAGTCAACGTGACTGGTCGGCAAGTGGTTAAAGATGATGGAGGCCACTGTGCTCAATGGAACCTTCAATGCTGCAGAAATGTTTCTGTACCCTTCCCCAGATCGGCGCCTCAATACAATCCTATCTCAGAGGTTTACAGACAATTCCTTGGACTTCATGGCTTGGTTTGTGCTCTGACATGCACTTAACTGTGGGACCTTATATAGACAGGTGTGTGCCTTTCCCAATCATGTCCAATCAACTAAATTTATCACAGTTGGACTCCATTCAAGTGGTAGAAACATCTCAAGGATGATCAGTGGAAACAGGATGCACCTGAGCTCAGTTTTGAGTGTCATGGCAAAGGGTGTGGATAATTTTTTTTTATTTTTAATAAATTTGCAAAAGATTTCAAACAAACATCTTTTACGTTGTCATTATGGGGGATTGTTTGTAGAATTTTTAGGAAAATAATTAATTTAATCCATTTTGGAAAAATGCTGTAACATAACAAAATGTGGAAAAAGTGAAGCGATGTGAATACTTTCTGGATGCACTGTATGCCCCTACCGTAAGGTATTTGAGATTGATATTGCAAAATCTCAATCTTTCCAGACATTACTCACCAGGCAGGAAAAACATCTTCTTGTGCACATATAAAAGCCACTTTTGTTTCCAATGGCTTTTCAGAAAGCAGCTAGCGAGTCCTCCATCAAGTCATGAAACAGAGGTGAGTGTGAAGAACTATGAATTGCTATTATGTCATTGAAAAAAAAGAATGAACTGATTAATGGTTTAATTTAATTTATTAAAGAAAAAAAATATATATATATATATATTTATATAAATATATATATATATATATATATATATATATATATATATATATATATATATATATATATATATATATATATTTCAACCAACGCTATACTTATTTGGCACATTTATAATAATTGCTTAGAGAGATTACAAAACTCTTTGCAGATCTCCTAGTTTGCAGTCATTTGTTCTTTCTCTATGAGCTGTAGGAATGGAGCGGCTTTGATATTTCCTTCAACCCTAATATAATTTGGTGGCTGATAAAAAGGCTGGAGGAGTTGATTTACTAAAGGCAAATTGATTATTCACTTTGCAATGGAAGTTGGACTTTGTATGGGAATTTTCCCTATCAACTCATGCGCAAGCAAAAATGCATTTGAGTGGGTATTATTAGCAAATTGAATTATTAATTATTAATCACTTTCATTAAGCCCTGGGGAAAATTCAATTGCAAACTTAAAAGGCTTTTTGCCTTTAGTAAATGAGCCCCAATAAGTGCTTAACCACTTCAGCCACTTCCCCAGGCCATTTTTTGTGATTCGGCACTGCGTTACTTTAATGGACAATTGCGCGGTCATGCGATGCTGTACCCAAATATATTTGATGTCCTTTTTTCCCACAAATACAGCTTTCTTTTGGTGGTATTTGAGCACCTCTGCAGTTTTTATTTTTTGCGCTATAAAACAATAAATAAAAAAAAAAGACCAACAATTAAAAAAAAAAATTATATATAACATATAACATACATATATATATATATATATATATATATATATATATATATATATATATATATATATATATGTTATTATTATTATTATTATATATAATATAATACAATTGTGCGGTCGTTACATGACCGCACAATTGTCACTTAACCACTTCTGGACCGTAAAGATTTCCCCCCCCCCCCAATGACCAGGCAATGTTTTACGATACTGCACTGCGTTACTTTAACCACTTTACCACTGGAGGATTTTGCTGTCTTACATCCAGGCCCCTTTTTGCGATTCGGCACTGTGCGACTTTAACTGACAATTGCGCGGTCATGCAACGCCGTACCCAAACGAAATTTACGTCCTTTTTTCCCCACAAACAGAGCTTTCTTTTGGTGGTATTTGATCACCTGTGCGATTTTTACTTTTTGAGCGACAATTTTGAAAAAATAACAATATTTTTCACATTTTTTTTATATGAAATTCCCCCCAAAAAATGTAAAAATCTAATTTTTTTATCATTTTAGGCCAATTTGTTTTCTGCTACATATTTTTGGTAAAAAAAATTGCAATAACCGTATTTTGATTGGTTTGCGCAAAAGTTATTGCGTTTACTAACTAAGGGAAAGATTTCTGTCATTTTTGGTGTTTTTTTTTTTTTTTAACGAGTAATGGCGGCGATCTGCGATTTTTTTCGCGGGACTGCGACATTGCGGCGGACAGATCGGACCCTTGACTGACATTTTTTACACTTTTGGGGGTACCAGTGACATTACTACAGTAATCAGTGCAAAAAATATGCACTGTTACTGTAAAAATGACACTGGCAGGGAAGGGGTTAATTTGTATTGGTGATCAAGGGGTTAATGTATGCCTGGTGCTTACTAACGTGTGTGGGGGGAGGTGACTGAGTGACACAGGGACAGATCGCATGTTCAGCTATGCTGAACCCTGCAATCTGACCCTGCCTGTCACTTAGGAGATCCGCCCGCTCTGTTTACACAAGTGGGCGGATCTCCACACTTGAATCCCCGACGATCGGGGAAGAGCGGCGGTGATCACCGCTGCTCCTCCCCTGGCCCGACTCCCGCTGTGACTGAATACAGCGGGAGAGAGGGGAATGTCTGGCGACGTAGGTCTACGTCGCCAGACGTTATCAAGCCACGTTGCTGCAGTAGCAGCTCAGTGAGCAGCGGTAAAGTGGTTAAGCTTGGGCAAAGTATTGTAGAATGTATGAACCGATTGCATCATTTGTAATCAACCCAAAAACTGATATTTTTGATTTTGGTAGATTTTGAACAAGTAAACCTCCTGATAATGTCTTCTATTATTTGGGGGTTCTGTTGGTGAGATCCCTCTGCTGAGTTTCTGGGTCTGTACACCTGCTGTGCACATTATGAGGGGTTCCCACCATCCCTATGCTGAGTTCCTTGGTCTTCGCACACCTGCTATGCCCATTATGAGGGTTCTCACGATCCCTGTGCTGAGTTTCCGAGTCTCTACACCTGCTGTGTCCATTATGAGGGGTTCCCACCAACCCTGTGCTGAGTTCCTGGGTCTGCACATCTGCTGTGCCCATTTTGAGGGGCTCCCACCTTTCCTGGGCTGTGTTCCCGAGTCTGCACATCTGCTAAACACATTTTGAGGAGCTCCCACCATTTCTGTGCTGCATTCCAGGGTCTGCACACCTGCTGTGTCCATTAAAGGGTCTCCCACCATCCCTGTGCTGAGTTCCCAGGTCTACACAACTACTGCGCCCACTATGAGGGATTCCCATCCTCCCTGCACTTTGTTCCCTATGTCTGTATACCTGCTGTGCTCATTATTCCTGCACTGAATAACCTGGGTCTGCACAATGCTGTGCCCATTTTGAGGGGCTTCCACCTTTCCTGGGCTGTGTTCCCGAGTCTGCACATCTGCTAAACACATTTTGAGGAGCTCCCACTGTCTCTGTGCTGCATTCCAGGGTCCGCACACCTGCTGTGTCCATTAAAGGGTCTCCCACCATCCCTGTGCTGAATTCCTAGGTCTACACACCTACTGCGCCCATTATGAGGGATTCCCATCATCCCTGCACTTAGTTCCCTGTGTCTGTACACCTGCTGTGCTCATTACGAGGGTCTCCCTCCCTGTGTATAAAAAAAAAAAAAACAACAAATTTTACAGAAAAAAAAGTAGGGTTATGTTATGTACTAAACAAGTATGTTTTGATTGTATTCTAGGGATCCACATAAAAGCATCCAATGATGAGCCTCTATGGGATTCTTCTGCTTCTTGCTTTAGGTAAGTAGAAGGGAGTTCTTTGGTTTTTTTTTTTTAGATTTTGTTTGTGAACTCAATGTCTCTGCTCTGTCAAGGCAGGGCTTTATTTCAGCGGGAACGCGGGGGAACGCAGTTCCGGCACCTCCAATGGGTGCTGGAGGGTCTACTGATGCTGGCTGCTGGGAGATCTATTGTTGCTGGAGGGGATCTAGTTTTGCATGGCAATCTATTGTTGCTGGTGGAGGATCTTTTGATACTGAGGGTTAATTGTTGCTAGAAGGGATCTACTGTTTAGGGAGGGGCCCACTGTTGCTGGCTGCTAGAGAGTCTATTAAAGTTGACTGCTGGGAGATCTTTTTCTGCTGCTGGGGGTCTATTGCTGCTGGGGGGGGGGGTCTATTGCTGCTGGCTGTGGGGGATCTATTTTATTGCTTTTCTTGTTATTATAACCTAATCCTATACATTCCAATACAAAATTATACTTGGCTCTATATTCTCTAAAAGGGGCGGTACTGGAACTGGGTAGGGGGTGGAACCAAGGGTCAGTGCTCGAAGGTTGGAAGGGGTGGAACCAAGGGTCAGTGCTCGAAGGTTGGAAGGGGTGGAACCAAGGGTCAGTGCTCGGAGGTTGGAAGGGGTTGAACCAAGGGTCAGTGCTCGGAGGTTGGAAGGGGTGGAACCAAGGGTCAGTGCTCGGAGGTTGGAAGGGGTGGAACCAAGGGTCAGTGCTCGGAGGTTGGAAGGGGTGGAACCAAGGGTCAGTGCTCGGAGGTTGGAAGGGGTGGAACCAAGGGTCAGTGCTCGGAGGTTGGAAGGGGTGGAACCAAGGGTCAGTGCTCGGAGGTTGGAAGGGGTGGAACCAAGGGTCAGTGCTCGGAGGTTGGAAGGGGTGGAACCAAGGGTTAGTGCTCGGAGGTGGGTAGGGGGCGGAGACACAAAGTAACTTAGAAGGGGGAGTTCCTGCACCTATTCTCTGAGAAAAAAAGCCCTGTGTCAAGGTAACTATCTTGTCCTTTCTTAGCCTGAGGCCATCTTTTAAACTTCTTAAGCTTTAAAATGTCTTGACAGTCTAAGAGTTCAGCACGTTCTTCTTGCCTACAACATCCAAGTCCTTTAGAAAACATTAGGTGTTCTGCATTGCTGCTTTATCCTAGCAAATCCAAAGGGAATCTTTTTTATGGCACAGGCAGTGGTGGTTCCATCTGAAGTAGAAGGTTGCTGATGCTCATCTGGGGAAAATTAGGCTAGCTTTGGGGTAGGTTAGACCTCTGTATTATTGACTCTCCTGGAATCAACACTGTCAAGATGGCAACTTCCAGCACTGGATGCCGGAACTCCCCTGTGTCAAGTAAAGCTGGTCATACACCAGCAATCCTTTGTTCACAAATGTTCATTTTTAGGAACATTTACTAGAGTTTCAAATGGTCAGTGGGGTCAATTCGACGTTTGGTTTTACCTGTGGTGACAATTTTCAGGAGGAGGATGGAAAATTTCTACCGAAGAAACAAAATTTTAACAGTGAATGGGGTTTCCATTGGGGAAAAGTCATATTTATTGTAATGAAACCTGTTTAAAACCTCTGGGATTCCATTCAAGTAGACGATCTGAATACAATTTTAAGGGCTTTCCAATGAAATTACATGACTGTATTCATCCCCATATCAGAGGGGCGGGTGCTGCGTATGTCAATGGACTCAAGAGAAAAGGATTTTACGGTAAGATCCTACAAAAATCCTGTTTTCTCTATCGTCCATTGCAGTGGTGGCCCGTCCATTGGGGGAGCAGGGGCGCCACCCCCCCCATCCATGTGTTTGGCCCCCTAATCTACATGCAGGGTGCCGGACACATGGATTCCAACCGGCTGCATGCACTCTAAATATCTACTAAACTGTGCAAGTTTAGGAGATATTCACAGAACCTACAGGTAAGCCTTACTAAAGGCTTGCCTGTAGGTACAAGTGGTAGAACTGGGTTTACTACCACTCTAAACTGAATAGATTGTTTTACCAGGAAAAGGTTCACTTATACATTCATATTTTTTTTCTTTCCTTTTTAGTTGATATCACTCAAGAAGGAGATGTTGTATCAGTAACAACTGCATCAACGACTGCTTACACTCTGGGGTCAGGTAATCATTTCAATGACAGTAATAATCATTCAGGAATACATACTATCATTTTTATTGATATTTACTAATCGAGACCATCTTACTTACCTATCGGTCAAAAGTATGCATACTTATTGGACATCCCGTTGCAAAACTCTCAACATTTGTGTTGGAGTAGACTACCTATTGGGGCTATACTTGCCTCCACCCTTCTGGGAAAGCTTTGGAAAAGATTTTGGAGCGTGTCAGTGGAAATTTGTACTAATTCAGCCTCAAGAGGTCAGGTACTGATGGTGGAAGAGAAGACCTGGCTCACAATCTGCATTCCAACCCATCCCAAAAGTTGTCAGTAGAGTACCTAGACCTTTGAGTTCCTCCACAGAAAGCTGTTTAGGGTTGGAGAACGCGCTGGACTGACTCAATCAGTTGTAGGTCAATGGGTAGGTGACAATGGGGGCGAGTTGGAAGAGTTCTCTTCCAATGATTTCTGCTCAACCTAAAAAGAAGGTGGCGGTGAGCCCTTTTTGGGGGCTTGGGCTGCTACCTCTGGGTACGGCTCAAGGTCGTTTCCGCATGTACTTGTAAGGGTAGGTAAAAAGGTATCCAGTAAATGCAAGTCAGAAGGTGAAAATAGCAGCAAGTGATCAAGCCAACGCACTTTGGGGGAACAAAGACTCCCCCTTCCTCAGGGCTATTAAACAAATATAAGAGTGTACAAAAACATATATACATAGAAAAATATGTAGATGTAGGAATGAAAGTTGAAAATAATATTTTCATAATTGTATAGCAAAACATCTTGTGCAAGAATAAAGCATATGACAACTATGTGTAAAAACATTACATAACACTCGAAGCACTAATAAAAAAAGATAACCCCTTAACGCAGATGTAACGCAAATATCCTTCCTTCGGCTTCAAGGGGTTGTACCGGTTGATACCTGCAACTGCAGCCATCACCTCCATACTGTCTTTCAGGGCGGACAGTCAACTTTCTTGTGATAACAACCGATGTGGCTAAGCAGCCGCTCGGCCGTTATCCCTTCCCACCTCCTTCCACCGCTCCGCTCAGGTCTCCACCGGGATACCCGAGCGACCAGGCCAATGTCCGCCGGCTTGCCAAAGACCAGAACAAAGCCAGAAACGGCTTTGACCAGGTCTCGGTTCTAGTAACCCAGAAGCGATGTTATGACCTCACTTCTGGTTACTGGAGCCATAAATGTGCAAAATTTTATAAAAAGGACAGTATTGAAAACAGCCAAACTTGGCATTTTGAATGCTTTTAAGTACAAAGGAGGGATTTGGGGTCTTATAGACCCCAGATCCCTCCATAAAGAGTACCTGGCACTGCCTATTACTGTCACGAGGAATGTTTACATTCCTTGACACAGCAATAAAAGTGATCAAACAAAAAAATGTAAAGGTAGAGTGTAAAAATAAAAAAAATACAATAAAATAAATAAGAAAAAAAATTTCAAGCGCCCCATCCCCCTATGCTCATGCGCAGAAGCGAACGCATACATAAGTCGCGCAAATCAGTGTTCAAATCATACATGTGAGGTATCGCCACGATCGTTAGTGAGAGCAATCATTTTAGCGCTAGACCTCCTCTGTAACTCTAAACAAGTAACCGTTAAAATTTTTTAGGTACCATAGTTTGTCACCATTCCACGAGTGTGTACAATTTTAAATCATGACATGTTAGGTATCTATTTATTCAGCGTAACATCATCTTTCAATACACAAAAAATTTTGCTAACTTGTATTTTTTTTTTGTTTTTTTTTAATTAATAAAGGTGTATTACTTCCAGAAAAAATTGCATTTGAAAGACCGCTGTGCAAATACCGTGTGATATAAAATATTACAACGATCACCATTTTATTCTATAGGGTCTCTGCTAAAAGTATATATATATATATAATGTTTGGAGGTTCTAAGTCATTTTCTATCAAAAAATACTGTTTTTAACTTGTAAAAAACAAGTGTCAGAAAAAGTTAGGAATGAATAGAATAAAAATAATAATAAAATAGATAAACAAGCCTGCTTAACCACTTAAGCCCCAGAGGATTTGGCTGCTCAAAGACCAGGGCCTATTTTGCGATTCGGCACTGCGTGATTTTAACGGACAATTGCGCGGTCGTGCAGCGCTGTACCCAAACGAAATTGATGTCCTTTTTTTCCCACAAACAGAGCTTTCTTTTGGTGGTATTTGATGACCTGTGTGATTTTTACTTTTTGCGCTATAAGTTTTTTAACTTATAAATTTTTTAACATTTTAGGCCAATTTGTTTTCTGCTACATATTTTTGGTGAAAAAAATCGCAATAAGCATATTTTGATTGGTTTGCGCAAAAGTTATTGCGTTTACTAACTAAGGGAAAAATTTATGTAATTTTTATTGTTTTTTTTTTTTTAACTAGTAATGGCGGTGATGTGCGATTTTTTTTGCAGGACTGCGACATTGCGGCGGACAGATCGGACCCTTGACCCTAAAAATGACACTGGCAGGGAAGGGGTTAACTTTATTAGACATCCAGGGATATGTGTTTCCCTAGGGGCATGCTTCTAACTGTAAAGGGGCGTGGCTTTTGATGTAACCACAGAGACATACGATCCTACATAGCAGGATCGTAGGATCTCTGTTCTTACATCAGGGAGAATGACAGGCGGCTTTGTTTACATCAGCCGCCTGCCTTTCTCCCTCTCCAGCAGGAGATCGCGAGTGACCGGCGGACATTGGAGCCACCGGTCACTCGCGCTGGGATGGCAGTGAACGAGCGGGGGCGGGAGCGCGCCTCCGGCAGCGCGCGATCGCCCCCTATTGGCTCGCGGGCGAGTGACGTACCTATACGTCACTTTGCCCAGCGGGGGGGCTGACCGCCGCAGTATATGTACTTGCGGCGGTTGGCAAGTGGTTAAAAAAACTAATATCCTAAAATGTAATGACATCCCATCAAGCTGGCAAACCATGTCCTTATGGAGCTGGCTTTGTACACAGGGTCACAGGCTTTATTAATATTATACAGGATTTATGTAGCGCCAACAATTTGCCCAGAGAGACAGTACAGTTACAATACAATAAAATACAAGTGGGTTTGAAGGGCCCTGTGCATAAGAGCTTACAATCTAATAGGGTGGGGTAAGTGATATAAAAGGTAATAACTGTAAGGTATGAGCTAATTGAAGAATTAAAAATTCAGTTGTCTGGTGGTGGCTTGATAGGCTTCCCATAAAAATTGCATTTTCAGGGATCATTTAAAGGTGACCAGAGTAGAAGATAGTTGGGCAGATTAAGGTAGAAAGTTCCAGAAGATGTGACAGGCTCGGGAGAAGTCCTGGAGACGAGCATGGGAGAAAGAGGCAAGAGAGTAAGGGAGCAGGAAGTCTAGGGAGGAGCAAAAAGGACAGTTTGGGTGATATTTAGAGACGAGATCGGTGATGTAGCTTGAGGCAGAGTTGTGGATGGCTTTGTTTGTATGTCGTTGTATTGTATGTCGTAGTATTCTAATTGAATTTGCTGGGCAATCGGAAGCCAGTGGAGGGATTGGAAGAGAGTAGTGGTTAGTAAGGTAGGTGAGTCTAAAAGCAGCATTTATTCATGATAGACTAAAGGGTGGGAGGGGAGGGTAACCTGTGGAGAGGTAGCCCTATGAGAAGAGATTTGCAGTAGTCAAGGTGAGAGATTACAAGAGAGTCATGGTGGAACAGAGGAAAGGGTCTTCTCCAGACTGTTGACACAAGGTCAAATCTGCAACTTTTTCCAAAATATCTTTGTATCCTTCACTTGCAACAACTTAACTTAATAAACTGGAGGGGTGTTCATATACTTTGGACCATACGACGGTAGGTAGTTTTAGCCATATAGTGTATTTCACCACTGGAGCTCCATGCAAATGATAAGGAGCCATCGTGTGACCTTGCCATGAGCCAAGCATTTAATATTTAAACATTTTGGGGTTGATTTGCTAAAACTGGAGAGTGCCAAATCTGGTGCAACTCTGCATAGAAACCAATCAGCTTCTATTTTTTTTTATTTGCCAAAGCCTAATTGGAAAAGCTGAAGTCAGAACTTATTGGCTAATGGCACAGCCGCACCAGATTTGGCACCCTCCAGTCTTAGTAAATTAAGCCTCTTGTTTCCTCTATTAACCACTTAAGCCCCGGAAGATTTTACCCCCTTCCTTGCCAGGGCCTATTTTGCGATTCGGCACTGCATGACTTTAACGGACAATTGCGCGGTCGTGCGACGCAGTACCTAAACTAATTTGACGTCCTTTTTTTCCCACAAACAGAGCTTTCTTTTGGTGGTATTTGATCACCTGTGCGATTTTTTTGATCATGCGCTATAAGCAAAAAAAGAGCCTCAATTTTGCAAAAATAACAATATTTTTCACATTTTTTTATATGAAATTCACAAAAAAAAAAAATGTAAAAATCAAAATTTTTTAACATTTTAGGCCAATTTGTTTTATGCTACATATTTTTGGTAAAAAAAAATTGCAAAAAGCGTATTTTGATTGGTTTGCGCAAAAGTTATTGTGTTTACTAACTAAGGGAAAGATTTTTGTCATTTTTGTTGTTTTTTGTTTAACGCGTAATGGCGGTGATCTGCGATTTTTTTTTTGCGGGACTGCGACATTGCGGCGGACAGATCGGACCCTTGACTGACATTTTTGACACTTTTGGGGTTACCAGTGACATTACTACAGTAATCAGTGATATACATATGCACTGTTACTGTAAAATGACACTGGCAGTGAAGGGGTTAACTTTTTTTTTGAGAGGGAGGGGTTGTGTGTGTCCCTAGGGGCGTGATTCTAACTGTGATTGGCTCGCTCCCCAGAGCCTCACAGGCTAGTGACGTACCCATACGTCACTTTGCCTGTGAGGGGCTGACCGCCGCAGTATATGTACTCGTGGCAGTCGGCAAGTGGTTAACATTTGATACACTTTTTGTTTTTATTAAATACATACAATATTTTCCCATGAATTATCCTTTTAGAACTTCTCTATCCCTATGGATCGGGGGTTGACAATCTCAGTCCACAGGCTGATGATGGAGGACCACCACAACAAACCCTAAATACCAACATTCCAGTCTTTGGAGAGATGTTCTCTTCATTCTATGTGAGTACATTTACATCTAAGCCGGTAACAGTTTAGGCATCTTACCACCTACAGAGAGCTGTCCTATAGAAAGTTGCAAAAATGTTTTTTTTTTCTCTCTTTGAACAGATGAACAACAATGGATTTCTGTCATTCAAAGTTAACATCACTGATTACAGGCCCCCAAGTCAAAGTGTGAGCTACCCATTCTTGGCTCCTTTCTGGTCTGATGTGGATAACAGTCAAGAGGGTTCAATCTACTATCGCCAGACCAACGACAGCGACCTTCTTGTCTGGGCAACATCGCAGCTTAAAACTTATTTTCGCCTCTACAAATTTAACGCTACATGGATTTTTGTGGCAACATGGGAAAAGGTTATGTTTCATGGCGCTAAGACTGATCAGGTATTTCCCTCGAGACTAGCAAATGGCCAGTTGTGTATTTTGTTTTTTTGCTGCCCTAGGCAAGACTAAAATTGGACGCCCCCCCCCCCCCCCAATGTAAATTTGCCCCACTCCTTCCTTTTAGACAGATGTGACTCCCTCCAAAATTTAAGGACTACAAATCCCAGCATGAACCCCTGAGATCTCATGAAAAGGGGGGGTGAGAGGGGGGGTGAGGGAGAGAGAGAGAGAGAGAGGGGGTGAGAGAGAGAGAGAGAGAGAGAGAGAGGGGGGTGTGAGAGAGAGAGAGGGGGGTGAGACAATGAGAGAGGGGGGTGGGGATGAGAGAAAAAGAGAGAGGGGGGAGAGAGAGGGGGGTGAGAGAGAGAGAGGGGGGGGATGAGAGAGAGAGAGAGAGAGAGAAGGGGGGGTGAGAGAGAGAAAGAAGGGGGATGTGAGAAAGAGAGAAAGGGGTGAAATAGGCGGCTCTAGCAACCAGTGGCCAATAGAGTTTCAGGTGAAGGGGGGGTGGCTTTTTTGCTGCCCCCCTGCAAAGTGCTGCCATAGGCCTGGGCCTTGTCGGCCTAGGCCAAAATACAGCACTGCAAATGGCACACGTGTTCCTCAGAGTGAGATCAGGCTTTTAGGAATGGAGATAGAGGACAGTGTGGAGAGAAGATGTCCAATAAAACAAAAACAAAAAAAAAAAAAAACTGAACACATGGGGGGGATTTACTAAAACTGGAGTGTACAAAATCTGGTGCAACTCTGCATAGAAACCAAGCAGCTTCCAGATTTTTTTTTTGTCAAATCTTAAATGAACAAGCCGAAGTTAGAAGCTGATTGGCTACCATGCACAGCTGCAACAGATTCTGAGTGTTCTAGTCTTTGAAAATCCCCTCCCCCCCCATAATGTGGATCTCCAGGGGAACCCCTAAAATAGTTTTCAGGTCTCAGAGATCTCTTACTGAAATCAAGTCATCTGAGGGGGATGGGAAAATGCCTTACGTTTTGGTAGTCAGTAGGAAAAATGAAACCCGTACAGAGATGGTCAGAATGCCACCGTTACAGACATCTAAAAAGATCATTGGTGTCACGCTGCTGGCCTTTGCAAAGTAGTGTTGGCCTCAGATCTATGCAAGCACTATTACATGGGAGGTGAGTCATCCACAGCTTAAAGTAAAACTATAGGCAAGAACTTTTTTTTTTCATTTTGGATAGAGTAAGGGAGGGTTATCACCCCTGTCAGATTTTTTTTCGCCATCTGTGTCACATTGGGGAGATTTCCTTTCACTTCCTGTCCCATAGCCAAACAGGAAGTGAGAGGAAATCCCTGCAAATTAGGAGAATTCCTTGGGAACCCCCAGGTCACCATAACTAGTGTCCCCATTGGAAGATATCCCCTCTATTACTTTTCTAGGGATAACCCAAAATTTGGGATTCTCTTTTACTTTCACTTTCAATGATAATGGTAAACAGGACAAATAGAGAGGGGGAATCTCCCTAATAGAGGCCCAGACTACAATAAAACCTGATGGGTGTGTTTTAATCACTCTTCACTCCACTGTATTTAAATCTGCTAGTACATCCTAACCCCCCCTCCAGACTGACAATGCTGCTGTCCAAAAGGGCCACCTGTGCTCCCTCATCCAGAGTGGGGGCTCCCTAATACAGGAGGTGTGTTACTGGCCAGATGACCGGGTGAAAACAGAAGGGAAAAAGCCTAAAAGAAGAAATGAATGCAGCTGCCACATCTCATGATTAGTTTAGCTGCAATATGTTACATTTTTGGATTTGGGTTTAATACTGTATAAGCCTAATTTCAGGTGGCATCTTGGCAATGGGCAACAGTACCATTCCAGAGATAAAACTATAATCCTACCACTTTATAAAACTCTGGTCCGCCCGCATCTGGAGTATTCTGTCCAGTTCTGGTCGCCAGTCCTCAGGAGGGATGTGTTGGAGCTGGAGAGAGTCCAGAGAAGGGCAACTAAACTATTTAGGGGATTGGAGGACCTTAATTATGAAGAGCGTCTGCAATCGCTTGATTTATTCTCCCTGGAGAAGAGACGCCTGAGAGGGGACATGATAGCAATTTATAAATATCTCAATGGGGATCTCAGCATAGAAAAAAAGCTATTCAGTCGAAAAGGATTGCATGAGGATTTGAGGGCATACAATGCGATTAGAGGAGAAGCATTTTAACCTCAGGCAACGCAGGGGGTTCTTCACTGTTATGGCTACAAGATTGTGGAATTCTCTACCACAAGAGGTGGTTTCTGCGGGAAGTATGGTGGCTTTCAAAAGACTCTTAGACGTACATCTCAAGGATCAGAACATTCAGGGGTATGAGAGATGATTACAGCCACACACACCTACACAGGTTGTACTGGATGGACTATTGTCTTTATTCAAACTCAACTACTATATAACTATGTAACTATGTTCTAAGCAGTGACAATAAATGTGTAAAAATACCTCAGAAATCTTAATCTGTCTTTGGCCACCAAACAAATATTATTTTTATTATTTCATTTTTGTTTTTAAAGAGGGGACCTGTACAGTGGAAGCCCAAAAAAAGGAACTTGGCTAGTCACCAGCATTGCTTGTAGGCTTCCTAAATCGGATCTTTTTCCCATTACTGACTTACCATGCCTTGCGTGTACATGTACCAATACTGCTGTGTATGTTACCTTAGCGACTTACTGTTGTTGCTATATTTTGTACTTTATTTATATCTTGGAAAGAAAAAAAAAATGATTGAAACTGAAAAAAAAACTGTTATTTTTGATTCCTGGAGACTCAAGATTTCGGGATGAAAAAACAAAAGTTACATAGTAGTTGAGGTTGAAAAAAGACAACAGTCCATCCAGTTCAACCTGTGTGTTGTGTGCGGATGTATTCATTTCTCATACCCCTGAATGTTTTGATCTTGGAGATGTACGTCCAAGAGCCTTTTAAAAGTAGCCATACTCCCCACACTTACCACCATTTGTGGAAGAGGGTTCCACAATCTTATTGCCCTTACTGTAAAATACCCCTTACGTAGCCAAAGGTTAAATCAATTAAAGTTGCTTTTACAAACAATGGCAGTGGAAATCCAACGGCAGTACACAACTAGAAAGAATTTTATAAAAGACTTAT
>NC_138779.1:211670833-211900833 GCF_965119305.1 Pelophylax lessonae | reverse complement strand
ACAAATTGGCCTAAAATTATGAGAAAAATTAGATTTTTAATTTTTTTTTATTGGGAATGTTATATGGCAGAAAGTGAAAAATATTGTTTTTTTATGTTTTTTTTCTTGTTTGTTTATAGCGCAAAAAATAAAAATCGCACAGGTGATCAAATGCCACAAAAAGAAAGCTCTATTTGTGGGGGAAAAAATGATATAAATTTTATTTCGGTACAGCATTGCACGGCCGTACAATTGTCAGTTAAAATAACGCAGTGCCGAATCGATTAAAATGCCCTGGTCATTTGGGTGGGAAAACCCTCCGGTCCAGAAGTGGTTAAGAATAAGCTTGAGTGCATGAAGCCTTACTATTTGATGCATTGACTTATCACTTTGATGTATGTTATATCATGTTTTATTTGACTTATTACTGTAATGTTTTGCATTTGATCACATATCACTCTAACATTAAATTATTAAATATCGGCCTTTCTACATTACTTATATTGCTTTTTATGAACCTGTGTTATCACAGGTCTCAGTCTACCTACTGCCAGGTGTCCCCCTCATTTAAAGTCCCAACTCTTTCTTTTTTTTTCTTTTTTGACCATATAACCAGGGATGGAGGCATATGGTGTATTCACCAGGCCTCATTTAAAGTCCCCAAACCCTTCTTTTTCTTCATATTGAATATAGGGATGGAGGGGTATCACCGTGTAGGAATTTTCTTTTTTACTTCTATTGCTTTTTATGAATCTATGTTATCACAGGTCTCAGTTTACCTACTGCCAGGTGTCCCCCTCATTTAAAGTCCCAATTCTTATTTTTTTTTTTGTCCATGTAACCAGGGATGGAGGCATATGATGTATTCACCGGCCTCATCTAAAGTCTCAAAACCTTCTTTTCTTCAATATGTTATTAAGTGCAGCACATTTATCATATTACTTCACTGTACAGAATTAATATCCACTTCACACTGTATGGTTAAATGAATGGTGGATCCAGCATCTCCCACCTTTACATCTTTTATTTATTCATTTATTTTTTTGCTGTCTAAGCCCATTTTGGGGAAATTTCCCCTTACGTGACTTAAAACGGAGTTCTGGGCACGAAAACTTTTTTTCAATAAACATACCCCCGGGACAGTCAGGGCTAGTACATTCCACAATGGCTAGCCTCTGATCTGTCCCGGTTCGCACTTACCTGCAAGAAGAAATACTCACTTATAAAATTTCTCCTCCAGTGTTGCCATCTCTGTTGTGGGCAGCTGAAGCCGGAGCGATCCTCTTCTGCGTCCTCTTCCGTGTCTTCTTCTCCCAGAATGCGCCTTCACCGGCCCCGCTCGCCACTTCCGGTGCGGCGCCGCATTCCTCCACAGCTTCTGGGCATGCCCAGAAGCTGTTTAGCAGGGAATGCGGCGTCGCCCCGGAAGTGACGAGCGGGGCCGGTGCCATCGCATTGATTCCTGGGAGCGATGACGTTCAGCTCCCAGGAATCATCGCAAGACAGGAATTGACGACGGAGACAGAGGGAGGAAGTGGAGAAGAGGTGAGTATTTTCTATCTACAATTACAAGGTGAGTAAAAAAAAAAATATACCTAACTATCCAATTCCTTTTCAGGTGAAGGAGACCAAGCGGATGGGCACAAAAAAGGTCGATTTTGTGCCCGGAACTCTGCTTTAAGTTGTCAACAGGACAGATAGTGAAGGAAAATCTCACCAGACACAAAGCAATAGAAGCCCAACAGAAGTTTCTAAATGTTCCTCACTTTATACAACACTGAAGCAAAGGTTTGGGTGAAGCTGGGCTTTAATACAGAGCATTTACCAAAAGAATTTTAAAAATGGCATTACATGTTCTAGAATATCTACTGTTTTTTTGAAAAAGTAGAAAAAGTTGAACGAAGAGTCATCTGATTTCATACTTTGGAACCACTTTCTTCTTTCTTCTAGATAAAGCCTCCGTTCTTCTAGTAATAGGTTTCTTTCAAGGTACAGTTGGTACTTCATTATTACCTAATCAATAAGACATAGTAGATGAAAGTTAAAGACTGGAAATGAGTATGATACATCCTATATACATGATATGTCTGAATGGCTTACACTCTTGCCTTGCTGGGTTCAGTCCCATCAGAACTATGTATGCCTGGAGTTAGGTAATGTAGATGCTCAGAGGGGCTTCCAAAGCCACATTAAGGTGTAATCGATTAGAGAGCAAAGAACAGGAGTTCCATGCCAAGTGATTAGAATCTAATGTTTATTTCACTAAATGTATTCCTACATGTTCAGTAGGTGCAGCCAACGTCTTTTGGGGGGGGGGGGGGCCCAGATTGTCCCCTACATCACAGCTGTTGTTATATGCAGAATTGCTCCTGGGTGAACTTGGACAGATATTAAAATAGTGGTGCATGAATAAACAGGGACATCTTTAGCTGTTCCTGTAGCAGCTAACACCAGCAGATGAAGAGCATTCCTATGAATGAGTGCACCACACTGCTAAAAACTGCCTGGGTCCACCCAGTAGCGATTCTGCATATTACACAAGATCTGATGAAGGGGAATATTTCGGGAACCTGCAAGGCATTGACTGCAACTCATGATCTTGTGGAAATTACTTTGGTGGAATAAAATTTTTGGAATAAAAAAAAAATTGGAATGGTTTTGGACTTTTGACCTTTTCCAGGAACCTGCAAGGCATTGACTGCAATTCATGATCTTGTGGAAATTACTTTGGTGGAATAAAATTTTTGGAATAAAAAAAAAATTGGAATAGTTTTGGACTTTTGACCTTTTCCAGGAACCTGCAAGGCATTGACTGCAATTCATGATCTTGTGGAAATGACTTTGGTGGAATAAATAGTTTTGGACTTTTGACCTTTTCCTGTCTTTGCTTTCCCCTTGGTTTGAATGTTATCAACAGCTTTACATAGGTTTCCGTGTAATGTAACCATGAATAAAAATACCCCAACAACCTTTTTTTGTCAACTCTTTGACAAGTCTTTCATGAAAATAAACCAACAAAACAGACCCATGATGGTAAGACCCCATTCAGACTAGCGCGACTTGTCAGGCGACTTGTCAGCCTGACAAGTCGTGCTCGGTCGCTCGCCATTGATTAGCACAGGACCCGTTCTAATAGGAGCGACACAAGTCGCTCCGACTTAGAAAAAGGGTCCTGTACTACTTTGGGGCGACCTGGGAGCGACTTGCATAGACTTCCATTATGTGAAGTCCCTGCAAGTCGCGCCGAAGTCGTGGTGCACTTCACAGGTCGCCCCTCGAAGTTGGATCGCGCCAGTCTGAATGGGCTGTAAAGGAGGAGTACAGCCAAAGCTCTTTGGCTGTACTTCCCCTGTGGATCACAGGATTACAGATAGTTCTGCACACTTGTGACTGAAGCCCGCTGTCGGCTGACGTCACAGAGCCAGTCCAGGCTTAGGAAGGAACGCTACCATATAGTCGGAAACAGCCCACATGCCTGGTCCGGCACCGAGCTCAGCCTCTCAGCAAGCTGCTGAAAGCCTGAGCCGGCTGCTCCCGCCACCTCCAATGAGCAAGGGGGGCACAGCAGAGAGCCAGTGACTAATAGTCACTGGCTCTCTGCTGAGGGAGCCCTGAGAACCAAACAATCGGCGGTGTTTGATCACTCGGTTCTCAGTGTTAGAGTCGGCAGGGGACAGATGTAGCATCAAACCGATTCTGCATCCACCTGCACTCCTGTGACCTGTTTTCAGCAGACAGCGGGCTGAAGCCTGCTTTCAGCTAATGTCACAGAGCCAGTCCAGGCTCGGGAAGGATTGCTACCATATGGTCAGGATCAGCCAACATGCCTGGATCGGCACCCAGCTCAGCCTCTCAGCAAGCCGCTGAGAGCCTGAGCCGGCTGCTCCTGCCACCTCCAGTGAGCGAGGGGGGGGAGGGGGGGTCAGAGCAGAGAGCCAGTGACTGACAGTCACCAGCTCTCGGCTGAGGGTGCCCTGAGAACTGAACAGTCAGCGGGGCTTGATCGCTCAGTTCTCAGTGTTAGAGTCAGCGGGGGACAGATGCAGCATCAGACTGATGCTGCATCCACCTAGGTAAGTATGATTCAACAAAAAAAAGAATCCCATACTTCTCTTTTAATCCACTGTCAAGATCACTGACCAGTGATGCAAATCAATCATGATAAACAACACCTGCAGACCCATTGTAAGAAATTCTTGTGTGGATTTTCTGGGGCACCCATTCTCTCTTGTTTTTTTTGCATGAGTCCCCCTTAAAATGCATACCAAAAGGGTCTGGTATCAATAATGGGAGGATCCCATGCCTTTTCTTTGCCTAAAGTCCCTCCTTTAATATGTACCAGACCTGAAGGGTCTTGTATGAATATTGAGGGGACCCTCACACTGTTTTTCTTTTTTTATTACACAATCCCCACCCCTTTGTTTAGATTCCACTAAATGGCCAGGTATTAGCCATGGTTGTTAGAATGCTGGCAGCTGCCAGAGGGGGGTGCTGGTGTCTGTCGGGGCCCTGGGCCCGGGGGTGCCAGATGGCATCAGCCACTCCAGAGTTGACTCTTGGCAATCCTGTTGCAGTTGTTGCCATATCCACTGGCTGACACTTCTAATACAGAAGACTGTAGAGTGACAGTCTGAGCAAGTAACTGCACACTGAATCCTCCCCTGCCCACCGCCCAGGTGCATGGGGGGACTGGGGAGGGTGGCCAATGACATGATCGCTCATTAAGCGCTGGTGTCTGTCGGGGCCCATGCCTAATGTACTGAGTGGGGGGTCTAAACTGGGGGGAGGTCTATACTGATGGAGGAGGACCTGTACTGAGGGAGGAGGGTTATACTGATGGAGGGGGTCTATACTGAGGGGTGGTCTATACTGAGGAAGGAGGGTCTATACTGAGGGAGGGGGGGGTCTATACTGAGGGGTTCTATACTGATGGAAGGGGTCTGTACTGAGGGAGGGAGGTCTATACTGAGGGAGGGGGGTCTGTACTGAGGAAGGGGGTCTATACTTAGGAAAGGGGTCCATACCTCCTGGGGGTCTATACTAAGGGATGGGGGGTCTGTACTTAGTGGAGGGGGGTCTGTACTGAGAGAGGCGGGGTCTATACTAAGTGGGGACTATACTTGGTGGAGGGGGGTCTGTCTCTGTACTGAGGGAGGGGGGTCTGTACTTAGGGAGGACTATACTTGGTGGAGGGGGATTTGTACCAACAGAGGGGGTCTATATTTAGTGGAGGGGGGTCTGTACTGAGGGAGGGGGGTCTGTACTGAGGGAGGACTATATTTGGTGGAGGGGGGTCAGTACTGATGGAAGGGGGTCTATACTTAGTGGAGAGGGGGTCTGTACTGAGGGAGGAGGTTCTATACTTAGTAGAGTGGGGGCCTATACTAAGGGAGGGGGGTCTACGTTTACTGGATGTGGGGGTCTGTACTAAGGAACGGGGTCTATACTTAGTGTAGAGGGGGGTCTGTACTGAGGGAGGGGGTTCTATACTTAGTGTAGAGGGGGTCTGCTCTGAGGGAGAGGGAGTCTCTACTGACAGAGGGGGGTCAATACTTAGTGGAGAGTGGGGTCTGTGTTGAGGAAGGGGGCCTGTACTGAGGGGGGACTATAGTTGATGGATGGGGGTGACGCCATGTTTTACCGCACCAGGTGACACCAACCCTAGAGATGCCACTGAATGATGGTCACTAGTTGTACAGGAGAAAAGTTGCTCAGTAAACTGGCACTGATAAAGAATTATAAGACAACCACTATGACCCTTGAAAGACTAAGGCTGGATACACCCGGCCTGAAAATCGTCTGAAAACAGTCGGTTCAGTTAGAACCAGCCAACTTTCAGCCCATGTGTCTCACGACCAGCTTCTGTCCAACGGGCATATTCTCAACTTGCATTTAACTTTTTCCAATAAGGGATTTACATTCATTGCCATAGTAATATTTTATTGCAGGGAATGCATTAACCACTTTAAGACCGGAAGGATTTACCCCCTTCCTGACCAGGCCATTTTTTGCGATTCGGCACTGCGTTACTTTAACTAACAATTGCGCGATCGTGCGACGCTGTACCCAAATAAAACTGATGTCCTTTTTTTTCCCACAAATAGCACTTTCTTTTGGTGGTATTTGATCACTTTTGCGGTTTTTAGATTTTGCGCTATAAACATATTTACTTTCTGCTATAAAACATTCCCAATAAAAAAAATTTAAAAATCTAATTTTTTTTTAGCAGTTTAAGCCAATTTGTATTCTGCTACATATTTTTGGTAGAAAAAAAATCCCAAAAAGCGTATTTTAATTGGTTTGCGCAAAAGTTATAGCGTTTACAAAATACAGAATAGATTTTTGGACTTTTTTTTTTTTTTTTTATTAGTAATGGCGGCGATCAGCGATTTTTAGCAAGACTGTTATCCATCCGTCCAGCGGATTGGATGGGATCGGATGAGAACGGACAGATGGTCCCTTCCCCTCCGATTCCCCCCATAGAGAACAGCGGGGACCTGACAGCTCTGTCTCCGCACACAGCATGGAGACAGAGCTGCCATCCGCCTGCTTAGCGTGGGATCGGCGGATCGATCCCCCGCTGAGAAAAACGGAGTCCGCCGACAGACTCCCCTGTGTGAAAGGGGCCTTAAACTGGAGAGTGCAAAATCTGGTGCAGCTGTTCACGGTATCCAATCAGCTTCTAACTTCAGCTTGTTCAATGGAGCTTTAACCACTTTACCACCGGAGGATTTTGCTGTCTTACGTCCAGGCCACTTTTTGCGATTCGGCACTGTGCAACTTTAACTGACAATTGCGCGGTCATGCAACGCTGTACTCAAAGGAAATTTACGTCCTTTTTTTCCCACAAACAGAGCTTTCTTTTGGTGGTATTTGATCACCTGTGCGATTTTTACTTTTTGCGCTATAAACAAAAAATAGAGACAATTTTGAAAAAATAATACTATTTTCAAATTTTTTACATGAAATTCCCCCCCAAAAAATTTTAAAATCAAAATTTTTTATCATTTTAGGCCAATTTGTTTTCTGCTACCTATTTTTGGTAAAAAAAATCACAATAAGCATATTTTGATTGGTTTGCGCAAAAGTTATTGCGTTTACTAACTAAGGGAAAGATTTCTGTCATTTTTGGTGTTTTTTTTTTTTTTAACGAGTAATGGCGGCAATCTGCGATTTTTTTTGCGGGACTGCAACATTGCGGCGGACAGATCGGACCCTTGACTGACATTTTTGACACTTTTGGGGTTACCAGTGACATTACTACAGTAATAAGTGCTATATATATATATGCACTGTTACTGTAAAAATGACACTGGCAGGGAAGGGGTTAATTTGTATTGGTGATCAAGGGGTTAATGTATGCCTGGTGCTTACTGACGTGTGTGGGGGGAGGTGACTGAGTGACACAGGGACAGATCGCATGTTCAGCTATGCTGAACCCTGCAATCTGACCCTGCCTGTCACTTAGGAGATCCACCCGCTCTGTTTACACAAGCGGGCGGATCTCCACACTCGATTCCCTGATGATCGGGGAAGAGCGGCGGTGATCACCGCCTCTCCTCCCCTGGCCCGACTCCCGCTGTGACTGAATATAGCGGGAGCGAGCCTCCGGGGAGGAGTCCAGCGACGTAGGTCTACGTCGCTGGACGATAACTAACCACTTTGCCGCAGTACAGCCAATGTGACTGGTCGGCAAGTGGTTAAAAAAAAAAAACTGGAAGCTGATTGGCTCCCGTGCACAGCTGCACCAGATTTTGCACTCTGGGGAAACCGGGGGACCAAAAGCCATACGCGCTAACCATTTAGTCACTAAAATAATAACTTATTATTATAATATTAATAATTATTAATATTATTATTATCATTTTTATTGTTTTTATTACCATCATAACAAATATAAAAATCAGAAGGATAACAGTAATGAACATCCAAGGATTTGCAATAAATTGGTTGTAGCAGGTCTCCACGAAACGCTTTACCATTTGGACGCATCTTGTTAACTAATAAGAAAAAGACATCGAATTACCAGTAGTCGTTTTCAAAATACATTTTGTGAACAGCTCTGTAAAATGGGCTTTAGATATTAAACTCCATTCTATAACTCGGCTTTCATAATGCTATTTACATTCTGAGTTTTTGTACTAAAATGCTTCTTTACTTTTGGAGAAAAAAAAAAAAATAACATATTTTTCAGATCAAACATATACAAAACCAACAAATGCTGCTCTATTTTTGTACTTGCTTTTTCAGGGCCTATTGACCCTGCTTTTGTTTCCTTTACTTAATTTTTTTTTTTCTAATATTTTGTTGTTTGAGCTAGTTTTATTTTTTGTGGAGATCTACTGTACTTTTGCCTAATAGATTTGTTGGTTTATGCATAAATTTACTGCGCTTTAGTTAGGAAGCAGTGGTACTCTCTGTACATGTAAGCCCTTGTCTCATTACATTAGTCCACTTAAAATTTTTTCTTATAAGCCTCGGAGGATTTGGCTGCTGGAAGACCAGGGCCTATTTTGCGATTCGGCACTGCGGGACTTTAACCACTTGCCGTCTGAGTACCGTAGTACTACTGCGGCAAAGTGGCTCGTTATCGTCTGACGACGTAGTACTACGTTGTCAGACACTCCCCTTTCTCGGCGGCGCGTGCGCGCCGCCGGAGGCTCGCTCCCGCTGTATTTAGTCACAGCGGGAGTCGGGCCAGGGGAGGAGCGGTGGCGATCGCCGCTGCTCTTCCCCGATCGTCGGGGATCTAGTGTGGAGATCCGCCTGCTTGTGTAAACACAAGTGGGCGGATCTCCTAAGTGACAGGCAGGGTCAGATTGCTGGATTCAGCATAGCTCAACCTGCGATCTGTCCTTGTGTCACACAGTCACCTCCCCCACACACGTCAGTAAGCACCAAGCATACATCAACCCCTCCCTCTCCAATAAAATTAACCCCTTCCCTGCCAGTGTCATTTTTACAGTAACAGTGCATATGTATAGCACTGATTACTGTAGTAATGTCACTGGTACCCCCAAAAGTGTCAAAAATGTCAGTCAAGGGTCCGATCTGTCCACCGCAATGTCGCAGTCCCGCAAGAAAAATCGCAGATCGCCGCCATTACGCGTTAAAAAAAAACACCAAAAATGACAGAAATCTTTCCCTTTGTTAGTAAACGCAATAACTTTTGCGCAAACCAATCAAAATATGCTTATTGTGAATTTTTTTACCAAACATAGGTAGCAGAAAACAAATTGGCCAAAAATGTAAAAAAATTTTGATTTTTACATCTTTTTTGGGGGGAATTTCAAAAAAAATAAATAAAAATATGTGAAAAATATTGTTGTTTTTTCAAAATAAACGCTCTTTTTTTGTTTATAGCGCAAAAAGTAAAAATCGCACAGGTGATCAAATACCACCAAAAGAAAGCTCTGTTTGTGGGAAAAAAAGGACGAAAATTTCGTTTGGGTATGGTGTCGCACGACCGCGCAATTGTCAGTTAAAGTCGCACAGCGCCGAATCGCAAAAAGTGGCCCAGACGTAAGACAGCAAAAACCTCTAGTGGTAAAGTGGTTAACAGACAATTGCGCGGTCGTGCGACGCCCTACCCAAATGAAATTTACGTCCTTTTGTTTCCCACAAACAGAGCTTTCTTTTGGCGGTATTTGATTACCTGTGCGATTTTTACTTTTTGCGCCATAAACAAAAAAAGAGCGACAATTTTGAAAAAAAATAACAATATTTTTCACATTTGTTTATATGAAATTCTCAAAAAAAAAGTAAAAATCAAAATGTTTTAACATTTTAGGCCAATTTGTTTTCTGCTACATATTTTTGGTGAAAAAAATTGCAATAAGCGTATTTTGATTGGTTTGCCCAAAAGTTAATGCGCTTACTAACTATGTGAAAGATTTATGAAATGTTTTTTGTTTTTTTTTAACTAGTAATGGCGGCGATCTGCGATTTTTTTGTGGGACTGCAACATTGCGGCGGACAGATCGGACCCCTGACTGACATTTTTGACACTTTTGGGGATACCAGTGACTTTACTACAGTAATCAGTGCTATAAATATGCACTGTTACTGTAAAAATTAAACTGGCAGGGAAGGGGTTAACATTATTGGTGAACAGTGGGTTAAATGTATCCCTAGGGGCGTTATTATAACTGTGGGGGCGTGGCTTGTGATGTAACGACAGAGACATACGATCCTACATAGCAGGATCGTATGATCTCTGCAGTTACATCAGGGAGAATGACAGACGGCTCCAGACAGGTATAAAGATACTAATGAGTGCTGCTCTGAATTCCTAAATTAGTTATAAATTTTACATTTTTTTAAATGTCAGCAGTGTAATTTACTATAATAAACTTAAACCTCCCAAATGGTACAGCGCTGTTATATCCTAAAGTGCAACTGCAAAATTATATCAAAATATTTAATATTATTTCATAATAATCAATTTCATCACTATAATATAAATAAATATATATATATATATATATATATATATATATATATATATATATATATATATATATATATATATATATATATATATATATATATATATATATATATATAATATAAATGATATCAAAATATTTAATATTATTTCATAATAATCCATTCCATCACTATAATATAAAATGTATATATATAAAATATTAATGATATCAAAATATATAATATTATTTCATAATAATCCATTCCATCACTATAATATAAAAAATTATATATATAAAATATAAATGATTTTAAAATATTTAATATTATTTCATAATAATCCATTCCATCATAAAAATGTATATATATAAAATATAAATGATATCAAAATATTTAATATTATTTCATAATAATCCATTCCATCGCTATAATAAAAAATGTATATATATAAAATATAAATGATATCAAAATATTTAATATTATTTCATAATAATCCATTCCATCACTATAATATAAAATTTATATATATATAAAATATAAATGATATCAAAATATTTAATATTATTTCATAATAATCCATTCCATCGCTATAATAAAAAATGTATATATATAAAATATAAATGATATCAAAATATTTAATATTATTTCATAATAATCCATTCCATCGCTATAATAAAAAATGTATATATATAAAATATAAATGATATCAAAATATTTAATATTATTTCATAATAATCCATTCCATCGCTATAATAAAAAATGTATATATATAAAATATAAATGATATCAAAATATTTAATATTATTTCATAATAATCCATTCCATCACTATAATATAAAATTTATATATATAAAATATAAATGATATCAAAATATTTAATATTATTTCATAATAATCCATTCCATCACTATAATATAAAATGTATATATATATATATATATAAAATATAAATGATATCAAAATATTTAATATTATTTCATAATAATCCATTCCATCACTATAATATAAAATTTATATATATAAAATATAAATGATATCAAAATATTTAATATTATTTCATAATAATCCAAACCATCACTATAATAAAAAATGTATATATATAAAATATAAATGATATCAAAATATTTAATATTATTTCATAATAATCCATTCCATCACTATAATATAAAATTTATATATATAAAATATAAATGATATCAAAATATTTAATATTATTTCATAATAATCCATTCCATCACTATAATATAAAATGTATATATATATATATATAAAATATAAATGATATCAAAATATTTAATAGTATTTCATAATAATCCATTCCATCACTATAATATAAAATTTATATATATATAAAATATAAATGATATCAAAATATTTAATATTATTTCATAATAATCCATTCCATCACTTTAAAATTTCCATAATGTCATCATCATCACCTCTCTGCTGCAGATGTGGAGTCAAAGTGGATCCCTATTACACATCTGGTGGTCTTGTTCGAAAGCACAATCCTTCTGGAAAGAATACATGAAACTAAAATAAAATTTACCTAATTTTCTCTAGAGCAGGGTTTCTCAACCAGAGGCTGGCGGGGGTATTTTCCACTTTTGGGTGGAACTCTGCTTTAAGGATTATCTAGATCAGGGTTTCCCAGCCAGGGTTCTGTGGAACTCTAGGGTTCCTCCTGAGGTTGCTAGGTGTTCCTTGATCAATGGGCAATTTCTGCCTCTCAGATAAGTTCCCAATGACACCATTGTTCCTTTTAGCTATCTGTAAGGGGGATAATTCTTCCCAATGATGACAAGAGTAAGGAGCATTCTTCCCACTGACTGTCACACTAATGTATCATGAGTTGTAGATTTTTAATTTTTAGCAGGGGTTCCCCGAGACCAGAAATTTATTTCAAGGGTTCCTCTGTGTTGAAAAGGTTGAGAAAGGCTGTTCTAGAGTTTACAGTTTTTTGGTGCAAAGCACCCGTGACCTGCGCTCGGAGTGGTGTGAACTTTAGTCCACCTTATTAAGGTATTAAGAGTATTTCTGTAGCTGTGGACACGTCAACCCAGGAAGAATGCTACGGCCTTGCTTCCCCTTACATGACCAGGGAAGTCTGGAAACACTGTAACAGCAAACAAACACAAGGGCGCACCGGCCTAGTGCATTATCATTTAGATGTTTTTTTTAAAAAATAGGATTAAAAATACTCCCAAACGAGTTCTTGTTAAAAGCATGTCACAAAAGGAACGCAGTCCTCAGTAAAGGTATCCGAGGATGAGTAGTTCCTTAGATTCCTGAAGGCTAACGCGTTTCGAGGCCTAGCCTGACAGGCTCTGAGGAAGAGGCTAGGCCTCGAAACGCGTTAGCCTTCAAGAATCTAAGGAACTACTCATCCCTGGATACCTTTACTGAGGACTGCGTTCCTTTTGTGACATGCTTTTAACAAGAACTCATTTGTGAGTATTTTTAATCCTATTTTTTAAATAAACCATCTAAATGATAATGCACTAGGCCGGTGCGCCCTTGTGTTTGTTTGTTGTTACAGTGTTCTAGAGTTTACGTCTGCACAATATCTTCCTCACAACTCTTTTCTTCCACATTTCACAAATCACAAATCCCTGGCCCTATATCTTGTAAATGCAGCTAAAATATGCATTCCACTGAAATGGGGGTCATCTACCCCACCATCACTCGTAGATTGGACCCTTAAGTGCATCAAACAACATCAACAACATCTCTAAAATTCGCCCCTTTTTAACAACTGAAACCACCAAGCTACTCATTCACTCCCTTGTTATTTCTCGCCTCGACTACTGCAACTCCCTTCTCATAGGCCTACCTCTCCATAGGCTATCCCCTCTTCAGTCTGTCATGAATGCTGCTGCCAGGCTTATCCACCTTACCAACCGCTCAGTGTCTGCCTCCCCTCTCTGCCAATCCCTACACTGGCTCCCGATTGCCCAGCGAATTAAATTCAAAGTACTAACCATAACATACAAAGCCATTCACAACTCTGCCCCAAGCTATATCACCAATCTTGTCTCCAAATATCACCCAAACCGTCCTCTCCGCTCCTCTCAAGACCTCCTACTCTCAAGCTCCCTTGTCTCCTCCTCTCATGCTCGTCTCCAGGATTTCTCCAGGGCCTCTCCCATCCTCTGGAACGCTCTACCTCAACCTGTACGGCTATCTCCTATTCTAGCTGCTTTCAGGCGATCCCTGAAAACTCATCTCTTCAGGAAAGCCTATCACACCTCATCCCCTACTGTTACAACCTCTTGTACCACCTGCAGGGCAGCCATCATAAATTTTGGGGCCCCTTATACAGATTTAGGCCTGCCCCCCCCCCCCCCCCTGGGCCTTACCACCTGGCCACTGAATGCCTGTAGGAAGGAGAGGAGAAGTGAGCATTTAGCAGCTGCAGGAGGTAAATTGAGGGATCAGTTCCTATAAATGCTGCCCCTGCCCCCCCCCACCCATCCAAGTGTACAGGGGGCCTCATGGGCCCATTGGAGCATGGGGCCAGGGTGCAAATGTGTCCCCTGTAGTTATGCCTCTGGATGGGATCAGTGTCGGTGGTGGTGGTAGGGGCACCAGGCCCCGCTCTCAACTGTGCATGCAAGGAGAATTCCCGCACACGTGCATAGCCTAAACCAGAGGAGAGGCCGCCACTGTTATGGACGGAAATCCCAAACAGAGAAACCATACATCAAAACTAGAAAAAGCGGTGGGCAGCGAGCAGCAGATGGCGCATCCCCCACAGTGGTGGAACACCAGAGCCCCATTTCCAGGGCCCCTCAGGACACCTGGGCCCCCTACATGTGTATGGGCTGTCCCCCCCTGATGGCGGCCCTGACCACCTGCCCCACCCCATTAGATTGTAAGCTCTTCTGAGCAGGGCCCTCTTAATCCTCTTGTATTTTATTGCATTGTAACTGTATTGTCTCCCTCTAACATTGTAAAGCGTTGCGTAAACTGATGGCGCTATAGAAATCCTGAATAATAATAATAATAATCAAACAGCAGAAATGGAAGTGCTGATCCACATAGTAAGGGACAATTCTACCAAATTTAAAAATGTGGAAATTTCTGCGCTAAAACAAATAAGTGAAAATGACAAGATTCTAGTGATACAGTGTATAAAGCAGCTGGCACATGATCCACAGACAATGATCAGCAAACAATATAATCCAAAAAAGCGCAGCGCTGAAATATCAGTGACATAGATAATAAACTTAAAAGTTCATACAAAGGAAACAACACAGCGGGAGTGATTAAAGAACCAAGAAGAAAAGTCCCATATTGCAGGTGAATCCAGAAATATAAATATAAAACAGTTCTTCCTCCTTTTGACACCCGGGAATTCTGTGGAAAGGGGACACCTCAGTGCACAAGTGTGAGAAGCAGCTTACCAAACAGCTATGGCTACTCAAATGAATGAGACAGCCTCGCCAAATATAACATTGGCATATGAGGTTTAATGTTGAAAAATGTAAAGTAATGCACTTGGGGGCCAGAAACCAGAAAGCAAGCTACTCACTAGGGGGGGAACCTCTGGGTGAGTCTAGGATGGAAAAGGACCTGGGGGTACTGGTAGACAACAGGCTTGGCAGTGGCATGCAATGCCAAGCTGCCGCAAGCAAAGCCAACAGAATACTGGGATGTATAAAAAAGGGGATTCACTCCAGAAATAAAGAGATTATTCTCCCACTCTACAAGACTCTGGTCCGGCCACATCTGGAGTATGCTGTCCAGTTCTGGGCACCGGTCCTCAGGAAGGATGTGCTGGAACTGGAGAGAGTCCAGAGAAGGGCAACAAAAATAATTAGGGGAATGGAGGACATCAGCTATGAGGAAAGACTACAAGCACTGAACTTATTCTCTCTAGAGAAGAGACGATTGAGGGGGGATATGATATCAATGTACAAATCCTGTACTGGCGACCCTAGCATAAGGAACAAACTATTCAGAGTAAGGGAATACAATAAGACACGTGGCCACTCACTAAAACTAGAGGAAAGGCGGTTTAACCTTAAAATGCGTAAGGGGTTCTTCACTGTAAGAGCGGTAAGGATGTGGAATTCTCTTCCACAAGCAGTTGTATCAGCAGGAAGCATTGATAGATTCAAAAAACTATTAGATGGGCACCTTAGAGACCACAACATACAGGGGTATGCAATGTACAACATACAGGGGTATACAATGTACGGTTAACAGCAAACACACACGCACATCATAGGTTGAACTGGATGGACTGATGTCTTTTTTCAACCTCACAAACTATGTAACTATGTAACTATGTAACATGGATCTCAGGAACTCCAAGGGGTCATGGATAACACCAGAAGATGATATATTCCTCAAGGTAGCTCCATGGAAGTCAGATGGGGGTGTAAGAAAGAATGGTACAAAAAGACCATAGCGTAATCCCGTAAGGTACAAATGGTATGTTTATTAAAAAACTACTCACATATAGGTAGAAAAGAACAGGCACATAGAATTTGGTAGTTGGGGATCCAAACAGCGGCGTCCCACATGTATCCAGTCAGCATAAAAACAGTGGTAGCTGGCTCATAGAAGGGGCGTGTGGACAATTGCGTCTGGAGTCGCCAACGTTTCGTCATAAAAAAGACGTCATCTGGGACGCCGCTGTTTGATATTCACCTAAAATAACACTCCCCTCCCCCAGCCACCACTGCTACTTCTCTGCCTCTTACCTGCTACTTGCTCCTCTCTACTTCCCCCTCTGCACTGTCTAAAGTGCCTACCCCCTCCCTAACTGTCCCCTTCCTCCGCCACTGATTCCCCCCCCCCCCCAGTAATGATTCTCACCCCCGGCACCACCACCCCCCCCCCCCAGCACGGATTCCCCGTTGGTCCGGTGCAATTGCTGGCTTCTCCCTGCTGAATCTACAATTACAGTAGTAACATGTAAAAATAATACCCCCCCGGGACCCCCCTTCAGTGTGTCCCCTCCCCCACCAATCCCCAGCAGCCCCCTATGGAGCTCTGCTGGCAGGCATTCCCTCCACCCCCTCCTGCCAGCTGCAGCTGCTGCCCGGGAGATCAGTGGCTGTCAGAATGTTTATGAGCACCTTTCTTTCCTCAATGAACACAGCGATCAGTACCGATCTCTGTGTTCAGTTATCACTGAAGTACTATTCTTCAGTTTGTGAATGAATAGAAGTTTCTATACAGACTCCTATTCATTCATCTACATTGCAGACAAAGCTGCAGAGTAAGTCCCTTTCTCTATCTCAAAAAAGAGACATTAGGGGTCTGTTTAGACCTCTAATGTCTCTCGAAAGTCCGGCCCCGCCCTCCCAAAAAAAATGTAAACATAAATATTTTTTTAATTATACCTGTTAAAATATATAAACAAAAAAGTTAAAAATAAAAATAAAAAGCAGTCATGCCTCTAAACCTCCCGTGCCTCTGAAGCCCAAATCGCACTCCTGAGGCTATTGACAGGCAATGAGGAAGCAATGCAACCCTTCCCAACCACCTGTTTTAACCTAATTTTTTTAGAGAGGCTGGATTCATCCTTCATTTTATGGATAGTGTAGGACCCACTGATAATGGGGTACTTTGACGTAGTGGTGGGCTTGAGCACAATATAGCCATATGGTGGGACCAAATCCCCATTTTTATTTATTGATTGCCTTTATATTTGATAGTCATTTCTTTTGCATGTGTGCGCTATTCTCTGTAAATATGCATAGGCATATGTGAACACCCAATGTGAACAAGACAAATTGTAGGAATTTAGCAGGAATTTTGTAAGTTATGCTGTGTTAATATGTGCAAATACGTTTTTAAGTATTTTTTTTTAAGTGTTTTTTTTATTGTGAAAATAGCGATTTGATAAACATTTGCACAAATATCGTGGAGCTTTAAAAATCAGTAGTACCTTTATTTAATTCTACTGGTCATGTGCTTTCACAAAATATATGGTTCGGGGGTCTTTTACAAACTCTAAAAGCTGTAAGTGAAAAATGAAAACCTCCAAAAATTTAGAGAAATGTGGTTACCGTATATACTCGAGTATAAGCCGAGTTTTTCAGCACATTTTTTTGTGCTGAAAACGTCCCCCTCGGCTTATACTCGAGTCAAGGAAAAAAATGTCCTCTCCGACGGGTTTAAGGTTTAAAAATGGCGCCGCCCGTCGCATACATGTTACCGCGCACGCGCCGCCGCCGCTCGTGTAATTTTGGCTATTCCCGGCGCCGCTCGGGAGAGGCCGGGAATAGCCGAAAGTATACGAGCGGCGGCGGCGCGTGCGCAATGACGTGTCGGCGCCGGGCGGCGCCATTTTTAAAATGAAGGCGCCTCTGGAACAGGTAAGTGAAACAGCTTCACTACCTGCCATGGGCTGCGGGCACACTACGAGGGATGCAGTGCTGCGGGCATGGTCCACATGTACCATGCCCACAGCACTGCATCTCCTGTAGTATGCCCACAACCCTGGATCCTCTAGTACCATGCCAGTACCCTGCAATCTCCTGCACCATGCCAGTACCCTGCATTCTCCTGCACCATGCCAGTACCCTGCAATCTCCTGCACCATGCCAGTACCCTGCAATCTCCTGCACCATGCCAGTACCCTGCAATCTCCTGCACCATGCCAGTACCCTGCATTCTCCTGCACCATGCCAGTACCCTGCATTCTCCTGTACCATGCCAGTACCCTGCATTCTCCTGTACCATGCCAGTACCCTGCATTCTCCTGCACCATGCCAGTACCCTGCATTCTCCTTTACCATGCCAGTACCCTGCATTCTCCTGTACCATGCCAGTACCCTGCATTCTCCTGCACCATGCCAGTCACCCTGCATTCTCCTGCACCATGCCAGTCACCCTGCATTCTCCTGTACCATGCCAGTACCCTGCATTCTCCTGCACCATGCCAGTACCCTGCATTCTCCTGCACCATGCCAGTACCCTGCATTCTCCTTTACCATGCCAGTACCCTGCATTCTCCTGTACCATGCCAGTACCCTGCATTCTCCTGTACCATGCCAGTCACCCTGCATTCTCCTGCACCATGCCAGTCACCCTGCATTCTCCTGTACCATGCCAGTACCCTGCATTCTCCTGCACCATGCCAGTACCCTGCATTCTCCTGCACCATGCCAGTACCCTGCATTCTCCTGTACCATGCCAGTACCCTGCATTCTCCTGCACCATGCCAGTACCCTGCATTCTCCTGTACCATGCCAGTACCCTGCATTCTCCTGTACCATGCCAGTCACCCTGCATTCTCCTGCACCATGCCAGTCACCCTGCATTCTCCTGTACCATGCCAGTACCCTGCATTCTCCTGCACCATGCCAGTACCCTGCATTCTCCTGCACCATGCCAGTACCCTGCATTCTCCTTTACCATGCCAGTACCCTGCATTCTCCTGTACCATGCCAGTACCCTGAATTCTCCTGTACCATGCCAGTCACCCTGCATTCTCCTGCACCATGCCAGTCACCCTGCATTCTCCTGTACCATGCCAGTACCCTGCATTCTCCTGCACCATGCCAGTACCCTGCATTCTCCTGCACCATGCCAGTACCCTGCATTCTCCTGTACCATGCCAGTACCCTGCATTCTCCTGCACCATGCCAGTACCCTGCATTCTCCTGTACCATGCCAGTACCCTGCATTCTCCTGCACCATGCCAGTACCCTGCATTCTCCTGCACCATGCCAGTACCCTGCATTCTCCTTTACCATGCCAGTACCCTGCATTCTCCTGTACCATGCCAGTACCCTGCATTCTCCTGCACCATGCCAGTCACCCTGCATTCTCCTGCACCATGCCAGTCACCCTGCATTCTCCTGCACCATGCCCGCCGCCCTGCATTCTCACCCTAGGCTTATACTCGAGTCAATGATTTTTCCCATCTTTTTGTGGTAAAAGTAGGGGTCTCGGCTTATACTCGGGTCGCCTTATACTCGAGTATATACGGTATTTATAGTTTTGCGTACTTTCGATTTTCACCCTTTTAGCAAAACAGCGCAATTTATAATTTGAAAATATTTGTATTTAGTAACTCAATACCAGTTAAGCTTTTATATTTAGTAGGAATTTAGCATGAGTTTTGTCAAATATTGTTCTGCTAATATGTTCTGCTAATAATGATTTTAGTTTATTTAAGGCGAAAATATTGCTTTGATAAACATTTGCGCAACTATTACAGGGTCTTAAAAATCAGTAGTACCTTCTTTTTATTCTACTGCTCATGTGCTTTCACAAAATATATGCTTTTGTGGGGGTCTTTTACACACCCTGTAAGCTGTAAGTAATATAAAAGTGATGGAAAAATTGCAAAAATGGCCTGGCCACAGAGTTTAACTCCTTGGAGCCTAAGCCTTTTTTCTTGTTGCTTACAAGGTAAAATCAGTATTTTTTGCTAGAAAATTACTTAGAACCCCCACACATTATATATATATATTTTTTAGCAGAGACCCTAGAGAATAAAATGGCGATCGTTGCAATATTTTATTTATCAAAATATTTGCACAGCGGTCTTTCAAATACAATTTTTTGGGAAGAAATACACTTTCATGAGTTAAAAAAACAAAACAGTAATGTTAGCCCAAATTTTTTGTATAATGTGAAAGATGATGTTATGCCGAGAAAATAGATACCTAACATGTCATGCTTCAAAATTGCACACACTCGTAGAATGGCGACAAACTTCTGTACCTAAAAATCTCCATAGGGGACTCTTTAAAAAAATTGAATGGTTACCTGTTTAGAGTAAGAGGAGGTCTCGCACTAGATTTATTGCTCCCAGTTTGACGATCATGGCAAAACCTCACATGTGTGGTTTGAACACTGTTTACATATGCGGGCGCGACTTGCATATGCGTTCACTTATGCGCAGATCCCTTTTTATGGAAGGATCTGGGGTCTAAAAGACCCACAAATCCCTCCTTTGCCCTTAAAAGCATTAAAAACACCAAGTTTAGCTGCTTTGAATGCTGTCATTTTTTTTAACCTGGCGCCTTTAAGGCTTCAGTACCCAGAAGTGATGTCATGAAATTGCTTCCGGGGTTCTACATCAGAGATCCGGTCAAAGCCGAATCCGGCTTTGATTGGGTCTTCGGCTGGCGGGCCAGCTGTGCGACGGGATACCCAGGCGAGCCGCGGAAGGTGGCAGGAGGGGGGGGGGGGACATTCCCCCCCACTCCTTGTAATGACAGCCTCAGTTGTTATTACAAGAAAGCCTACCATCAGCTTTAAACCATGGCACTGGGGTGATGACTCTAGCATCACCCCAGTACAACCCCTGAAGCCGAGGCCCCATATTTGTGTTCTGTTGGCGTGAAGGGGTTAAAAGTGGAGCGCATGGCCTTGCAGTGAAAGGGTTAAAGTGCAGCATTTACACAACTTTTCTGAACTTTTAGAGGCAGGGTGTGGGGATCTGACGTCACACACTGTTCAACACAGAGCAAGGAGATGAGTGTAATCTGAGACCTGAGTGTAGGGAATATACATGCCCCCTCTTCACAACTTTATAGGGAAATGTTCACAGCTAAGGCTGTCAATTACAGGCTGTTTATGGTAGCTCTCCTCCCCTGTCCCCCCTGGACCCTTTGGAGTCATCACAGTCAAAAATGACTTTTGCAGATTGAGGAGGAAGGAGAGTGTCACTTACCTTGCGCAAAGCCTGACCTCTTGTACAGCCCTGGCTCCAGGACCCTTGATGTTGCGACAGTGACTGGGAGAGCGCGGAAGGTAAGAGCGCCTGTAAGATCTTCCGTTGGTCGCAGAGGTGCACGGCAGGTGAGTCACCAAAGTTGGGTTGGATAGCTGAAGCAGTGGATGGCAGCAGGAACAGCAGACCCTAGGCTGGGTAGGCAGCATCAGGTAGCAGATGCAGTAGGACTGGCAGCACACAGCAGATGGAGGACCAGCGTAACCAGGCACAATGCAGAGCAGGACAGACGGATAACTGGATGCAAGGTCAGAAAATAGAGGATCAGGTATAGGCATAAATGGCAGGCAGAGAATGGTCAAGATGCAAGCAGAGGTTGGCAACAGGATATCAGGCAGATGTGTAGAGATAGACGAAGTCCTAAAAGCAAGCCGAGGTCAGGATAGAGATAGACGAAGTCCTAAAGGCAAGCCAAGGTCAGGACAGGAGGGGTACAAGCGTGGTCAGGATAAGCTGGGTCAAACACAGGAATCAAGCACAGGGAAAGGGATCACGGGTAAAGATGCAGATGAGACAGCCATGGACTAGTGCAGCTGTTGCACTTATAAAGGCCTTTTGGCGCCAGCACTAATGGCAAACACACAAGCGCGCATGCACACAGGGCCGTGTCTGCACACTTGCCTTTGTCTTGGAGCTCCAACTGAGCTGTAGCCAGCACGTCCTTGACAGACAGAGCAGATAGAAATCACATTGGGTGCTTTAGATTGAGGCAAGTACACATTAGAGAATTATATGCTTTGTTCATTTTTATATCAGAGGTTTACAAATACTTTAAGCTTGCATCTCAGTTATCATAGTCAAGTTTGTGTACAGACTTCCGCTTACATGAGAGCTGCTTTTCTACCCAAACAATGGGAATGTAAAGGCAACTTGAAGCAGCTTGGTGCAGTTTAGAAGGAGGGCCAGTGCTGGTCAGGAGGTCAACAAGAGCTTCCTATATTTTTGTTTTAGTGTTTATAATTTTTTCTTGTTCCATTGTTTATTGCCCCCCTTAAAAAAAAAAAAAAAAAAAAAAAAACTGACTTTTTAAAAGTTATTAACATTATGTTGAATACTTACAAGGGCATTTACCCTATCCATTGCCGAACAGAGTATGGAATATCACTAAGCACAGATCTGAAAGAAATAAAAGTCGTTTTTGAGTTTTATTTAATTATTTCCAGGAATAACAGATCGCCTGAAATAACAATATTCCTGTTCAATATGATTTATTAAGGTTTTACAAATATAAAAAAATGTAGTTAATTCAATACACATACTCAGTTTAACCCCTTCCTGACAAGTGTACACATATATGCGACCTCGTGGAAGACGGTCTTTACTGTGTGGGACACATAAATGAGCCGCTGTGTCTGTGCTGGGAGTGAGCTGCACAAAGTGGTCCCAGCACAGACACCAAGCTGTCTCTGACAGCTCCAGGTCTTGTACTAACCATCAGAAACCAGGCTTCCTGGTTCCTGATCGCTTCAAGCAAAGTCCTTTCTTGTATTAACAGATTCATGGACTCCAGAGAGAGAGATATTATTTTGCCCCTGTACAAATCATTAGTAAGACCTCATCTGGAATATGCAGTTAAGTTTTGGTTACCAGTTCTCAAAATGGATATCCGGAAACTGGAGAAAGTGCAGAGAAGGGCAACCAAACTGATAAGAGGCATGGAGGAGCTCAGCTATGAGAAAAGATTTTATTCTCTCTTGAAAAGAGAAGATTAAGGGGGGGATATGATCACCATGTATAAATACATAAGGGGGGATATGATCTCCATGTATAAATACATAAGGGGGGATATGATCTCCATGTATAAACACATAAGGGGGGATATGATCTCCATGTATAAATACATAAGGGGGGATATGATCTCCATGTATAAATACATAAGGGGGATATGATCTCCATGTATAAATACATAAGGGGGGGGGGAAATGATCACCATGTATAAATACATAAGGGGGGTATGATCACCATGTATAAATACATAAAGGGGGATATGATCACCATGTATAAATACATAAGGGGGGATATGATCACCATGTATAAATACATAAGGGGGGGATATGATCACCATGTATAAATACATAAGGGGGGATATGATCACCATGTATAAATACATAAGGGGGGGTATGATCACCATGTATAAATACATAAAGGGGGATATGATCACCATGTATAAATACATAAGGTAGGATATGATCTCCATGTATAAATACATAAGGGGGGGATATGATCTCCATGTATAAATACATATGGGGTCCATATAGTGAACTTGGTGTTGAGTTGTTCACTTTAAGGTAAACACAGAGGACAAGGGGGCATTGTTTACATCTAGAGGAAAACAGATTAAGTCTCCAAATACGGAAAGGTTTCTTCACCGTAAGACCTGTGAAAATGTGGAATAGACTCCCTCCAGAGGTGGTTCTGGCCAGCTCACTAGATTGCTTTAAAATCGGCCTGGATTCATTCCTAGGTGTACATAATATAACTGAGTACTAATATTTATAGGTAAAGTTGATCCAGGGAATATCCGATTGCCTCTCGGGGGATCAGGAAGGAATTGTTCCCTGGCTGTAGCAAATTGGATCATGCTTTGCTTGAGTTTTTTGCCTTCCGATCAACTATGGGTATAGGATTGTGTATATGGGATTGTATGGTTGTGTTTTCTTTACTGTTTTTTTTTTTTTTTTATTTGTTGAGCCAGATGGACTTGTGTCTTTTTTCATTCTGACTAACTATGTAACTATGTAAGTTCATCACTGTGATAGCCTTGAATGGAGAAAAAGATACCTTGTGTACATAGTTACATAGTTAGTGAGGTTAAAATAAGACACCAGTCCATCCAGTTCAACCTATGATGAGTGTGTGTATAAGCGTTTATGTTAATAGTACATTGTATACCCCTGTATGTTGAGGTCATTTGGGTGCCCATCTAATAGTTTTTTGAAACTATCGGTGGATCGGTGCTCCCCGCTGACACCACTGCTTGTGGAAGAGAATTCCACATCCTTACCGATCTGATGGTATATAACCCTTTACGTAATTTAAAGTTAAACCGCTTCTCTTCTAATTTTAGTGAATGGCCACGAGTCCTTTTATATTTCCTTTTGCTGAATAGTTTGTTCCCTATGCTAGGGTCACCAGTACAGTATTCATACATTGATATCATATCCCCTCTCAATCGTCTCTTCTCCAGAGTGAATATGTTTTATTGCTAGTAGTCTTTCCTAATAGCTTAGGTCCTCCAGTCCCTTTATTAGCTTTGTTGCCCTTCTCTGGACTCTCTCCAGTTCCAGCACATGCTTCCTGAGGACCGGTGCCCAGAACTGGATGGCATACTCCAGATGTGGCCAGACCAGAGTCTTGTAGAGTGGGAGAATTATCGTTTTATCTCTAGGGTGAATCCCCTTTTTTTATACATGCCAGTATTCTGTTGGCTTTGCTTGCAGCAGCTTGGCATTGCATGTCATTGCTGAGGTTGTCATCTACTAGGACCCCCAGGTTCTTTTCCATCTTAGATTCCCCTAAATGCTCTCCCCCTAGTGAGTAACATGCGTTCGTATTTCTGGCACCCAAATGCATAACCTTAGATTTTCCAAAATTAAACCTCATTTGCCATGATGCCCGCCCCTTTATTTTGTTCAGGTCTTCTTGTAAGATTTCCACATCCTGCGTAGAAGTTATTGCCCAGCTTAATCTAGCATTGTCTGCAAATACGGAGATTGAGCTGTTTATCCCATCCTCTAGGTTGTTTATAAATAAGTTAAAAAGGAATGGTCTCAGGACAGATCCTTGTCGGACCCCACTTTCCACATCAGACCATTCCGAGTACTCCCCATTTATCACCATTCTTTGGACTCGCCCCTGAAGCCAGTTTTTAATCCAGGTACTCACCCTATGGTCCATACCTACGTACCTTTGTTTGTACAGTAAACGTTGGTGAGGAACTGTATCAAATGCCTTTGCAAAATCCAGATACACCACATCTACAGGCCTTCCTTTATCTAGATGGCAGCTCAATTCTTCATAGAAGATTAATAGATTGGTATTGGCAAGAGTGATTTTTCATGAATCCATGCTGATTACTACTAATGATACCGTTTTCATTACTAAAGTCTTGTATATATTCCCTTATCATCCCCTCCAATAGCTTGCAGACTAATGATGTTAGGCTAATCAGCCTGTAGTTTCCACATTGGCTTTTTTCCAATCAGCTGGTACCATTCCCATAAGTAGACTATCCATAAAAATTAGGAACAATGGTCTGGCTTTCACCTGGCTAAGTTCTTTAACTACCTCAATACTGGGCACTTAAACCCCCTTCCTTCCCAGACCAATTTTCAGCTTTTAGCGCTGTTGCAATTTGAATGACAATTGCACGGTCATGCAACACTGTACCTAAACCAAATTTGTGTCATTTTTTCCCCACAAATAGAGCTTTCTTTTGGTGGTATTTGATCACCGTCAGGTTTTTTCTTTTTTGGTGCACAAATAAAAAAAGACTGCAACACTGTACCTAAACCAAATTTGTGTCATTTTTTCCCCACAAATAGAGCTTTCTTTTGGTGGTATTTGATCACCGTCAGGTTTTTTCTTTTTTGGTGCACAAATAAAAAAAGACTGAAAAGTTTGAAAAAAAAAAAAAGTTTTTTTGTTTAGGTTATAAAATTTTGTAAATAGATATGTTTTTTCCTGCACTGATGAGCACTGATGATGCCGCACTGACAGGCACTGATGAGGAGACACTGATGGGGTGGCACTGATGGGGTGGCACTGATGGGGTGGCACTGATGGGGTGGCACTGATATGCAGCACTGATGGGCACTGATAGGTAGCACTGATAGATAGCACTGATATGCAGCATTGGTGGGCACTGATAGGCAGCGCTGATGGGCACTGATAGGCAGCACTGATGGGCACTGATTGGCGGCACTGATGGGCACTGATAGGTGGCACTGTTGGGCGGCAATGATCGGCACTGATCGGCACTGATGGGGGGCACTGATTGGCACTGATGGGGGGCACTGATGGGCACTGATAGGCGGCACTGGTGGGCAGTAATGGGCACTGGTGGGCGGCACTGATAGATGGCAATAACGGCACTGGTGGGCAGCACTGATAGATGGCATTGGTGGGCAACACTGATAGGGAGGGCACTGGGGGGCTCTCTGAGCCCTGCTTGCCATCCCTGGTGGCCATGGTGGGCATCCCTGGTGGTCATGGGTGGGCATCCCTGGTGGCTTAGTGGCACCCCTCCCCCCCCCCCAAGGCTGTACTGGTAATCAATCATCTGATTACCAGCACAGACCCCCCCTGTGATCAGTGAGTAATTAGAAATACTCACTGATCACCCCAGCAGCAGCACCGATCCTCTTCTCTTCTCCTCACTGACAGGATCTGTCAGGAGGAGAAGAGATCGAAGCCGTTACAACGGCTCTATCGACATTACATGACGGCTGTGATTGGACACAGCCATCATGTGATCAGGAGGGCCAATCCCAGGGCCCTCCTGCCGAATGATGTTGCTCTGTGTCCGAGGGACACAGGCACATCGAGATTGCGCCGCTGCGCGTGCCCGCGGCGGCGCGATCTCTCTCCTTCTGAAGGACGTTCCGGAACGTCCATTCAGAAGGACGAGACTCCCACCCGGCCGTATATTTACAATGGCCCGGGTGGGAGGTGGTTAAGGACCCTCGGGTGTAAGCCATCTTGTCCCGGTGACGTATTTACGCTTTTTAAGTCTAGTTCTGAGTCTGTCTTCCGTTAAACATGAGGGTGCTTCCTGTGACGTGTTATTAACTTTAACATTACAGTCTAGGTTACTGTATCCCCCCAATTATTTTGTGAAGACTGAGGAGAAGAATTTATTTAGCACCTTCGCTTTCTCTCTGTCCTTTGTAGCCAGATTCCCTTTGTCGTCCTTTATCGGGCCAATATGTTGTGGACTCACTTTCTTACTATTTATATACTTAAAGAATTTATTGTTTTTTTTTTTTTACTCTCTTCCACTATGTGTCTTTCGGGATCTATTTTTGCCGCCTTGATTGCGCCCTTACATTTCTTACTGCATTCTTTGTAATGTTGGAATGCTGCCAATTAGTCTTTAGTTTGTATATGCATTTTTACATTGGAGTTTAGCCACCCAGGGTTTATTTTAGCTCTTTTAAACTTATTCCCTATTGGAATGCACTGGCCAATACCTTTATTTAATATGTTCTTATAGCACTCCCCTTTTTCCTCCATGTTCTTTGTTCCTAGGATTTTATCCCATTTTATATCGTCTAACAAAGAGCACAGTTTAGGAAAGTTGGCTCCTTTGAAATTCAGTGTCCTTGTATTACTCTTGTGTTTCTTATTTCTATGATTTATACTGAAACGAATTGACCTATGGTCACTGTTCCCTATATTGCCCTGTATTTCTACATTCATGATCAGGTCTGTATTGTTAGTAATCAGGATTCAGGAGGTCTAGTAACGCATTGCTTGTTGTTGGTGTGTTCACAATCTGACCCACGAAATTGTCCTGCAAAAGTCAGGTACTCACAATACTCAGATACTTACACTACTCAGGTACTCACACTACACCCTCCTCAGCCAGCGTCCCAACTACACACAATCAGTCTTCACCTTCTCAGTCACAGTCTCAATCTTTTTACTAGCTTGTGTCTCTATGATCCTGCTCAGCTGCCCCTGTAAACTGACACTGACACTTGCAGGGCTTGTCAGCAGGTTCCTTCTCCCTCAGTCAGCCTGCTTCTCTGCTCCCGCTGCACTTGATCCCCGGGACACCAGCCGCCGCCACCTCTCAATCTCGGTGGGGGGGGGGGGTCTGGTCAGCAGCAGCTTTCACTGAGCAGCTCTCACTCCACACCATGCTGTCTCAGTGACAGCACTTCCACCTTCCTCTCAGCAAGTAACAGCACCTCCTGCTGGACAATGTTCTTTAGGGAGCCATACATACAGGATTCAGCATATATTACATTTTAAACATACAGGATTCATTATATAATACATTTTAAACATACAGGATCCATTATATAATACATTGTATACATACAAGGCACATCGTATAATACATTTTAAACATACAGAATCCATTATATAATACATTGTATGCATACATGATACATTATATAATACACTGAATACATACAGGATCCATTATATAATACATTGTATACATACAGGATTCATTATATAATACATTAAATATATACGGGATCCATTATATAATACATTGAATACTTAGAGGATCCATTATATAATACATTGTATACATACAGGATCCATTATATAATACATTGTATGCATACGGGATACATTATATAATACATTGTATACATACAGGATTCATTAGATAATACATTGAATATATACGGGATCTATTATATAATACATTGAATACTTAGAGTATCCATTGTATAGTACATTGTATACATACAGGATCCATTATATAATACATTGTATACATACAGGATCCATTATATAATACAGTGTATACATACAGGATCCATTATATAATACAGTGTATACATACAGGATCCATTATATAATACATTGTATACATACAGGATTCATTATATAATATATTGAATATATACAGGATCCATTATATAATACATTGAATACTTAGAGGATCCATTATATAATACATTGTATACATACAGGATCCATTATATAATACATTGTATACATACAGTAACCATTATATAATACATTGTGTGCACCAGTTTTAGGTCCTGTTCACACCTGGGCATTTTCAGCTTATTTATATTTGTGGTTGCTGTGTGGCAGCATTAATCACTCTGCAATGGTCTGAGATGCTTCCTGACCTGAGCGCTGTAATTAGTGAAGGTCATGTTCACTGCTTATTATTATTATTAGCTTATTAGAGAACTCTGACTTAGCAGAGGGCATCTTAGACCTCTACAGAGAAACTGCTGCTTCCACCCAGAGAGCAAGGGTCCTTCTCCGCTGTCCTAAAAAAAATCAATAATTGCTTAGAGTAGTGGTCTTCAAACTGTGGCTCAGGGGCCAGATGCAGCCCTTTGCTTGCTTTTATCTGGCCCACTGATACCAACAATGGGACATAATCCCCCTCCCCACTGACCTCAATGAAGGAGCACAATTACTCCTAATGACACCAATGATAGGGCGATATTCCTTCCACTGACGCCATAGAGGGGGCATTGTTTTTTTTCCACTGATGTTGGGACTTTTTCTACTCCCAATAGCCACAGTCCGGCCCCCCAAAATTCTGAAGGAGAGTAAACTGGCCCTTTGTTTATAGAGTTTAGAGACCCCTGGCTTAACCACTTTAACACTGCTCACTGTGCTGCTACTGCGGCACAGTGGCTCGTTATCATCTGGCGACGTAGACCTACGTCACCAGACTCTCCCACCTCTCTGCGGCGCGTGCGCGCCGCCAGGGGCTCGCTCCTGCTGTATTCTGACACAGCGGGAGTCGGGCCAGGGGAGGAGAGGTGGTGATCACCGCCGCTCTTCCCCGATCGTCGGGGATTGAGTGAGGAAATCCGTCCGCTTTGTTTACCAAAGACAGACAGTCACAGATTACAGGATTCATCATAGCTTAACCTGCGATCTGTGTCTGTGTCACACAATCCCCTCCCCCCACACACGTCAGTAAGCATGAGGCATACATTTAACCCCTTGATCACCAATAAAGTTAACCCCTTCCCTGCCAGTGTCATTATTACAGTAACATATTACTATATGTACTATTAGTAATATACTATAATATTATATTACATATATATTACAGTGCATATTTTTAGCACTGATTACTGTATTAGTGTCACTGGTACCCCCAAAAGTGTCAAAAATGTCAGTTAGGGGTCCAATCTGTCTCCCGCAATGTCGCAGTCCCGCGTAAAAAATCGCAGATCGCCGCCATTAATAATAAATAAAAAAACAATAAAAATGACAAATCTTTCCCGTAGTTAGTAAACACAATAACTTTTGCGCAAACCAATCAAAATTCGCTTATTGTGATTTTTTTTTTTTACCAAAAATATGTAGCAGAAAACAAATTAGCCTAACATGTTAAAAAATTTTGATTTATACATTTTTTTTGGGGGGGGATGTTATATAGCAGAATTTAAAAAATATTTTTTTTTTTTTTCAAAATTGTCGCTCTTTTTTTTTTTTTTAAATTAAAAATTGCACAGGTGATCAAATACTACCAAAATAAATCTCTATTTGTGGGGAAAAAAAGGACATAAATTTATTTGGGTAGAGCGTCGCACGACCGCGCAATTGTCCATTAAAGTAACGCAGTGCCGAATCGCAAAATATGGCCGGGTCAGGAATGGGGTAATATCTTCCGGTCTTAAAGCGGTTAAAAATACGCTCATTGAGAATTTTTTTGTCAAAGACATGGAGCTAAATACATTTTGGCCTAAATATATGACAAAAATTGAATATATTGAATATTTTTTAACTGTCAAAGTAGAAAATGTCAATTTTTTCGCAAAATTTTCGCTCTTTTTTTTATTAATATCGCAAAAAATGAAAAGCGCAGAGGTGATCAAATATCACCAAAAGGAAGCTCTGTTTGTGGGAAAAAAAGGACGTAAATTTTGTTTGAGTACCGCGTTGCATGGCCGCGCAATTGTCACTTTCAAGTTCATTGTTTCAAGGGTTCTTTTACCTTAATGTTTTACTTGCATTAAAATCTTACTATGGCAATGAATGTAAATCCCTTATTGGAAAAAGTTAAATGCAAGTTGAGAATATGGTCAAAGTTACCACTTTCGGTGGTAGGAAGAATAAATGTAATCAAGACAGTAGTGTTACCCAAATGTTTATATGTATTCTCACATTCTTCAGTAGTTTTACCAAAATCTATATTTAAACTTGCAATTTAACCACTTTACCACCGGAGGATTTTGCTGTCTTACGTCTGGACCACTTTTTGCGATTCGGCACTGTGCGAATTTAACTGACAATTGCGCGGTCATGCAACGCCGTACCCAAACGAAATTTACGTCCTTTTTTTTCCCCACAAACAGAGCTTTCTTTTGGTGGTATTTGATCATCTCTGCGATTTTTATTTTTTGCGATATTAATAAAAATAATGCGACAATTTTGAAAAAATAACAATATTTTTCTATTTTGACAGTTAAAAAATATCCAATATATTCAATTTTTGTCATATATTTAGGCCAAAATGTATTAGCTACATGTCTTTGACAAAAAAATTCTCAATGAGCGTATTTTTAACCGCTTTAAGACCGTAAGATTTTACCCCATTCCTGACCAGGCCATATTTTGCGATTCGGCACTGCGTTAATTTAACGGACAATTGCGTGGACTTGCGTCGCTGTACCCAAATTAAATTGACGTCCTTTTTTTCCCCACAAATAGAGCTTTCTTTTTATGGTATTTGATCACCTGTGCGATTTTTACTTTTTGCGCTATAAACAAAAAAATAGAGACAATTTTGAAAAAATAACAATATTTTTCAAATTTTTTTTAAATGAAATTCCCCCCCAAAAATATGTAAAAAATCAAAATTTTTTAACATTTTAGGCCAATTTGTTTTCTGCTACATATTTTTGGTAAAAAAAAATCGCAATAAGCGTATTTTGATTGGTTTGCGCAAAAGATATTGCGTTTACTAACTAAGGGAAAGATTTATGTCATTTTTGGTGTTTTTATTTTAACGAGTAATGGCGGCGATCTGCGATTTTTTTGTGGGACTGCGACATTGCGGTGGACAGATCGGACCCTTGACTGACATTTTTGACACTTTTGGGGGTACCAGTGACATTACTACAGTTATCAGTGCTATACATATGCACTGTTACTGTAAAAAGGACACTGGCAGGGAAGGGGTTAATTTTTACTGGAGAAGGAGGGGTTAATGTATGCCTGGTGCTTACTGACGTGTGTGGAGGGAGGTGACTGAGTGACACAAGGACAGATCGCAGGTTCAGCTATGCTGAACCCTGCAATCTGACCCTGCCTGTCACTTAGGAGATCCGCCCGCTTTGTTTACACAAGTGGGCGGATTTCCACACTAGATCCCCGACGATCGGGGAAGAGCAGCGGTGATCACGCCGCTCCCCCCCTGGCCCGACGCCCGCTGTAACTGAATATCTGCTAACGGGTAACTGGTAACTGAATGTCTGGTGACGTAGACCTATGTCGCCAGACGATAACGAGCCACTGTGCCGCAGTAGCAGCACAGTGAGCAGACGTAAAGTGGTTAAAACATTAATATGGACTAATGGTAAATCCAAACTTAAAATAATAACATTACAACCATTGAAAATTGAAGCAGGGATGGCACTTCTAGATATTTTGAATTAAAGATAAATAAAGTAAGCGCTGATACTAGTGTTGTAAAATGATCCAACAATAAAAGAAAATAAAGTGAAAGCTGCTTGTGCAAAATTCAGTGTTAAAAACGTATATATACAGGTAAGTGCACCAAAAAATTCCAAGTGGTAAACAGTGCTCTGGTGTTGGTCCCTTAATATATAATCAAACAAAAAATTGTCCTAGCGCTAATACCTTGGATATGTTCCTGTCGGATTGTGGTATCAATTGGCTGTGGAGTAAGGGGTATAACCAATGTATACTGTAACACCTAGGCTGCCAAATCCCTGACACAGGATGAAGTGCAGACTCTGAAAATTGGTAGGAAAGAGGGATGGCGCACTACGGTGTAGAAATAAGCCAAGTATCTTAAATCAAAACCCTGGCAATCGGTATTGATAAAGAAATGTCATTAAAGATTAAGAGCCCATTCACACTGCCGCGACTTGTCAGGCGACTTGTCAGCCTGACAAGTCGCGGTCAGTCGCGGTCCATTGAGTAGTACAGGACCCGTTCTAATAGGAGGCTCCGACTTAGAAAAAGGGTCCTGTACTACTTTGGGGTGACCTCGGAGTGACTTGCATAGACTTCCATTATGTGAAGTCCCTGCAAGTCGCGCCGAAGTCGCGGTGCACAGCGGTGCACGCAACTTCACAGGTCGCCCCCCGAAGTCGTGTCGCCTCAGTGTGAACCGGCTCTTATTGATGAAATTAAAAACAAACCAGTCCTGGAGTCTCCGGTATCACTCTAGGGTGCTGTGGGAATCCCATGCCTGTAAGAGCAGGATGACCCAAACACAAGGTGGTGAGGGGAGGGAAATGTGAAATCGCAGGGGTCCAGAAGAACACCAATGCAGACCAATGCGGATCGATGGGACCGTACAGGTACTGTGTGCGGCCGCTACACAGACCGAATGCCGGAACAGCCTCTATTGCCGGAAATGTTCCCCTGTACACGTCACCAGAAGTGACGACCAAAACTCAGATGGAACGTTGACCGGATGTCGGAGATGGGACGCATGCTTCTGGTTATATAGCTGATGTGATATATATATATATATATATATATGCAAATATATAATACAAAAAGATATAATTGTGATACAAAGTGGATATATAATCAATATAACAAATGTGCAAGTATTCAGTGCAACAGAGTAAAAACATAAAAGTCCTTGCAATTTATCCAATGGTAGGCGTGCAAATCCAAGTGTTCCACCTTGGGCTTGTGAAAAACGTATATGTTCACCAGAAAATGGCAGGTCACACAGACCTACAAACGCTCATATCAATGCTCCAAATCTTTGGAATGCACAAACTCCTCCTCCTCACTCCTTCAGACAGGGTCCCCTGGATATCTCCCCTGGATGTTTCCCTCAATATAGTATAAATGGGGAAACAAGAAGCGGCAATAGTGTAATCCTGTTTTATTTAATTTGTAAGACGAAGTAAAAATGGATGATTACATATATAAGTGCCCACCTGGCACAGGAAAGGTCGCTCAAGTTGCTATATGGGAGCTTCAGCTTATGGCAGTGTGTTCCCGTCTGATAGACAGTATGTTCCCGTGTGCGTTCCACCGGAAATGACGTCTCTGGTTCTGGATGTCCGGGCGATGGTTAGACAGCAATGCATTTCGCAAGGATGCATCATCAGGATGTCTCATGACTTCCTGGGACTTCCTGATGACGCATCCTTTCGAAATTCATTGTTGTCTAACCATCAATAACAGTATAGGTGGGGGTGTAGCGCTACTAATGGAGACCAATATAAATAGTCCATAAATCGATATAAATCCAGGTGAAACTATAACATCACACCAGCAAGCTTGATAGTGAGGGGAAGTGTAGAGTGAATCCACCACCGGAAAATAATCTGATATGCCCTTACCAGACCAATAGACCTGGATAGGTTTTAAAGGCAAAACAGCAGGTAGTAAAACCGAGGATCTGGATCAAGCTCTTCTCCCTTCTCAATAGAAACTGCCAAGCCACCTGTTGATCTTCTGTATCTGATGTAAGGGGGAGCTCTGGTGGGCACATGTGGTGTAAGAAAGAGCTCTGGTTACGGGGATGTCGTTAATATTGACCCTGGGCAAAATTTTCTTGGGCCTCAGCCCTGTGCAATTTCGTTCTCCACCTGCTTTTCCAATTTCTCAGAGTCTGCAGCCTCACCTGTGCACTAGCAGCACCAAGGCCGGCTACACCTCCTCCACAAATCTCACCACTGTCTAACCATCGCCCGGACATCCTGAACCAGCGACGTCATTTCCGGTGCAGCCGTGGAACGCACGCCAACCACTGCCACGCTATAAGGCTATCAGACGGGAACATACTGTTTATCAGACGGGAACACACTGCCATAAGCTGAAGCTCCCATATAGCAACTTGAGCGACCTTTCCTGTGCCAGTTGGGCAATTATATGTAAGCATCCATTTTTACTTTGTCTTCCAAATTAAATAAAACAGGATTACACTATTGCCGCTTCTTGTTTCCCATTTATACTATATTGAGGGAAATATCCAGGGGAGATATCCAGGGGACCCTGTCTGAAGGAGTGAGGAGGAGGAGTTTGTGTATTCCAGAGATTTGGAGCATTGATATGAGCGTTTGTAGGTCTGGCTGACCTGCCATTTTCTGGTGAGCATATACGTTTTCTACAAGCTCACGAGGAGGAACACTTGGATTTGCACGCCTACCATTGGAAATATTGCACGGACTTTTATGTTTTTACTCTGTTGCACTGAATACTTGCACATTTGTTATATTGATTATATATCCACTTTGTATCACAGTTATATATTTTTGTATTTTATATTTGCATATATATATATATATCACATCAGATATATATTAACCACTTAAGCCCTGGAAGATTTTACCCCCTTCCTGACCAGGGCCTATTTTGCGATTCGGCACTGCGTGACTTTAACGGACAATTGCACGGTCGTGCGACGCTGTACCTAAACAAATTTGACGTCCTTTTTTCCCACAAACAGAGATTTCTTTTGGTGGTATTTGATCACCGGTGCGATTTTTTGATCATGCGCTATAAACAAAAAAATAGCGTCAATTTTGCAAAAATAACAATATTTTTCACATTTTTTTATATGAAATTCCCCCAAAAAAATGTAAAAATCTAATTTTTTTAACATTTTAGGCCAATTTGTTTTATGCTACATATGTTTGGTTAAAAAAAAGCGTATTTTGATTGGTTTGCGCAAAAGTTATTGCGTTTACTAACTAAGGGAATGATTTTTGTCATTTTTGTTGTTTTTTTTTTCACTGCGACATTGCGGCGGACAGATCGGACTCTTGACTGAAATTTTTGACGCTTTTGGGGTTACCAGTGACTATTACTACAGTAATCAGTGCTATACATATGCACTGTTACTGTAAAAATGACACTGGCAGTGAACTTTTTTTGAGAGGGAGGGGTTAAGTGTGTCCCTAGGGGTGTGATTCTAACTGTGATTGGATGTGGCTTGAGGTGTAAGAACAGAGATCAATGCTCCTACATAGCAGAACCGTATGATCTCCATTCTTACACAGGGAAGAATGACAGGCGGCTTTGTTTACATTAGCCGCCTGCCTTTCTCCCGGTGTAACGGACAATCGGGTCCGCCGGGCACACGCGCGGGGGGATCCGTGACCAAGCGGGAGCGCGCCTCTGGTGGTGCGTGCTCGCTTCCTAGAGCCTCACAGGCTAGCGACGTAGTCCTACATCGCTTTGCCGGTGAGGGGCTGACCGCCGCAGTAAATAGTCGTGCGGCGGTCGGCAAGTGGTTAGGGGACCAACACCAGAGCACTGTTTATTACTTGGAATTTTTTTGCTGCGCTTACCTGTATATATACGTTTTGAACACTGAATTTTACACAAGCACCTTTCACTTTATTTTCTTTTATTGTTGGATCATTTTACAACACTAGTACCAGCCCTTACTTTATTTATCTTTCATTCAGTTTATTTGTGTTGCACACACATTTAAAAGGGGCAGTAGGTCATTGTATAGTGTTGATCTACAGGAAAACTAGGCGCCTTCACCTAACTACTCACTTCTAGATATATATTTAGTTTACCTGGCAGGGCAGTTAAAATCAGCTACAGGCATGGATAAGACGGGAAAGAGCAGGAGGAGTGGAAAAATACCTATTGGAAAAACTCCAGGCAGAGGATTTAGTGGTAGGATTGGAGGCATAGTCAGCGAGGTTACCTAACATTAGGATTTCTGTGTTTACAATGGCATGAGTGATGTGGAAAGAAGCTAAGAGAATAGTAGGGTTTAGACCCCGTTCAGACAGGGGCGACACGACTTGCTGGGGCGACCTGTGAAGTCGGCGCGACTTGCACGGACTTCATATAATTGAAGTCAATGCAAGTCGCCTCTCCAGGTCACTCCAAAGTAGTACAGGACCCTTTTTCTAAGTCGGAGCGACTTGTGTCACTCCTATTAGAACGGGTCCTGTACTAATCAATGGCAGGCGACCGACGGCAACTTGTCAGGCGACCAAGTCGTCTGATAAGTCGCGCCAGTGTGAATGGGCTCTTAGAGATATCCCCCAGGAAGTAGCCATCTGGAATAACCCAGCATTTGAACGGCTTGGAGGAAATCCAGTTGGAAACTTCCGGAAACAGAAAGGTGGGATTGCACTAGAGCAGTTGTATGAACATGGAACTATGCAAACATTTGGATATCTGAATAAATAACATGATATAGCACATAAAAACTTTTATAAATATTTAAAATTAAGACATGCTGCGCAGGCACAATTTGGCAAACAGAATCTTAAAATATCAAAATACCCCCTTACAGGAATTCTGAAGTCACAGGGGCCAAAGGGACTGATATCAATATTGTACTCATTCCTATTACAGGCTAAATAGGCAGAGAACCATTGAAAGTGAGAGATAAATGGCAGGTATTGATCCCAAAAATGACAGATAAGAAATGGGAGGAGATCTCACAAAAGTGAGTACACCCCTCACATTTTTGTAAATATTTTATTCTATCTTTTCATGTGACAACACTGACTGCCGGTTCACACTACAGCGACTTGTCAGGCGACTTGGTCGCCTGTCAAGTCGTGCTCCATTCTGTGCTATGGGAACCATTCTAATAGGAGCGACTCAAGTCGCTCCGACTTAGAAAAAGGTTCCTGCACTACTTTTGACCGAAGTCGGAGCGACTTGCATTGACTTCCATTATGTGAAGTCCGTGCAAGTCGCGCCGAAGTCGCGGTGCACGGCGACTTCACTAGTCACCCCCGAAGTCGTGTCGCCATAGTGTGAACCGACTCTGAAGAAATGACACTTTGCTACAATGTAAAGTAGTGAGTGTACAGCTTGTATAACAGTGTAAATTTTCTGTCCCCTCAAAATAACTCAACACACAGCCATTAATGTCTAAACCGCTGGCAACAAAAGTGAGTACACCCCTAAGTGAAAATGTCCAAATTGGGCCCAAAGTGTTAATATTTTGTGTGGTCACCATTATTTTCCAGCACTGCCTTAACCCTCTTGGGCATGGAGTTCACCAGAGCTTCACAGGTTGTCACTGGAATCCTCTTCCACTCCTCCATGAGGACATCACAGAGCTGGTGGATGTTAGAGACCTTGCGCTCCTCCACCTTCTGTTTGAGGATGCCCCACAGATGCTCAATAGGGTTTAGGTCTGGAGACATGCTTGGCCAGTCCATCACCTTTGCCCTCAGCTTCTTGAGCAAGGCAGTGGTCGTCTTGGAGGTGTGTTTGGGGTCGTTATGTTGGAATACTGCCCTGCGGCCCAGTCTCCAAAGGGAGGGGATCATGCTCTGCTTCAGTATGTCACAGTACATGTTGGCATTCATGGTTCCCTCAATGAACTGTAGCTCCCCAGTGCCGGCAGCACTCATGCAGCCCCAGACCATAACACTCCCACCACCATGCTTGACTGTAGGCAAGACACACTTGTCTTTGTACTCCTCACCTGGTTGCCGCCACACACGCTTGACACCATCTGAACCAAATAAGTTTATCTTGGTCTCATCAGACCGCAGGACATGGTTCCAGTAATCCATGTCCTTAGTCTGCTTGTCTTCAGGAAACTGTTTGAGGGCTTTCTTGTGCATCATCTTTAGAAGAGGCTTCCTTCTGGGACCACAGCCATGCAGACCAATTTGATGCAGTGTGTGGCGTATGGTCTGAGCACTGACAGGCTGACCCCCCACCCCTTCAACCTCTGCAGCAATGCTGGCAGCACTCATACATCTATTTCCCAAAGACAACCTTTGGATATGACGCTGAGCGCGTGCACTTAACTCCTTTGGTCGACCATGGTGAGGCCTGTTCTGAGTGGAACATGCGCTGTTGAATCGCAGTATGGTCTTGGCCACTATGCTGCAGCTCAGTTTCAGGGTCTTGGCAATCTTTTTATAGCCTAGGCCATCTTTATGTAGAGCAACGATTCTTTTTTTTTCAGAGCCTCAGAGAGTTCTTTGCCATGAGGTGCCAGTGTCATTTATACAGTAACTTTAGCACTGATCACTGTATTGGTGTCACTGGTCCCCAAAAAGTGTCACTTAGTGTCATATTTGTCCACTGCAATGTCGCAGTCCCGCAAAAAATCGCTGATCGCTACCATTACTAGTAAAAACAATAAAAAAATATAAAAAGTCCATAAATGTATCCCATTGTAGATGCTATAACTTTTGCGCAAACCAATCAAAATACACTTATTATGATTTCTTTACCAAAAATATGTAGCAGAATACATATTGGCATAAACTGATGAAAAAAATAAGATTTTTAAATTTTTTTTATTGGGGATCATTTATAGCAGAATGTAAAAAATATATATGTATTTTTTTTTTTTAAATGACGGTATTTTTTTGTTTATAGCACAAAAAATAAAAACTGCAGAGGTGATCAAATACGACCAAAATAAAGCTCTATTTGTGGGAAAAAAATACATCAAATGTATTTCGGTACAACCACGCAATTGTCAGTAATGCAGTGCCATATCACAAAAATGGGCTGGTCATTAAGAGGGTAAAACCTTCTGGAGCTGAAGTGGTTAAGCAGACTTCGTAATCAATGACACTCAGGCATCAGTTGGTCCCGTTGAGCAATTAACCATCTTATTTCATCTAGAGCAGTGATGGTGAACCTTGGCACCCCAGATGTTTTGGAACTACATTTCCCATGATGCTCAACTACACCGCAGAGTGCATGAGCATCATGGGAAATGTAGTTCCAAAACATCTGGGGTGCCAAGGTTCTCCATCACTGATCTAGAGCATGGGTGTTCAACCTGCGGGCCTTCCAGCTGTTGCTAAAACTACAAGTCCCATGAGGCATTGCAAGGCTAACAGTTGTAAACATGGCTCTCAAAGGCAGAAGCATGATGTGACTTGTAGTTTTGCAATTGCTGGAGGGCCTCAGATTGGACACCCATGATTTAGAGAAAGCTTCTGTTCTTCTAGTAATTGTTTCCTTTCAATGCAAAGCTGGTCACTCATAATCACCTAATACATAACACATAGTAAATTATGGTTAAAGACTGGAAATTCATATGATACATCCAATAAATATGACTTGTCTAAATGACTAAGGCTGGCAATAAATGAACCAGTTTTTTCCATCTGCCTAAAACAGAAAATATTCCACCATCCACACAAGCAAGGTGAATAGAAGACTCCTCCGTATCGTGTTATTGTATTCTGACATCAGGGATCCCTCCATGGTCAGAACACCCTAATCAGTGGCCTCAGCCCATAGGCTGCAGACATTGATAAAGAAAATGTATCCAGCGAGCCTATTCAACAGAAATCGATCATAAGATCGACTTCTGTCAAGCGGAAGTGGCAATACGTAGATGGATATTCGGCTGGTCCCTTTTGAACTGTCTGAATTTCGATCCATCTATGCCCAGGTTTAGTATCCAAAAGTTTTTTAAAGCCAAAATAAATAAAAGAAGCAAAAACTATTTTGTGTTTTACAAAGGAAACAAGATGGTTTAAGAAAAATTGATCATTAGATCAACTTCTCTGGAACAGGAATGGCCATAGATGAATCAAAATTTGATTGGTCCCTGCTGAATCAATAGCATGACCAGCTTAAAACTTTTGCCTTGGAATATTGGATTCAGTGCCATCAAAACTAAGTGTGCCTGGAATTTGAATTATCGTGGAAATGGACAGATGGTGCTGGAATCTCAGGGTGGTTCTACCTCACAGTTAATGTAGAAATAGTGGTTTTCAGCATTTTCATGTAGGACAGGCACCTTATGCCCAGAAGGGCTTCCAAAGCCACTTTAAGTTGAAATCGAATAGAGAGCAAAAGAACAGGAGCACTACACCAAAAGCATAGAGTCCAATAATGTTTATTTCACTAAATTCTTTCTGATAAGATTGGTAGGTGCAGCTTATGATTTTTGTAGCCCAGATTTGTCCCCTTCATCACAGCTGGGGTTATATACAAAACCGCTACTGGGTGGACTTGGGCAGATATTACAATTGTGGTTCATGAAGAAAACGTTTTTCAGCAGTGCAGGAGCTAATACCAAGCGTTCCTATGAAAAAACACACCACAATTTTACTATCCGTCCTGGTCCACCCAATAGCGATCTAACAAGATACACAAGACCGAATAAAGGGGGATACCCTAGGACTCTGCAACACTTTGGCTGCACTTCATGATCTTGTTGAAATTACTTTGGTGGAATGGATAGTTTTGGATTCTAACCTTTTACTGTGGTACTCGTGGTCTTTGCTTTTCCTTGGTTTGAATGTTGTTCTGTATGTATCCATGAATAACCATGACTATGGAATTATGAATAAAAAAATAAAAAAATAAAATAACGTTTTATATTTTTTTGCTTTTCCAACTTTAAATTTTTATTGATGAAAATTTCAAAAGGTACAAAGCATATAAAAACATAGTGTTACACAGAAGGTACAGGGGAAATTACCACTTAAAAAAGGGCATAATAAACATAACAAACATATAAGCTTCCTGATGGAGTGTGGACTGGTCACCCCCAATGGGATCTTACTGTGACCAAGCCGTTCCCACCAAGACAGCACCAACATTGTACAATAGGATTTCTTTTCATAATCATTTAAGTTTTTGTGGAAAGTTTAACACATAAAGAAAGGGAATAACAAGAGTATTACGAATTCCTCAGATACACATCTGGATACAAATCTTAAAGACTTGGATACAAGATGACCATGGATCGGGGCCACATATGGTGGCGCCTATACAAACACAATAAAGTAAGATGCACATTGCCATAGCATAACAGATCAGAAAATGAACATAATGCTGTATCTAGACATAAATAGAGGCAAGTAGGACGACCCAAAAGAGTACCTGATAATAAAATGTATAGGTCGATTAATAAACCAAAACAGGAACATATCCAAAATCGGCAAAGTTCTGTAAGATTACAGGTCAAAATCTACCTTCAATAGTTTATTCTAAATGTTTTTTTTCCTCCCACTACCAGTGTTAAAGAATTTTCCGTATGAACACTGTAGATGTACCCTTTGTATAACCTCTGATATAATAGGGGAACTATCAGAATTCCATTTGCTAAGGATAGTGAGGTGGGCAGCCATTATAATATGTACAGCTATAGTAAAACAAGCTTTAGGGAGACAATTTAGTTCTATACCCAATAATGCCATTTGTGGAGATGGGGTGATGTGAGCGCCCACAGTATTAGAAAGTAGGGCAAAGACAGAGTTCCATAAGCTTATCACCTATTTGCATTGCCATAGGCTATGAAAAAGGTCCCCCCTTTGCTCACACTGATGCCAGCAGTAGGGTGAGGACTCTGGATACATAAAGGATATTCTACACAGGGTTAGGTACAATCTATGTATGATCTTTAAAGCCGTGTCCTAATGAGAGGTGCAGTGAGAAGCTTTGAAAAGGAATCTGAAAGCAGTGTTCCATTCTGGAGTAGAAAAGGAGAGGCCAAGGTCCTTTTCCCATTTCAACTGAGACGGAACTTTGGTCTGTTGAAAAAAATAAAATTTTAATTATACTCAATATTTATGGTAATAAAGAATACTATACAAATACTATAAAAAATAACCCAATTCTAACTACAGTGTACTGTGAACTGGGGTCTGATTTCTTAAATAAAATTGTGAGAATGTAGCAAAATGAATATTTGCACCAGTATATCAGATCTCATCAACAAGTGTTATTACAAAATAATCCCGTTATTGAGACATTACAGGTGTCTTTGGACTACCAGATAGGTCTGTGAGGGAAAGGTTGAGAAAAGTAGATCCTACTTACTCACAAATAGCGGATTTTGTAGGTTTTAAGTATTTTGTACTTTATTACAAAATTTCTAAAACATAATAAAATCATGGTTTTATTAGGTCAGCAGATACCCAAACCCAAAGCATGGAGGTATTGAACCGATCATGTGGAGTTTGTAGGAGTCCATCAATCAAAGGTAAGACTGGTATTGATGTGGATATCAATAGTTAGGGCCACAATTCCTCCATGTCTAAAAGAAAATGCGTTTCGCAAGATACACTTGCTTCCTCAGGGCTGATTGGGTGGGTGCTGATAGGCCTTGAAGATAAGGATCTGGGCGCAAGTAGAATCCGGGGGTGGACCCAGGGGCCCCTGCAGAGAGGAGTGGGACGACACCAAACTGGTGGCTCAAGTGTCCACTTCTCCCAATGTATGACCAGGCAAGACCAGACTAATGAGCTGGGATGTTATATCAACGCACTCCCTGAAGAGATAAATTGGAGTTTAAATCTTAGAACCTGGAGCCTAGTGAGGTACATTCAGGAACCGAGATAGATCGGAGATGTGATGGCTGTATCCTAAATTTAAAGAAAATTCAAATACATGGACACATAAGTGTGATAGGGCATCACATAGATAGCCCAAAAACTTTCTACTTGTTTGAATGACAAGGTGAATTAACCAGAGCCTGAGGGATTGCCTAAGGCCCCTTTCACACATGCTGTCCGTTTGTCCGTTTTTCATCCATCCGTTGACGGATGAAAAACGGACATTAATGCATCTCTATGTAAAAACGGATGACAACTGATGATCATCAGTTAACATCCGTTTTCATCCGCTTCCGTCAATGTCCGTTTTTTTGAACGGATGAATGCCCTATTTTTCATCCGTCAAAAAAACGGATCGGACGAAAAACGGATGACAACGGATGAAAAACGGATGAAAAACGGATAACAACTGATGAAAAACGGATGAAAAACTGATGACAACTGACGAAAAACGGATGAAAAACTGATGAAAAACGGATGAAAAACTGATACATTTGACGTGACTGAACTGATGAACTGAACGGGCCGTATGTGTGAAAGGGGCCTTATAGTATTTCAAAGAGTTGCACCAGCCAGTGAAATCCCCCACTAGGGAGCTCTTAAGTGGAGCTTGCCAATGGCCAGGTATAGGGGGTGCCTCAGGATGGATATAGATGTGGTTATCTCAATGGTTTCAGCTGGTCTTCCCAAATAGATAGGTCTGTGGTTATTTGGGGGGTTTTGCTACAAAACAAAAATATGGTTTTAGTGTCCTCAAGAACTCTTCTCAGGGCTTTCCAGGGGGTCAATCGGAAAACAAATAAATATTTATTCCTCATGCCTATATCCTCTTTTGGCCCATGTAGCGTACTTGTGTGGTGTCGAAGTGGGTTTTAATACCCACATGCCACCACTGTGTGCTCCCAGTACAATGACGAAGCTAACAAAGACAGCTCTTGGTCTCTGATAATAATTTGTAGCTGGCAGGGTCAGCCCCAGTCACATGACCACTGTGATAGCTAATCACATGATTGTTTGATCCTTTTTGTCCCAACTGGCATAAAGACCTTTTTAAAGGAATGCTGAGGCTGGGCAGGAAGGGTATATAGTGCCCACATGTAAACAGGGGCTAAATTCCAGAATTCTTAACTCCTTCCCGTCTAAGGGTAAAACAAATGTTAATGCACAATTTTGCAACTTTGACACGTGTTAGTAAAACTGTGCATATCATCACAGCTACTTTGGTGGATTATATTTCAGGGCTTTCTTTTGGTGGTAAATGGTAATGCATATCTCCTGTTTTTTGGGAAAACTGGCCAAAATTTTTTTTTTTTAATTTAGCTGTATATTTCTTGCTATTACCATACTTTACCACCAAAGAAAAGCCCCAAAACACATTCTCCTGCGTGTGAGGATTGCAGCAATATCACATATGTGTTCGTTAGTTGGGGTTTGTACCCACAGTAGGGCCCAGAAATAATGGTCCACATTTTAAATGTTTTTATCTTACCACACTGACACTAACTGATGCAAACAAAGAACAAAAGAAAGGGCGCACTGGCCTAGCGCATTATCCTCAATAAGGGGTTTATTAATAAAATTTTAAAAGTGGCTACTTACTGGCTATCATAGTAACCAGGTGACCTGGAAAGGGGGTCCTGGGTCCCGATCATTAGAGCCTGGTCTTTGTGCTGGGACAGCCCTGTATGGCACACTCCCAGCACAAAGAGCCAAATGTTAAAGAACAATAATGGACATTTTCTAGACTAATAGGTAAAAGATTGTCACGCAAATGACATGGGAGACTGGACACTGCCATGGGGAACATGTCAAAAGCAAAAACTGGTGTGACTTTTGGAGAGTCCTCTCTTTTTTCTTGTTGTTTTTGTGGGGTTCCCCCTTTAAATTCCTACCAGACCTATCAGGTCTACTGAAGGGTCAGGAATACTGGAGGCGACTACTTACATTTTGTTGTGAGCCTGGAGTCCCTGGCTGGGTGAGGAGTCACAATTAGGATGCGGGTGACTACCAGACCAGCCTGAGGCAAAGCAGTCTCATTTAACAGTAGTAATAATATTGCAGCTAAGAGCTCTTTCACACTGAGGGACTCTGCCAGCGGATCCCCCTGTTCAGTTGGGGATCTCTCTGCTGATCCCTGCTGAGCAAGTGGAGGACAGGTCCGTGTCCACTCCGCCTATGCAGAGTGGATAGGGACACAACCCGCTCTCCCCTATGGGTGGTCAGATGTCAATGGTCTGCCTGTCCGTTGACATCCGACTGCCATCCCATCCACCAGACGGATAGGGATCAGATCTCCCATCTGTCTGTTTTGGACGGATCGAATGTTGGCTGGTGTCAGCTGACACATCTGTTTACATCTGCCACTCCATAGAGGGCAATGGATGGTCCAAACCGGTCCGACAGGCGGACCCGATCCATCCACAAGTGTGAAAGGGGCCTCAATGCCACCAGAGGTTCATTTTGGACAAACGCTAATTTAGTTTGGTAGTTTGCCGAACCTTTGGCTGCTCATCTCTATTGTAGTGCTTACCTTATGCCTCACTCTGGTAGACTTTGGTGCTTTCCTCTTCTCTCTGATCCTTCAGTTTGTGGGTGGGCTACCGGGTGGGCTACCGGGTGGGAGGTGGGGGGATTTCTGTTTCATACTGTATGGTTAAACCAATGGTGGATCCATTATCTCCCACTTATAACTTTTTTTATTTTTATTGCCATCTGGGCAATTTTTCAAGAGGAGTCCAAGTTTTCAACAGGAAAGGTAGTTAAGGGAAATCTCCTAACCCAGACACAGACACAAAGCAATATAAGCCTGGCAGGTTCCTTGGCTGACACAACCCTGGAGCAAAGGTTTGGGTGCAGTTGAACTTTATACAGAGCATTTACCAAAATAATTTTGCAAATGATGCACATAGTGTTGAAATATCTAAAAAATGTACTACCTTTTTGATAATGTAATTGCAATGTTCTTCCAACTCCTTAAGCAGATTTCTTACTAGCTTCCATTCTTTTACTTAATACTTCTTTTCATTGCACAGGATAATTAGAATTACCTAATATAAAATACATAGTAAAATGAAGTTAAAGACTTGAAATTAGTATGATACATCCTATAAATATGACATGTCTAATAGGCTAAAACTCCTGCCTTGGAATGCTGGGTTCTGCTCCATCAGAGCAATGAGGTTGGTTTACTAAAACTGGAGAGTGCAAAATCTGGTGCAGCTGTGCATGGTAGCCAATCAGCTTCTAATGTCAGCTTGTTCAATTAGGCTTTGACAAAAAAAACCTGGCAGTTGATTGGTTTCTAGGCAGAGCTGCACCAGGTTTCGCACTCTCCAGTTTTCATAAATCAACCCCTATGTGTGCCTGGAGTGTGAATAATCAGGGAAATGGACATATGGTTCTGGAACCCCAGGGGGGTTAATGCACAGTTAGTGGTTTTCAGCATTTTAATGTAGGCTGGAGGTTCACCTTCCAGCAAGACAACATCCCCAAACATACAGCCAGAGCTAAAATGGAATGGTTTCGATCAAAGCATATTCATGTGTTAGAATGGCCCAGTCAAAGTCCAGACCTAAACCCAATTGAGAATCTGCGGCAAGACTAGAAAATTGCTATTCACAGACACTCTCCATCCAATCTGACAGAGCTTGAGATATTTTGCAAAGAAGAATGGGCAAAAATGTCCCTCTCTAGATGTGCAAAGCTGGTAGAGATATCCCCAAAAAGACTTGCAGCTGTAATTGCAGTGAATGGTGGTTCTACAAAGTATTGACTCAGGGGGGTGAATACAAATGCACGCCACACTTTTCACATATTTATTTGCCACATGCAAACCGGGATGTAGGTATCAAATGAATAATTTTCCATACAACACAACCTTCTGATAGTATTTGTAAAAAGTGTTGAAAACCATTTATCATTTTTCTTTCCACTTCACAATTATGTGTCACTCTGTGTTTGTCTATCACTTATAGATTTTTTTTTTTTTTTTTTCCATTAAAGATTTTTTATTAAATATTGAGGCAATACAAGCATAATACCATCCAGCATATAAAAGGAAAATACAAAGAGTTCGGAATAGCGTGAGCACGGACAATAATTGCATCATTATACACGGATGTACATTCACGACCTGATACGCTGCAAGCAGGAGATGAGTCAATTGACACAATCATAGTCTTCAAGGAAGGGGGGGGAGAAGGTGAGGGGGGGGACTAAGGGCAGGGGAAGTGGGCAGGGGAGGGGGAAAGAGGGGTAGGGGGGGGGGAAAGGGGGGGGGAGATGGGAGGGGGGGAGGAAGGGAGGAGGGTGGAGTAGGGAGGGGAAGGGGAGGGGAAGGGAGGGGGGGGTAGATAGGGGGGTATAAATGGGAGAGGGGGGGAGGGGGGAGCTGCTCAGAGGAAAGAGGGACGAGACAGGGGGGGGAAGGGGGGGAGTAGAAGCAGAGGAAGAAGAAGACGCGAAGGGGGGGGGAGGGGGGAAGGAGGAGGGAGGGGGGGGAGGGAGGGGGGTAGGGGGAATAAGGGGGAGAGGGGAAGGAAGGAATCCCTGAGTTGGGGTAGCATGAAGGGCGGGGAGGTAGGGCATAGTGTATCACTTATAGATTTTTGGTTGTAACATGACAAAATATGAAAAATATCAAGGGGTGTGAATACTTTTTCAAGGCACTGTAAGAAGGTAAAGGAGACAAGTCAGAATACTATTGAATGCAGGTGGACTTTTAAGGTACCATATAAACAAAATAGTATCATAAAACCTTTACATTTTATATGGATAAAAAAAAAGAGTCATTTTATTAATCATGAGAAAAACGTAGAATACCAACACTGATCTCATAGATTGGGGATTGGGTTTGACATCCCTCCTGAAATGTTTCTTAGAACTGAATTCTACTTCTTCACAAGAAATATTGTATACAAAATTGTATAAAGAGCATAAAATACATATTAGTATAAAGAATTCTGTTCTGAGAAACGTGCTAAGCAAATGTCAAACCCCATCCATCACCTATCTGACAAATCAGATATACTGTACATCAGGCATGTCCAACCTGCGGCCCGAGGGGCGCATGTGGCCCAGTACCGCAGGCAATGGGGCCCACTGTCCCCTGACAATTTTTTTTGCTGGGGAGGAAGGAAGTCGGGTCAGGGGCACAGCCACAGCAGCTTGCAACAAGCAGTAGGCAGAGGCTGCCTCGGAGGGGAGGGGAGGGGAGGCGAGCATGTGCAGTGTTTCTGACTCCTACCACCATGACCACTTCAAATCACTGAAGTTGTCATGGTGGTTAGAGTCTTCCTTTATTGTCTCTCAGAAAAAGTAAATCTCTGTATACTGATTCCATTTCATTTGATCATCCTCTAGTTGTGTTAAATTAGTGCGGGGGACGCGGCGGCATTTTATTACATACCTTAACTATAGTATATATTTTATATGCGGCCCGAGAAAATCTCTCTACACTCAATGTGGCCCAGAGAGGCCAAAAGTTGGACACTCATGCTGTACATAGTAATGGCATTCTGAGTTTTTCTCATGATTATTGTCCCTAAGCTGTGTCCCCATATATTGTATGCTGATAGGTGGTGGTTGAGGATAACTATTGAGACGGGCCAATATATAAAATTATGCTGTGAGCAGTTGTCTTTAAATACATTTCAATTTTTGTGTATCACTTACTATGGACCCCTGAACTCTGCATGACTTATTGCTGAACCCTGAACTAAGCATTATTTACTAATGGCCTCTGAACTCTGCATTACTTACTCCTGACTTCTGCACTCTGCGTTACTTTCTGAACTCTGCATCACTTACCGCTGACCCCTAAAATCTACGTCACTTACTACTAACCTCTGAGCTTTGCATTACTTAATATTGACCTCTGAACTCTGCATCACTTACTCCTGACTTCTGCACTCTGCCTTACTTTCTGAACTCTGCATCACTTACTGCTGACCCCTGAAATCTATGTCACTTACTATTGACCTCTGAACTCTGCATCACTTACTATCGACCTTTGAACTCAATTGTTTTTAAATACATTTTAATTTTTGATCATCACTTACCACTGACCCCTGAACTCTGCATAACTTGTTACTGAACCCTGAACTAAGCATTATTTACTACTGGCCTCTGAACTCTGCATCACTTAATCCTGACTTCTGCACTCTGCGTTACTTTCTATTTACCCCTGAACTCAGCATCACCTACTGCTGCCCCTGAAATCTGTGTCACTTACTACTAACCTCTGAACTCTGCATCCCTTACTACTAATTCTGAATTCTGCAACACTTACTATTGACCTCTGAACTCTGCATCACTTACTGCTGACCTCTGAACTCTGCATCACTTACTATTGACCTCTGAATTCTGCATCACCTGCTACTAACCTCTGAACTCTGCATCTCTTACTATTGACCACTGAACTCTGCATCACTTACTGCTGACCTTATATAACTTTACTTTATATATATTGGCATAAACTTATGAAGAAATTTGATTTTTTACATTTTTTTACTTGGTATGTTTTAAGACAGAAAGTAAAAAATATTGTATTTTTTTTTTTTTTTCCAAAACTACTAGTATAAAAAAATTAATACAAATTCCAGTATATATATCCCATAGATTGTAGACACTATAACTTTTTGCGCAAACTAATAAATATACCCTTATTGGGATTGTTTTTACCAAAAACATGTAGCTTAATACATATTGGTCTAAATTGATGAATAAATTCGATTTTTTTTTTTACATTGTTTTATTGGATATGTTTTATAGCAAAAATAAAAAAGTATTGTTTTTTTTTTTTCCCCAAAACTACCAGTATTAAAAAAATGAAGAAAAATTCCAGTATATATCCCATAGTTTGTAGATGCTATAACATTTGCCCAAACCATTTAATGTATGCTTAATTGGATTTTTTTTTTTTTTTTTTTTTAACCAAAAACACTTAGCAGAATACATATTGGCCAAAATTGATGAAGAAATTAGATTTTTTTACATTTTTTTTGGATATGTTTTATAGCAGTAAATAAAAAATATTGTTTTTTTTTTTTTTCAAAATTATTGTTTTTTTTTTTTTTGTTCATAGTGCAAAATGACTGCTCAATTGTCAGTTTAAGTAACCCAGTGCCGTATCGCAAAAAATGGCCTGGTCATGAACGGGGAAGCTGATGTGTTTAACCTACCGGTATATTACTGGGTTGGGCGTTGAAGCTGGCCAGTAGGAAATGCACAAAAACACAGGCAAAGCAAATTATTTGAAAACCGCTGGTACTAACCACTTAGTCAAAATAATTATTTAGTAATAGTATTATTATTAATACCACAATTATAAACAGGATCGCAGACAGTATCTTCCAGAAATTGTTAGTTATGAAGCAGAAGGTCTCGCAGCAATCCATCTTCACCTGGATCAATTTTTTGAACTGATGAGAAAAAAAAAAGGCATAAAAAGTGTTAGGTTCAAAATACAATAAATGCAATAAGATAAAAAAAAAAAAAAAAAAAAATCTGTGTGCAGCAGCCTGCGTGCCAATTCATTCACACAAAATACGCTGATAGGAGGAGGAAGTCAAGACTGAGAGCAGGGGGATGACTTCATTCTTATCTTTCTGCTCTTTCAGTGTCCAGCTGAAGAATGGGGCTGATTATTACAGGCACCACTGTAACCCGTAAAGCGTAGTTAACTCCTTTGCGCCTAAGGGTATAACAAATTGAAATGCCTAAGTACAATTTTGAAACTTTGACATGTGTTAGTAATAAGAATAGTAATAACCAGTGGCGATTGGCGCATGATAATTTGGGCTGAAAGGCCGGCCGGCCGGTAGGAGAATGAACCCCCCTAGTGGGATAGATGGCCGGCCGGCAGGCGAATACACCACTCCCCCAGAGGGACGGACGGCCGGCCGGCAGGCAAATACACGAACCCCCCAGCGGGACAGCCGGCAGGCAAATGCACACCCCCAGCAGGACGGAACGGCCAGCCGGCAGGCACATACTCCACCCCCCAGCGGGACGGACAGCCAGCAGGCAAATACACTACCTCCCCAGCGGACGGACAGCCGGCAGGCAAATACACCACCCCCCAGTGGGACGGATGGCCGGCAGGCAAATACACCACCCCCCCAGTGGGACCGACAGCCGGCCGGCAGGCAAATATGCCACCCCCCTAGCGGGACGGACGGTCGGTAGGCAAATACGCCACCCCCCCCAGCGGGACAGACGGCCGGCAGACAAATACACAACCCCCCGGTGGGATGGCCGGCAGGCAAATACACCACCCCCCCAGCAGGACGGATGGATGGCCAGCTGGCCGAAAAGCCAGCATTCTTACCTCCTCCGGCCGCGCATCTCCTCCCTCTTCCTGGCCAATGGCCAGTAAAATCGCTTCTGTTTTTAGCCAATTAGGAAAGGGGTCTCACGACCCGCTTCCTGATTGGCTGGGAGGAGAATCAGTGTGGCCTAATAGCGAATATTCATTCACTATTGTCATACAACTGAGTGGGCTCAGGGTGCAGTGCTCTGCGCCCCGAGCCAACCCTTTTTTGAAGCCAACAGGTGCTTAGAAAAAAAAAAACCCTATTGGAATCCATGCATCCGGCCCCCAATGGACGGGCCGCCACTGGTAATAACTTTTTCACTGTTGGATTACTGGTTGTTGAAACTGTTTATATCACTTTTTTAACTAGATTTGCTTTTTTGGACATAATGGATTTTGAACTGGGAATTTATCACATAGTTTATATTGAAGTCACTACAGACATTAGCGTGGTTTTAAAATGACCTTGTTATAACAGAGGGGCTGCCAGTAATGGTATCCACCGACTTTACTGCAACACAAAATAGTGGCAGAAGGGGAGGGGAAGGGGAGGGTTTGGACATCGCTCACACACTAGGAACTCGCAGGCAGGGAGGGAGGGGGAGAGAGGAGAGACTCTAAAATAGCGGGATGATGGAGACACGTAAACTGACCATGGTCTCATGGGTCAGCAGCCATGATTACCATGGTCAGTCCACATAGAGGATACAGGAACAGGCAGGATCAACCAGGTATTTTACAGCATAGAAAGGGACAAATGACACAGCACAAGCACTATGATGTTTAACAAGCTTTAAAGGAACATAATCTTTTTTTTTTTTTTGGGTTACATCCTCTTTAACCACTTGCCAACCAGCTGTCATACCTATACAGCGGCAGGGCGGCTCTGTCGTGCGAAACAACGTACCTGGATGGACAGCTAGTGGGGGCGTGCACCGATTGGCCACAGGGGGAGCCAATCAGCAGGTCCAGCGGCCGCGATTTCCGCCAGGCACCCGCGATCGCTCCCCGTGGTGACCGAAAGGCAGACTGCAGTTGTAAACATGGAAGACCGTTGTTCTGTCAGTTATGAACACAGGAATACTGTGTACCTCTTATTTAGAAACACAGATCTCTGTGTTCATGCAGCAAGCCCATCCCCCCACAGTTAGAAAGCACCCCATAGGGACACATTTAACCATTTGATCACTCCCTGGTGTTAACCCCTTCCCTGCCATTGTCATTATTTTTAGCACTGATTACTGTAGTAATGTCACGGGTCCCCCTCAAAAGTGTCAAAAATGTCAGTTAGGTGTCCGATCTGTCCACCGCAATGTCGCAGTCACGCTAAAAATCGCTGACTGCCGTCATCACTAGTAAAAAAATAAAATAAAAAATGACATAAATCTTTCCCCTAGTTTGTAGACGCGATAACTTTTGCGCAGACCAATCAATATACACTTTCTACCAAAAATATGTAGCAGAATACAAATTAGTCTAAAATGATGAAAACGTTAGATTTTTATTTATTTATTTTATTTTTTTATAGCAGAAAGTAAAAATTGTTTGTTTGGTTTTTTTTTTGTTTTTTTTTTCAGAATTGCCTCTTTCTTTTTGTTTATAGCGCAAAAAACAAAAATTGCACAGGTGATAAAATACCACCAAAAGAAAGCTCTATTTGTGGGGAAATAAAAGGACATCAATTTTATTTGGGTACAGCGCCGCACGACCGCGCAATTGTCCATTAAAATAACACAGTGCCGCATCGCAAAAAATGGCCTGGTCATTAAGGTGGCAAATCTTCCCGGTCTAGAAGTGGTTAAATGGACATTCTTGCAGTCCCGCTAAAAATTGCTGATTGCCTCCATCACTAGTAAAAAAATTACATAAATCTTTCCCCTAGTTTGTAGACACGATAACTTTTGCACAAACCAATCAATATACACTTATTTGGATTTTTTTTTACCATAAATATGTAGCAGAATACATATTGGCCTAAAATTATGAAAAAATTAGATTTTCATTTTTTTTTTTTATTTATAGCAGAAAGTAAAAATGTTTTTTTTTTTCAGAATTGTCGCTCTTTTTTTGTTTATAGCGAAAAAAATAAAAATCGCACAGGTGATCAAATACCACCAAAAGAAAGCTCTGTTTGCGGGGGAAAAAAGGACATACGTTTTTTTTTTTTTTTTTGGTAAAGCGTCGCACGGTCGTGCAATTGTCAGTTAAAGTAATGCAGTGCCGAATCACAAAAAATGGCCTGGTCATTAAGGGGGCAAATCCTTCCAGTCCAGAAGTGATTAAATGTTGCATTGATATACTGTACATCAGCCTTTCTCAGCCAATGTTCCATGGAATCCTATGGTTACCCCAGAGGTTGTTAAGGGTTCCTTGGGAATTGAACAATTTCTTACTCTCAGATAAGCAATCACCAATAATCTATGTGTAAGGGGGAAATTCCCAATGATCATAAATGTAAGGAGCGTTCTCCCCACTAACCATCACACAAATGTACAGTGGTTTGTAAATACATTAATAATTATTAGCAGGAGTTCCTTGAGCCTGAAAAGTTATTTCAAGAGTTCCTCCACCTTAAAAAAAGATTGGCACAGACTGCTTTAAAATGTATTTGAAATAAAAAATACAATTATTATTGATTTTAATTAAATAAAAATAAAATAAAATATAATATATATATATATATATATATATATATATATATATATATATATATACAGTATATATATATATATATATATATATATATATATATATATGTATATAAGTATATATATTATATATATATATATATATATATATATATATATATATATATATAGATAGATATATACAGTATATATATATATATATATATATATTTTTTTTTATACCTTTAATGTGTGCTTTCCTCTCCTCTTCACTTTGGACAATATAACCGTGCAGACTATGATGCGGTGGGGAACCAAAAACCCTCCAGCAAAGAATGAACCTCTGTGTGCTCTAGATCAGTTATGGAAATGAGACAGGATGATTAGATTTCTTTTTTCCCTGCGTCTTTGCTACTTTTAGTTTCGTTTCTCGGCTTTTCACTTATGCCCCATACACACGTGCAGATTATCTGCAGACTTTTGTCTGCAGACTTACCAAAACCATATAATATGTGGTCAAACCTAAACACTTTCAATTTGTATGCAATCTGGCAGGCCCTTGCACTACATAGAAAAGGTAAGTCTGCAGACAAAAGTCTGCAGATAATCTGCACGTGTGTATGGGGCATAAGACACAAGGAATTTGTGATGCTCCAACACATCTGTGTTCCATTTGCTGGTAGTTTGGACGAAAAAGCCAAAACTTGGCAACAGCAACAGCAAACTCAGCATAAGACATGGAACCCGGATCTGAGCAACACTGCCGTCAATGCAAAACCCACACAAGAAAAAATACAGTACACCCTAAAATAAATGCCTGAAATGTAAAAATTGTATTAAAAAAAATTAATGGATGATATATTTCCTAAAACTATACAAATGTACAACTTACTAGAGATATAACCCAGAGATTAGTTTACCCAAAGAAGTCAAAACTTGGCAAGAACTGCCGTTAATGCAAAACCCACAAGAAAAAATACAGTACCTTCTAAAATAAATGCCCAAAGCATAAAAATTGTATTAAAAAACTTACTTTATCCTCAAACGGAAGGTGGAGGTGTGCAAGGTCTCTAACATCCACCAGCAAACTCAACAAAAAACATGGAACCTGGATCTGAGCAACAATGCAGTCATCACACAAAAAAAAAAAAGTACAGTACACCCTAAAATAAATGCCTGAAATATAAAAAATATATTTAAAAAAATTCCTGGATGATATATTTCCTAAAACTGTACAAATGTACAACTTCCTAGAGATATAACCCAGAGATTAGTTTGCCCAAAGAAGTCAAAACTTGGCAAGAACACCAGAAAACTCAGCAAAAAACATGGAACCCAGATCTGAGCAACATTGCCGTCAATGCAAAACCCACAAAAAAATATATAGTACCCTCTAAAATAAATGCCCGAAGCATAAAAATTGTATTAAAAAAATTTACTTTATCCTCAAACAGAAGGTGGAGGAGCGCAAGGTCTCTAACATCCACCAGCTCTGTGATGTCATCATGGAGGAGGGGAAGAGGACTCCAGTGACAACCTGTGAAGCTCTGGTGAACTCCATGCCCAAGAGGGTTAAGGCAGTGCTGGAAAATAATGGTGGCCACACAAAATATTGACACTTTGGGCCCAATGTGGACATTTTCACTTAGGGGTGTACTCACTTTTGTTGCCAGCGGTTTAGACATTAATGGCTGTGTGTTGAGTTATTTTGAGGGGACAGCAAATTTACACTGTTATACAAGCTGTACACTCACTGCTTTACATTGTAGCAAAGTGTCATTTCTTCAGTGTTGTCACATGAAAAGATAGAATAATAAAATATTTACAAAAATGTGAGGGGTGTACTTACTTTGGTGAGCTACTGTATTTCTTAAAACTATACACAACTTCCTAGAGATATAACCCAGAGATTCGTTTGCACAAAGAATGCAAAACTTGGCAAAAAAAAAACAATAAAAATGACAAAAATCTTTCCCTTAGTTAGTAAACGCAATAACTTTTGCGCAACTTATTAAAATACGCTTTTTGCGATTTTTTTTTACCAAACTTATGTAGCAGAAAACAAATTGGCCTAAAATGTTAAAAAATTTTGATTTTTACATTTTTTTTGGGGGGGGGGATTTCATATAAAAAAAAAATGTGAAAAATATTGTTATTTTTGCAAAATTGTCGCTCTTTTTTTGTTTATAGCGCATGATCAAAAAATCGCACAGGTGATCAAATACCACCAAAAGAAAGCTCTGTTTGTGGACGTCAATTTCATTTGGGTACAGCATCGCACGACCGCGCAATTGTCCGTTAAAGTCACGCAGTGCCGAAACGCAAAATAGGCCCTGGTCAGGAAGGGGGTAAAATCTTCTGGGGCTTAAGTGGTTAAAAGTTGCGTTTTCCATAGAAGGGGATGAGGATCATTCTTCTTTCCCCTTTCAATCCTCGAGTACACATTTATTTGGGATGCGGCATCAATACATTGAGAGTATATCTCTTATACCTCCCCCTATGTCATTTAGATGAGGGGAAAGTGAGTTGTTTGTAGTCCAATTTAGGAGAGCCACCAAGGGTGACAAAGCTGCTTTTTCATAAAGTGCTGTAAGAAAAAGTTGTCACCCTAGGTCAGTGATGGCAAACCTTGGTTGGCACCCCAGATGTTTTGGAACTTCGTTTCCCATAATGCTCAACTACACTGCAGAGTGCGTGAGCATCATGGGAAATGTAGTTCTAAAACATCTGGGGTGCCAAGGTTCGCCATCACTGCCCTAGGAGGAAAGGTTGCTATGGCAAGATCACCAGGTGAAAATAAAGTGAAAAAAAAAGCCTGAAGAAAAGAAAACAAATACAGTAAAACCTTGGATTGAGAGTAACTTGGTTTCAAAGCTTTTTGCTAGACAAGCAACATTTTTTTTTATAAATTTTGACTTGATAAACAAGTGATGTCTTGATACAAGTAGCGTCAAGTCACAACTGAGTATAAAAGAGAAGAGAGGCGCCTCTAAAGGCGCTTTTCCACTGCATGGTACGGCACGGTTTGGCTCGGATTGGCGCTTTTCCACTGCATGGTACCACATGGTACGCGTTAGAACGGTTCGGTACGGTTTGGTACAGCGGCGCTTTTCCACTATATGGTACGGGTCGGTACAACTCGCTTAAACAGTACCACCTCGGTTGGGGTTCCAAGGGGGCCGTACCGATACCATATCCCACAATCCTTTGCATGCAGCCTTGATTGTTTGTCACTACTAGCCACTGATTGGTCAGAGAATCATTGTAATCCCAACCACTTACTACTTTAGTGGAAAAGCAAATCAAGCCGAGTAGAGCCTATACAGTGCTGAAAGGTGCCACGCAGTGGAAAAGCAAACTGAGCCGAGCTGGGCCAAGCAGTGCCGAGTGGAGCCAAGCCGGTACTTGCAATGGAAAAGTGCCATAAGTGTAGCAATATTGATACATTTAATGAAGGTTCAACATTTAGCAACTCACATGTTTGATGATTAAAACAGACACATCTAAGTATGCAGGCATCCGGGGTAAAGCTGTCCACATAGACCGTCCTCCTCACCGCCATCAACATCATCCCTTCCACACTGCGCTCCACGAGAGCTTCAAGCCTCGCTTTCAGATCGCTCCACTGCAGGGTAGTCTTCCCGGCTACTAGTGCAGACTGACAGCGGTGAGAGCCGGCGATGCAGAGGACGGTCTATGTGGACAGCTTTACCCCGGATGCCTGCATACTTAGATGTGCCTCTTTTAATCATCAACCATGTGAATTGCTAAATGTTGGACCTTCATTAAATGTTACCATAATGCTACACTTAGAGGCGCCTCTCTTCTCTTTTATACTCTGTAGCTCCTGCTGGATTTTGCTTCTAATCCCCTTGTGGAGGCGCCATTTGTGGATGGACATTTTATGGTTACACAGCCTATCACATTGCTATAATTTTTTTATATGGACTATAAACTGAAGGATTTATGAATAAATGGTTGTGGAACGAATCATCTGAGCTTCCATTATTTCTTATGGGGAAATTTGCTTTGATATACGAGTGCTTTGGAATACAAGCATGTTTCCGGGGCTAATTATGCTCGCAATCCAAGGTTTAAGTCCCGGTTCACACTAGGGCGACCTGTAAGGCGACCTGGTCGCCTCACAGGTCGCCGCAGGTCGCCTCCCATAGGGAAGCTGCGGACCCGTTCTAATAGGAGCGACACAAGTCGCTCCGACCTAGAAAAAGGGTCCGGAGCTTCTTTGGGGCGACCAGGAGGCGACCGCCATAGACTTCAATGTTATGAAGTCCGTGGCGGCCGCTCCGAGGTCGCAGCGCGCTGCTCGCACCGCGACCTCGGAGGTCGCCACCCGAAGTAGCGTCGCTCGTATGTGAACGGGCACTTACTGTATATCTAAGGACTGGTGTTACATTTTTTTGTTCTCAGGTTTACATACATGTTAACAGATTTTAAATGTTGCAGAAATATATATTGTACATCATTTCACCACTGATATATTTAATTGATTAATTTTATAAACGTTACATAGAACTAAAATATATTTCTTACCTTTAATATGTCCTTTTTCTCCCTGGTTCCACTAGACAATGAAACCAGAAGGATTATGGTGGGGTGGGGAACCAAAAAACTCCTTAGTGAAGAATAAATCTCTGCATGCTGTAGATCAGTTATGCAAATGAGCCAGGCTGGTCCTTTTATAACAAGGTTTCCATTTCCCTGAATCTTTTCTACTTTGAGTTTCTATTCTCAGAGTTTCTCTCCAAACACAATAGATTTGTAATGCTGCACCTAAATATTTCTGTTCCATTTTCTAGTAGTTTACACAAAGAAGCCAAAAACACACACCCTGAATCTGCTATTGCAGTCAAAAGCAAAACCTACAAGACAAGAAATATGCCTAAAATAAACTTCCACAGCATTAAAATTGTATGAAAAAATGAATTTACATGACACTGTACAAATCTTCAACACCCTACAGATATAACCCACATAACACACACATAGGCGTGCGCACAAGGTGTGCTGGATATGCCTGGGCACACCCTAATCACCCCAATGCGTGGCAGATTCCCCCTGCTTCCTGGGCTCCCTCCGCCTCCCCCCTTTAACGCGGTACTGCTGCCTTCCCTCCACTCCTGCTGGCTGCTGCTGTGCTGTGCTGCTGGATTATATACTATGGATTATATATATATATACATACACTATATTGTCAAAAGTATTGGGACGCCTGCCTTTAAACGCACATGAACTTTAATGGCATCTCAGTCTTAGTCCGTAGGAATCAATATTGAGTTGGCCCACCCTTTGCAGCTATAACAGCTTAGACTCTTCACAAGGTTTATGAGTGTGTCTATGGGAATGTTTGACTATTCCTCCTGAAGCGTATTTGAGAGGTCAGGCACTGATGTGGGAGAAGTCCTGGCTCACAGTCTCCGCTCAAATTCATCTCAAAGTTGTTCTGTCAGGTTGAATTCAGGACTGTGCAGGCCAGTCAAGTTCCTCCACCCCAAACTCGCTCATCGTATCTTTATGGACCTTGCTTTGTGCACTGGTCCAGATCATTTGATGGAGAGGGATTATAGTGTGGGGTTGTTTTTCAGGGGTTGGGCTTGGCCTCTTAGTTCCAGTGAAGTGAACTCTTAAGGGGTCAGCAGACCAGGACATTTTGGACAATTTCATGCTCCCAACTTTTTGAGAACAAATTGAGTATGGCACCTCCCTGATTTCATCCCAGTGCACCAAGCAAGGTCCATAAAGACACGGATGAGTGAGTTTGGGGAGGAGGAACTTGACTGGCCTGCGCAGAGTCCTGACCTTAACCCAATAGAACACCTTTGGGATAAATGAGAGCCGAGACTGCGAGCCAGGCCTTCTTATGACTAACCTCACAAATGCGCTTCTGGAAGAATGGTGAAACATTCCCATAGACACTCCTAAACCTTGTGGACAGCCTTCCCAGAAGAGTTGAAGCTTTTACAGCTGAAAAGGGTGGGCCAACTCCATATTGAACCCTATGGACTAAGACTGGGATGCCATTAAAGTTCATGTGTGTGTAAAGGCAGGCGTCCCAACACTTTTGGTAATATAGTGTGTGTATAAATATATATATATATATATATATATATATATATATATATATATATATATATATATATTTATATATATATATATACAGTGGGGATCGAAAGTTTGGGCACCCCAGGTAAAAATTTGTATTAATGTGCATAAAGAAGCCAAGGAAAGATGGAAAAGTCTCCAAAAGGCATCAAATTAGACATTCTTATAATATGTCAACAAAAGTTAGATTTTATTTCCATCGTTTACACTTTCAAAACAACAGAAAACAAAAAAATGGCGTCTGCAAAAGTTTGGGCACCCTGCAGAATTAATATCTTGTACTGCCCCTTTGGCAGGTATCACAGCTTGTAAACACTTTTTGTAGCCAGCCAAGAGTCTTTCAATTCTTGTTTGAGGTATCTTTGCCCATTCTTCCTTACAAAAGTCTTCCAGTTCTTTGAGATTTCTGGGCTGTCTGTCACGCACTGCTCTTTTAAGGTCTATCCATAGATTTTCAATTATGTTGAGGTCAGGAGATTGTGAAGGCCATGGCAAAACCTTCAGTTTACAGCTCTTGATGTAATCCCCCATGGATTTCGAGGTGTGTTTAGGATCATTATCCATTTGTAGAAGCCATCCTCTCTTTAACTTCAGCTTTTTCACAGATGGCATCAAGCTACCATCCAAAATTTGCTGAAATTTTATTGAATCCATTTTTCCTTCTACTCGTGAGATGTTCCCTGTGCACCTGGCTGCAATACAACCCCAAAGCATGATTGATCCACCCCCATGCTTAACAGTTGGACAGAGGTTCTTTTCATTAAAATCTGTGCCCCTTCTTCTCCAAACGTACCTTTGCTCATTCCGGCCAAAAAGTTCAATTTTAACCTCATCGGTCCACAGAACTTGTTTCCAAAATGCATCAGGCTTGTCCATATGTTCATTTGCAAAGTTCAAATGCTGATTTTTGTGGTGAGGACGTAGAAGAGGTTTTCTTCTCCATTTTTTGACTTTTCTCCTTTGTCTCCCCTCTCTTCTTCCCTGCTCCTAGTTGTTTATCTTGTTTTTCCTGAAAAGTTTTTTCTAGAGGGTTTTCTTGTGTCATGAATTTCTTAATTGTATTTGGACTTGCGGTTGTCCGCGGTGATCTTGCTGTGGCTCCTCCTCTTGTTGTTTTCCCCCTCATCATTCAGAATATGCTTTAAGGCTTCCCTATATGTTTTTCCCGCAGGATAGGTTAGCAGGAGGGAAAAAATAGGGAGGGTGGGGGGTGTTGGGATGTTTTACTGGGGTGTGGATGCGAGTGGACAGGTTATCACTGTGTTGCTTCCTTAGCCGGAAACTACTACAATACAGCGCCCACACACGTTCTCCAGGCTTCGGATTTGCAGTTTTAGCTCTCAACACCACGTTGGATTTACCCCACACCCTTCCTTGAGAGAAATCAATGACTCAATCAAATAGTAGAAAAATAATTCTTATTCAGCTACATGTATCAGTCCTCTGACAGACCTTGATTGGTGTCGGGAGAAAATAGGTGTTTATCTCACAGCCAATTTTACATGAGGTGAGGTAGGTAAAGGAAAACTTCTGTTGCTACCAATAGATAGTCTTTATTTTATACGTATGAGGGGCTAAATGAGGCTTGCTTGATACTGTGTTTTCTTCCTTCACAGTCCCATTTAAGGCTTTAATTAGTTGTGTAGTTATATCATGTGTTGTGGAATTGTTTTCAAAACTACATCAAACTCAGTTAAAGCATTAAAATTGTTAGAGTATCCTGTGCTTAAATCGGCATTTTACCAAAGTCTATGGAGAGCCACTCTGCAGGAATCCAGTGTTTTACCCTAGGTAACTCGCAGTTTTGAATTTAACAAAATCTAGATATGGCCTCCAAAGCCGCTGCTGAGGGGATGATCCGAAAGGTTGCTGTGAATTTTCTGCCACAGCATACAAAATTACCGTCTTAATTAATGTCATAGACTATAGATCATCTACTGATTCCCAGTTAGTTTAGGTAACATTTATAGTTAAATGAAAGGGTTTTTACTCCCAAACTCACAGTTTTGCAGTGTTACCAGTTGCCTCTGAGGTTTCAGTCCATAGCCGTGCTGTTTCTTGGCTGGTTAGAAAAGGGTGCTTGGGGCCCTGGGTTGTTGTGTGGTGATGCTCCTGTATATTGCTGCAGATCTCTCACGTCAGCCGTGTTCAGGGGGGGGGGGACATCTCTCTCCTCAGCTCATCATTGCTCCTCCGTTCTCACAGCTCCACAGTGCCTCCCTTTCACACAGCTCCTCAGTCCTTTAGACCGGACACCACCGGACACCCGAGCACACCACCCGGGATCCACGCGACCGGGAGCCCTGGAGTCTCGGAGCAGAGCGGAGCGGCCGGTGAGTAGAGGCTTATGTGGGGGGGGAGAGAGCTGGGAGTCCGCCTTCCGTGCCGGGTGTATGTCCACTTATCCTCGGCTTATCTTCGGCGGCTGTAAGGCATGTAGCGGCTGGGTTCAAGGTGCGGGTCTCGGAGGGGTGAGATGTCTCGCTTCATCTTCAAACAGCCTTCCCGGCGGCCTACGTGCGTGCCGTCAGGCTCCTCCCCCTCATGACGGCGTTGTCTATGATAAGACCTAAATGGCCTCTTACCAGATAGTGTGTGGTCCGGTTACTGGGGAGTTCTCGTGTGTTGTGGCCGGTTCCTGGGCCTGGCTGTGCGGTGTGCAGCAGACTAGGAGCTGGCTGGATGGAATTGAACAAATCACCAATAAGTACAGCAAACTCAGAATTAAGCCTAAGAACTGAAAATGAGGAAGAAGAAGACCAGAGTGTAATAAAGGAACATGCCCCTACAAAAGGAGACATGCGAGAAATGTTTGCAGAATTAGAAAAATCATTAAAAGTCGAACTGAACAAAATCCAGACAGACCTGAGACATGTTCAAACAGATCTAGGACATGCTTTGGGACGAGTAGAAGAGTTAGAGGTACAACAAGCAACTCAGACAAAAATAATACAGGGGATGAGAAAAGAAATAAATGAAACTAAGAAAAAAGCCAGGGACCTGGCGTATAGGCTTGAAGATCAAGAGAACAGAGCAAGACGAAAAAATTTGAGGATCCGAGGACTGACAGATGAACTACAAGAAGAAAATTTAAGAGAAAAAATGCAAAAAATTCTCAACTAAGTATTAGGAAGAGGAGAAGACGAACAATTGCAGATTGAAAGAGTGCATCGCATAAGAAAACCAACAGGAATTCCAGTAGAGTCACCCAGGGATGTGATAATCAGATTTCAAAACTATACAGACAAAGCACAAATCTGGGAAAATTTAAAGAAAAATAAAACTTTTATAAATACGGAAAATAATAAGATACAGATCTTCACCGATCTGGCGCCAGAAACATTGAGGAGAAGGAGAATTTTAAAACCCCTGATAGAAGAAATGCAAAAACAAGGAGTTAGATACAACTGGGGTTTTCCGGCATGCCTGATAGGGAAAAAAGACGGACGATCTGCAAAACTTATCTTCCCAGAAGAAACTCAGGAATTCTGTAAAAAATTGGATATCCAAGAGCCAGACATGCCTGGATGGTACGAAGATGATAACAGTAGAAAAAGATGGGAAGAAAATCCACAAACAGAAGAACAGCAATGGAGACTAACTGGAAGGAATAAATATCAAAGATAGAGAGGAGGGAAACCGCCGCAGAGGAATTCCCCTTCCATCTCCCCATCCGTTTTTTTTTTTTTTTTTTCTCTCTGCTGTCTGATGATTGACTTCGATATGTCCTTATGTGGAGGATGGGGGAGGCGGGAGGCGGGGGGGGGGAGGAGGGAGAGGAGGGGAGGAGGAACAGGATATAAAAAGGAGGACGAACAGCCACCCAGATGGCCAACACCCCCTTCCGAGGTGGAGGGGATAGAACGTGTCAGGCCAACAGAGCATCACCCCGAAAGGAAATGGGTATGAGGGTAATTAACCCAAGGACACAACTAGATACCCAGAGATCAAAAGTAGATCAAGGAAACATCAATATGAGACGGAAGGGAGGGAGAGGGAGGGAGGGGTGGGGTGGGGGAAGGGAGGGAGGAGGGATGGGGTGCGGGGGAGGGGGGAGGAGGGGGAGGGGAAATCCCTACTACCAAAAAAGAATAAAAATGCTAAGGAAGGATCAATCCACCAACATGGGTAATGTTCTACTAGAGAGACTCCGACCGACTCAGCCCTACTACGCTCGAGCAAGAGCGGGACCGATCAAAAATTAAAAATGAAAAATGAACAAATAAAAATAATAACTTATAATGTAAGAGGATTAAATTCCCACATAAAAAGGTATAAAATCTTAGATGAATTGAGAAGAGAAGCAGCAAATATAGCTTTCCTACAAGAAACACATATCTCCATACATTCAAACGTAAAACTTTATTCCAAATACTTCCCTAAGTGGTACTATGGTGACTCACCAATAGAACGTGCGAGAGGGGTAGCAATAGGGCTGGCAAGAAATACAGAATTCTCCCTGGTAGAAATTAAAACAGACCCAAACGGCCGGTATATTTTTCTTAAAGGCCAAATAAGAGGGATGGATCTGACATTAGCGAATATCTATAACCCAAATAAAAATCCGAGTGAATATCTAGGGAGAATTCTATATGATTTAGAAAGCTTTAAAAAAGGCTACCTGATAATCGCAGGAGATTTAAATTTTTGTATGAACCCAAATGTTGATAGTACATCGGTCGTAAGGACGCTCGGAGAACAAAAACTCAGAAAAATAAGGAAAAAATTACATCAGACTCAATTAATAGATGCATGGAGGGTTCAACATCCAAAAAAAAGAGATTATACTTACTACTCTTCAGTACATTCAATGTATTCAAGATTAGACTATTTCTTTATCGACCACCGGCTTGTGGAATTTATAAAAAATACAGAAATAGGTACAATCACACTATCCGATCATGCCCCCTCAACATTAACAATTGAGATACCAAATAATCATAAAAATATGGGAATATGGAGGTTAAATGAAGAATTAATTCAAGATGAAGAAATAGGAAACAGACTAGAACAAGAATTAGAGTTTTATTTCCAAAAGAATGATTTACCGGAAACCTCATCGGCCACACTTTGGGAAGCACATAAATCCTACATCAGAGGAATATTGATATCCTTAGCATCAAAAAAAAAAAGAAAGAGAGAAATAACTCAATCAATAAACTAATAGGAGAAATACACGAATTAGAACAAAAACATAAAAGAGAAATTAAAAAAGAAACAGAAGAAAATCTAATAATAAAAAGAGATGAATTGAAAGAACTACTGGAGGAAAAATCCAGAAGTCATTTCAATAAGATAGCTAGGTATAGGTATAAATTTGGAAATAAACCAGGGAAATCCTTAGCCAGATTACTGACGAAGGGGAAATCCAAAAATTACATAGAAAAAATCAAAAACAGTAAAAATGAAATAATTAACTCAACCACAGGAATAGCTAAGGTATTTCATGCTTATTATAACACCTTATATAACGTGCGAAAGGAAGAAACCTCTGATGTAAGACAGGAAAGAATAAAAGAGATCCAAAAATATATTAGGGAAGCAAATCTACCTAAAATTCTAGGAGATAAATTGGAGCTTTTAGAAGCACCAATTGCGGAAAACGAAATAAGAGAAGCGTTAAAAACTACACAGAATGGGAGGAGTCCAGGTCCGGATGGATACACGGTAAGGTATTATAAAAGATTCAAAGAAATATTAATCCCAAAAATGCAAAATTATATGAACAGAATTGGGAAAGAAGAATTAAGGGAAGAATCTTTATTGGCCTATATCACGATAATACCGAAAGAAGAGAAAGACCAAACCCTCTGCTCTAGCTATAGGCCAATTGCGTTGCTAAACGCAGACACGAAGCTATTTGCGAAAATTCTGGCAACAAGACTAAAAGATTTATTAAAACTGTGGATCCACCCGGATCAAACTGGATTTGTCCCTGGTAGGGAAGGGAAAGATAATGTAATTCGTACTTTGCTGCTCCTACAAAAAACAAAAAAACATGAGGTCCCCTCCATCCTATTATCGATTGATGCCGAAAAGGCCTTTGATAGGGTAGACTGGGACTTCATGAAAGAAACGATAAAAAATATAGGGATTGGCCCAAGAATGAGACAATGGATAGAAGCATTATATAAGAAACCCATGGCAAAAATTAAAATAAACGGGAGCCTATCGGAAAGATTTGGAATGAGCAATGGAACGCGACAGGGATGTCCCCTGTCGCCTCTATTGTTCGTCCTTACCTTAGAACCATTATTGGCAAAAATTAGACAAAACCGTGACATAAAAGGAGTAGAGATAAACCAGGCTGAACATAAGGTCGCGGCATATGCCGACGGCCTACTGTTCATCATAACAAACCCTAGGATTACACTCCCAAATATTCAAAAGGAACTGAAAGAGTATGGTAGACTATCAAACTTTAAAATAAACCCTATAAAATCAGAGATCCTCAACCTAAGGTTAAATACTCAAGAAGAACAAACAATAAAAACATATTTCCCGTACACATGGACAAAAGACAAATTAAAGTATTTAGGGATATATTTAACACCACAAATAAAAAAATTATATCAAATTAATTATATACCATTATTGAACGAAATAAAAACAGAAATACGAAGGAAATCAAATAATCAAATTTCCTGGATCGGAAGAAACAACGTAGTTAAGATGTATATTCTTCCAAAGATTTTATACACCTTTTCTTTATTGCCAATAAACATCCCCGCAACCTTCTTCAGAGCAATTAGAACTTTACTAACAAAATATATATGGCAGCGGAAAAAACCTAGAGTTCAATATAAAATCCTAACAAGAGGTAAAACACAAGGAGGGTTAGCAACACCAGATATGGAAAGATATTATAAGGCAGTAATTATTACACGAATGGTAGAATGGACAAAAATAGAAAGGGAAAAATGATGGGTAGAGATAGAATGTGCACAAAATAACAATCACCTTCACAAAACAATATGGATACCACCAAAATATAGAGAAACACAAGGAGAACACGAATTGACAAAAGTAGTCTATAAAGTATGGGATGGGATTAACAAACAAATGAAATGGGAATACAATTCACCTATGATTTCACTAAATGGCACTAAATACTTCCCACCAGGAGAGGAAGAAAAATTTGGGAACTGGGTAGGAAACACGCAATTAAAAGATATCATTCACAAAGGTCACATAAAATCACTTCAGAAATTAAAACAAGAAAATAAAAATATGAAATTGGATGACTGGAGATATCTTCAGTTGAAACACTTTGTTAGGTCGCTGCCACAGCCGATTAGGTCGGAAAAAGATCTTAACAACATAGAGAAGCTGAGTTACTCCTCTAACCAGAGACATGGAGTATCTCAGATATATAAAATGTTGACGGAATGGCATAGTCTGGAGAGACCCCCATATATAACTAAATGGGAGAAAGAAATAGGGACACAACTGCCAAGACAGGAACTTGAGGTTATACTAGGGGCGGTAGGATCCTCTGCTATGGATGTAAGCACAACAGAATTAAATTATAAATGTTTAACAAGATGGTATATCACTCCAGAAGTAATAAATAAATACCAACCAGACAAGACAGATAAATGCTGGAGGAAATGTGGTAGTATAGGAACAATGTACCACATATTTTGGGAGTGTCCGAGGATAAGAGGTTACTGGACTGAGGTTAGACAACTGATCGAAGAAATGACAGGAATAATAATATCAGACGACCCGTGGGTCTGCCTTTTCCATAAAACAACTATTCCCTTAAAAAAATACAAAATGATGCTGGTCCCAACCCTGCTAAATGCAGCCAAGGGAATTATACCAAAAAAATGGAGAGAAGAAGAGAGCCCGAACGTGAAGGAATGGTGTAAAAAGATAGATATAAATTTCAATATGGAGTACATAAGTAACACGCAAGTAGAGAACCCAATAAATATGAAAAGGAAATGGAGAAAATGGATTGAATTTAAAAAAACAATTAAATATATTGAAATAAACAGCCCAGCATAATTACCTTTAGGAAGTTGGTAGGATTAGGGATGGGGAGGGGAGGAGGAGATCCTTTGGGAGGGACGGGGCGGGAGGAGAGAGGGGAATGCTGATTGGGTTTGTTTTCCTTTCCTTTTATAAAATTAATGCATAATATGTGAATCCCAATTTGGGAAATGTTGTAATAAATTTTAAATTTTACATGCAAATAAAAATAAAGTAAAAAAAAAAAAAAGAAGAGGTTTTCTTCTGATGACTCTTCCATGAAGACCATATTTGTACAAGTATTTCTTTGTAGTGGAATAGTGTACCATAACTCCAATGTCTGCCAGATCTTTCTAGGGGGGTCGTGCAGTCAAACGTGGGTTTTGAATTGTTTTTCTCACAATCCTGCGAGCTGTTCTGTCTGATATTTTTCTTGGTCTTTCAGATCTTGCTTTAACTTCCACTGTTCCTGATGACTGCCATTTCTTAATTACATTCCGAACAGAGGATATTGACATCTGAGAACGCTTTGCTATCTTCTTATAGCCTTCTCCAGCTTTGTGAGCGTCAACTATTTTCAGTTTCAGTTTTCTAGACAACTGCTTAGAAGATCCCATGATGCTGATTGTTGGGGCAAGGTCAGATGAGTCTGGGCATTTTTAAACCTTTGAGATCTTCCCAGACGATATAGATATGAAAAAAAAAAAAAAAAAAATATATATATATATATATATATATATATATAGGTATATATATATAAACACATAAAAACGAAAATCTAAAAATACTAAGCCTGCAAAAAAGGAAAGGCGCTGCATCCTCAACCAGAGCTAAATTATGAAGTATATCATGGTGATTGGTGGCAGATAGCTCAAAGAGCCACACCTGTAATTGCATTACTGCTAAGTGAATATAATTTGGAAAGCTGCATGTCTGTTGCATTTTTTGCACCATATTCCAGGCACTTAAACATTGCAGATATTTGGTTGTAGCTTTTCAGGACTGAATCTGTGATGTTCGGGAGAAATGTAATGTTGTATTGAACAAAGAACTAATGCGTCTTTTCAGCTAAACCAAAACCCTTTACAATGATTTTCCTGTCTAACTGGTTTTAGGGAAACGTCAAATGCAAGGCTTTGCAAATAACAGGAAGTTGCTGTCACTGCTATCAGTGTACTCAGTGCTTGTGCCATACAAATTGTGATGAGCTAGGAGCGTACAGAGAGAGGACACTGAGACTGCTACAAGGGACCCGATGTGCTGGGAAATTATTGGGATTATTCTGTACAATATGGGGCAGGAATGGCAGAGATAGAAGAGGTGGATACAACAAGCTTCAGTAAATGATCTCAAAGTAGAGGTCTTAGGAACCACCCTGTAATTGGACATCAGTAAAGGAAGTATACAATTAGCAATCCAACAATGTCACCGTAGAACTACAAGTCCCAAGAACATCAGTGACATGTCCCTGCATCCCATAGCAAGAATCAGGGCCAATGCAAGGATTTTTGCCCCCCCCCCCAAGAAATAATAATGCCCCCCCCCCCCCCGATATGCTCTCCCACCCCCCATCCCAAGTTGCTGAAGGGGTTACAACCAGTGGCGGCTGGTGCTCCATCGGTCGGGGAGGGCGGCAGACGGACCTTGCCATGGTCCCCCCCGTCACTCCAGAGTCCAGTCCACACCATATCCTCCTCCCCAGGCGCCAGCTCACTTTCCTTGTTCCTCCGGACGGCGGCAGCTTCCCCTTCAGTCTACTCCATGTCCCCTTTCAGCGGCCGTCTCCTCACTCCTCCTCCGCCAATAGGATGCCTTCTCCTTTGGCCAATTGGGAAACAGGTCTCAAGACCGGCTTCCTGATTGGCCAGGAGGAGAATCAGTGTGGCAATAGCAAATATTAATTCGCTATTGTCACACAACTGGGTGGGCTCAGGGCGCAGTGCTCTGCTCCCCAAGCCCACCCTTTTTTTAAGCCTATTAGAGCCTCTGGCTCTAATCACGTGCTTCAGAAGGAAAAAAAAACCCTCATTGGAATCCATGCGTCCGGCGCCCTGCATGGATGGGGGGGCGGTGCCCCTGCGCCCCTAATGGGTGGGGCTGCCGCCACTGGTTAAAACCCCTTCAGTGACTTACAGTAAGTCCCTTACCTCGGGTCAGGCTCTGCCAGCGCCCCCTGCTAAGTTGCGCCCTAGGCGGCTGCCTAGGTCGCCTTACTGGTAGCGCCGGCCCTGACAAGAATAGACCTTTAAGTCCCATCAGCCAGTAGCAATGTACAGCAAGAGTAGAGCTATAAGTCCCAATGTGGATTTTAATACATTTAACTCTTTAACTCAGCAGATGGACCTCTGCAGAGAGACCACTGCTCCCACCACAACGATTATGAGTCCTTCTCTGCAGCATGCTGGCAAGGGACAGGTTTTTTATAAGACATTTATTTTACCTTGATGACTTGTTTTTAAAGTTTGTGTAAACCCCAATACAGTGTTTCTCAACTCTGGTCCTCAGGGCACACTAACAGGTCAGATTTTAAGTATTAGGAGAGATGCAGACTAGATTGCTGCAATCACTGAGCAGCAAATAATATCACCTGTGGTGTATTTCAGTTTTCTTGCAAACCTGGCCTGATAGTGTGCCCTGAGGACCGGAGTTGAGAAACACTGTCCTAATATATACCAAGTAAAGTGGCAAGCCTCAAGTGATACACAGAGATTAAACAAATCCTTCAAACATAAGTTGTACCTGTTTAGCTTCAGGCCACTCTCCTCTACAGCCTTCTAAAACTCACAGATGAAAGATTATTTCTCATCGCGAGCAGGCAGGGGGAGGGATCTTATGTCACACTGCACAGCATAGAGCAGGAAGCTGAGTGTAATCTGAGACCCGAGTGAAGGGAAAGGACACAACCCTTGTGCACAGTCTCATAGGGAAACATGCACGGCTGAGGTTGTCAACCCCCTTCTGTGTGCTGGAATGGGGGGCGAGATTCTGTGGTGTTGGTATAGACCAGTGATGACGAACCTTGGCACCCCAGATGTTTTGGAACATTTTCCCATAATGCTCATGCAGTGTAGTTAAGCATCATGGGAAATGTAGTTCCGAAACATCTGGGGTGCCAAGGTTCACCATCACTGGCATAGAGGGATCCTCAAACTACGGCCATCCAGCTGTTGCAGAACTACACGTCCCATGAGGCATTGTAAAACTCTGACAGTCACAGACATGACTAGGCATGATGGGAATTGTAGTTCCAAAACATCTGGGGTGCCAAGGTTCGCCATCACTGGTAAAGACTGTCAGAAGGAGAAATCAAACATAAATTAACACTTGGTGGTTTGGGTTGAGGCAAATATACACTATACAGGGGATAGGCTATGTTTATTTTTTATTTATTTATTATTATTTATTTTATTTATTTATTTTTTATTTAATTTATTAGGCTGCATTCACATGTCAGCGTATGGATTGCGGGCAGAATCGCCGCGATTCCGCCCGCGATCCGGAGATTATTGCAAATCGCGGGACGCCTGTGCGTTGCTCGTGATTTGCAATAGCACCCCAAACGCTGAGCGATGTTGCCGCGATTTCCGCCTGCCGAATCGCGGTAACATCGCGCAAAAAAAAATCACGGGACGCATTACGCCCAAAAAAGTACAAGAGCTTCTTTGGAGCGTATTGCGTCCCGCGATTTTTTTTGCGCGATGTTACCGTGATTCGGCAGGCGGAAATCGCGGCAACATCGCTCAGCGTTTGGGGTGCTATTGCAAATCACGGGCAACGCACAGGCGTCCCGCGATTTGCAATAATCTCCGGATCGCGGGCGGAATCGCGGCGATTCTGCCCGCGATCCATACGCTGACATGTGAATGCAGCCTTAGAGGTTTACAACTACTTTACCTCTATAATATACTTAAATATGTCAAAACCATTGTGAACGGCGAGTAAAATATAAACGACAACAATTATACGACGACTCTGTATTGGTGTTTCATCTATAATTTATTCTTTTATTTTATAATTAATTGTATTTATTATCAGTAGTAAAACACAAAATCACCGTAATACACCATAATCACATATCTAATGATTAAAATGATTCATAAATGCAGATTAGGGTCAGGCTGCCCCTCATGTTATAATATTTTTTCCTACCCTGTTTATTTTTCCTCTATTTTTGCCTGTATTTGATTATTTATGTACTATCACTTACAATTTTTATTTTACTTTATTTCACTCCCTGATTTATTTATTTTTATTTTTTTAAGAAAGGAAAGAAAATTACCAAGGTTAATGAGGAGCCATTGTTGTCTGGGATAGTTGAAAGGAGTTCTGTTAAAGCTCATTGCACCCCTAAAAACCAACAAAAAAACTAAAATGACCCTAAGCCTAAGTAAATGGGGGTCTTATCACTTCCGCAATTCAAAGAGAGAAAATCTGAAACATTTCTTTACATTGACCTATAACATGGACACAGCCTCAATCTCCTCCCTGTATGGTCCAATGTTCTGACACCAGTTTCCCTGCCTGTGGTTGGGAATGAGTTGGAGTTGCCCCTGCCGTAGATGCCAAGGTGGTGACTTGGAGTGCTGAATGGTGCCTGGCGTTATTCCAAGTTTTTATTAACCACTTCTGGACCGGAAGGTTTTACCCCCCTTAATGACCAGGCCATTTTTTGCGATTCGGCACTGCGTTACTTTAACTGACAATTGTGCGTCGTGTACCCAAATAAAATTGATGATTTTTCCCACAAATAGAACTTTCTTTTGGTGGTATTTGATCACCTGTGTGATTTTTTTTTTTTTTGCGCTATAAACAAAAAAAGAGCGACAATTCAGGAAAAAAAAAAAAAAAAACAATATTTTTCATTTTCTGCTATATAACATTCCCCAAAAAAAAAATGTAAAAATATTTTTTTTTTCATCCTTTTAGGCCAATTTGTATTCTGCTACATAGCTTTGTTAAAAAAAAAACCCCGCAATAAGCGTATTTTGATTTGTTTGCACAAAAGTTATCGCGTCAACTAACTACGGGAAAGATTTATGTAATTTTTTTTTTTTTTACTAGTAATGGCAGCAACGAGCAATTTTTAGAGGGACTGCGGCATTGCAGCGGACAGATCGGACCACTAACTGACATTTTTTACATTTTTGGTGGGACCAGTGACAATACTAGAGTAATCAGTGCTAAAAATATGCACTGTTACTGTAATAATGACACTGGCAGGGAAGGGGTTAACCCAGTGGTGATCAAAGGGTTAAGTGTGAGCCTAGGGGAGTGTTTTCTAACTGTATGGGGGAGGGACTTTTGAAATGACCATAGAGACCTGTGTTCCTATATAGAAGGATCACAGGCGCTCAGTGATCATTCCAGAGAGGAGAACGGTCAGATGTGTTTACAACGGCCGACCATCCTTCTTTCTCTCAGCGGGGATCGATCGTGGGTGCTCGGCGGCAATTGGTGCCACTGGTCCCGTGGATCGGCATCCCCACTGCCTAGTGGGGGAAGGCAGCGCGCGCTTGCCCCCAGGAGCGCTCCCGCGAACCGCCATACAGGTACAGCGATTCGCACAGCCGAGCCAGCCTGCCGCAGTATATATGTGGTTATTGTGGTAAGGTTCATTGCAAATATGTGATTAAAACTGAATACTTTTGTGAAAAATAGGAATGCTATTATGTTTGTTATCTGATGCTGTTTGTTTTTTTTAAACCCTATAATTTACCCCTGAGGAAGCAGCGTTCTCGGCTGCAAAACGCGTTGGGCCCCAATTTATGAAGTCACTATAAGGGGATATAGTGAATTTTCCCATTATGGACCGTGTATGGACTCTTTTCTGTGGTTAAGTGCTGCATTACACTTTGAAAATTAGTAGGGAGAATATGGAACACAATTTTGTATGATTTTAATTATAATTTGTGAAAAAAAAAAAAAATATATATATATATAGATATATATATATATATATATATATATATATATATATATATATATATATACATATACATATATATATATATAGATATATATAGATATATATATATATATATATATATATATATATATAGATATATATATATAGATATATATATATATATATATATTAATTTCCTTTATGGTGTTTTTGTTACCTATAACTGTAAAGTCCCTTTCAATTAATGGAATTTTTGTTTCCCAATTTTTGGATACATTGACCTATAATTTTTTGGGGGGATAAGATCGGAAAGGGTTGGACCCTTTTTCAAGTTTTATTTTTTATTTATTTATTTATTTATTTTAACGTTTCTTTTCAAGTTTTTATTGATCTCTGTGTCCCTACTGCAGAGTCACCACTGGTTTGTCCTGCGGACTATTGTCACTAAAACAGAAAGCAAGAGGAAATAAAGTTATCACCTAAATATATATATATATATATATTAATTTCCTTTATTTTGATTTTGTTACCTATAACTATAAAGTCCCTTTCAATTAATGACATTTTTGGTTCCCAATTTTCGGATACATTGACCTATAACAGGTTTACATCCTAAATGGACCCCCTTATTTCAGGTATAATCAGATTAGCCCATGGAAATAAAATCACAATAACTATGCAAAGCAAAAACAAATGGAATGGAATGGGATTTTTGGTTCCCAATTGTTGGATTCATTGACCTATAACAGGTTTACATCCTAAATGTACCCCCTTATTTCAAATATAGTCAGATTAACACATGTGAATAAAATCACAATAAAAAAAATAAAAAAAGATAAAGAGTACATAGAGAATTTTTTGGGGGATAAAATGGGAAAGGGTTGGACCCTTTTTCAAGTTTTATTTTTTTTATTTTTTATTTTAACATTTATTTTCAAGTTTTTATTGATCTCTGTGTCCCTACTGCAGAGAGTCACCCCTGATTTGTTCTGGTGACTATTGTCACTGAAACAGAAAACAAGAGGAAATAAAGTTGTCACCTAAATATATATATATATATATATATATATATATATAAATTTCCTTTATGGTGTTCTTGTTACCTATAATTGTAAAGTCCCTTTCAATTAATGGAATTTTTGTTTCCCAATTTTTGGATACCCCTTATTTCAGGTATAATCAGATTAGCAGATGGAAATAAAATCACAATAACTATGCAAAACAAAAAAAAAATGGAGTGGAATGGGATTTTTGGTTCCCAATTTTTGGATTCATTGACCTATAACAGGTTTACATCCTAAATGTACCCCCTTGTTTCAAATATAGTCAGATTGGCACATGGGAATAAAATCACAATAAAAAGAAAAAAGATAAAGAGTACATTTTTTTGGGGGGATAAAATCGGAAAGGGTTGGACCCTTTTTCAAGTTTTATTATTTTTTTTTTTTAACATTTATTTTCAAGATTTTATTGATCTCTGTGTCCCTAGTGCAAAGAGTCACCCCTGGTCACCCCTGGTTTGCCCTGGTGACTATTGTCACTAAACCAGAAAGCAAGAGTTAATCAAGTTATCACCTAAACAAGCGGTGAGGGTAAGTCTTCTAATGGGAACACCTTTTCCAGAGACAACGGGAATCCCTCTCACTTTTGGGAGATTTCCACTTACTTCCCGTTGACTCACTGGGACAGGAAAGCGGGAAAGGAAATCTCCCCAACGTAAAAATTTAATATTAAAATATTGATTTTTAACTCTCTCCAAATCGTAAAAATACATTTTTGGCAATGTATTCTGAAATATCAACCCGCTGGTAGGCCAAGTCGTTGGAGTGTGCTTGGTAATGGAAATGTACGAGTGTAACAATGAAAAAAAGAGGATACAAATTGCTGTATTTTATGGTGAAGATCTTGACAATATAAGATCAAAAAAAGAATTTTGTCAGTGGTGCCGCATATTCTAAAATAGACAAGGCCTTTGTAAAATAGTCAAAGTAAGAGTTTCCGTCATCTCTGTTCGATCCCCGCTTTTGTTGCATCCCTTCTTTCATTATCTTTTGCAACTCTTCAAGCACCTCGACGAGTTTATTCCCGTTGATCATTATCTGATCCCTCTCCATTTGTAACTTCTTCCGTTCAGATAGCAATTGATCCCGCTCTGCCTTTAGCTGGTTCCTCTCATCTAACAGTTGGTCCCGCTCTTTTCCCAGTTGCAGGCGTTCGTTCAGAAGCTGGTCCTTCTCTTTGGTGAATTGCTTTCGTTCACCTACTAATTCTTTTCTTTCGTAGAGCAGTATTTCCTGCCATTTGATCTGGAGCATGTGTGATTGGTTCTGCTCAGATGAAAATTGAACACGTTCAGCCAGGAACTGTTCTCTCTCTTTTATGAACTGGTAGCGCTCAAGGAGAAATTCCTTTCTTTCATTTTGTATAAAGTACAAACCACAACTAACCTAAAGGGGCAAGCAGAGCTTTAGTGTTTGTGCCATGGAATGAGCTTATCTCTAAACTGCTCAAGGTAAAAAAGTACGGTCATGTGGAAAAGTAACTACACCCCCCCCTCTTGGAAATTGTGGACTTTTTCAACATATTTGAACAGGCAACCATTAGATCTTCATAAAGAGCTATAAAGGTGATATACTTGAAATAATTATATATAAAAAAAGAGGTTGCTAAGGGTTCCTTGAGCTACAAGCTGTGGTTGATTGATGTGCCTTCAGATTTTCATGGCCAAGACCACTTGGAAAGAAACAGCAGAATTATGTGACCACCATTGTAGGGGGACATTCTTCCTACTGGCCATCAATATGGGTGGCAATTTCCCCCATTGACCCCTTATGTATTGGTTTTTGTAAGGGTATTACGATATGGCATCTCAGTCTTAAGCCTCGTACACACGCATCGAAAATCGGCAGGGAATTTTCGTCCAACGACCGATCTGCCGATTTTCGGCTTGTTAGTATGATGCTTCCGACAACCGACTCCGACTTTTCAGCCAAAAAAAGTCTGGTGTGCAGGCTATAAAATTTTTGTCCGCCGTCAAAACACGGCCGATTTTCGTGCAGTCAGTACAGATTTCGACAGGGAAAAATCTTATGAGCAAGTCATGCTCAAAGAATAAAGAACACAAAGAAAGCAAACCAACACATGACATCACTTCTGAAATAGAATTTTGTTGGGCGAGAAAATTCGTGTGCAGTCTAGGCACATTCCAACCAACAAAACACCACTCTGGACAAAAGACGGACGATCGGTCGGCCGATAATCGTTGCGTGTGTACGGGGCTTTAATCCGTACTTGAGTTGGTCCACCCTTTGCAGCTATAACAGCTTAAACTTTTCTGGGAAGGCTGTCCACAAGGTTTAGGAGAGTGTCTATGGGAATGTTTGACCATTCTTCCAGAAGCGCATTTGTGAGGTCAGGCACTGATGTGGACGAGAGGGCCTAGCTTGCAGTCACTGCTCTAATGCATCCTAAAGATATTCTATAGTGTTGAGTTCAGGGCCTTGCTTTGTACACTGGTCATAATCATTTGGTTCAGGGGGGATTATGATGTGGGGTTGATTTTCAGGGGTTGGGCTTGGCCCTTTAGTTCCAGTGAAGGGAACTCTTAAGGAGTAAACATACCAAAACATTTTGGACAATTTTATGCACCCAACTTTGTGGGAACAGTTTGGGGATGGCCCCTTCCTGTTCCAACATAACTGTGCACCAGTGCACAAAACAAGGTCCATAAAGACATGGATGAACGGGATGGAGGAACTTGACTGGCCTGACCTCAACCCCATAGAACACCTTTGAATTAGAGTGGAGACTGTGAGCCAGGCCTTCTCATACAACATTAGTGCCTGTCCTCACAAATGTGCTTCTGGAAGAATGGTCAAACATTCCCATAGACACACTCCTAAACCTTGTGGACAGCCTTCCCAGAAGAGTTGAAGCTGTTATAGTTGCAAAGGCCAACTCAATATTGATCCCTACGGACTAAGACTGGGATGCCATTACAGTTCATGTGGGTGTATAGGCAGGCGTCCCAAAACTTTTGGTAATATAGTGTATTTCATCAATGCCAGTCATTGGTAATATAGTGTGAGTTTATATATAAATACACCGATCAACCATAACATTATTTATGACCACTGACAGATACAGGGAATATCTTGTTACAATGGCATCTGAAAATTGGTGGGATATATTAGGCACTCCATGAAGTGGATGTGGTGAAAGCAGAAAAAAATGGGCATCGCAGTCTGTTGTGTATGGGGCTGTAAAGCCCATGGTGACCCGTGTCCACAGCCAAAAGTTTATATAATGGTCACATGAACCGCAGAACTGGTCTACGATGCAATGGAAGAAGGTGGCCTGGTCTGATGAATCACATTTTCTTTTACATCATGTGGATGGCCGGGTGCGTCACTTACCTGGGGAAGAGATGGCTCCAGGATGCGGTAAAAGAAGGTAAGTCGGCAGAGGCAGTGTGATGCTTTGGGCAATGTTCTGCTGGGAAACCTTTCATGTGGATGTTACTTTGGTGTCCATGCCTCAATGGGTCAGGGCTGTTTTAGCGAAAGGGGGGCCATACTCAATATTAGGTGGGTGGTCATAATGCTTATGGCTGATGGGTGTGTGTATGTATATACTGTATATATATATATATATATATATATATATATATATATATATATATATATATATATATCTACACTGTATATATATATATATACAGTATATATATATATATATATACAGGACTTTTTTTCAGTAGGAACGCGGGGGAACGCAGTTCCGGCACCTCCAGTACTGAATGTATGCAATGGCAAGGGGTGTGCTGTAGGGTCTACTGATGCTGGATGCTGGGGGATCTATTGTTGCTGTAGTGGATCTATTTTTTCGAGGTGGTCTATTGTTGCTGGAAGGGATCTACTATTGTGGGAGGGATCTATTGTACCTAACTGCTGGAAAGTCTATTGATGCTGGCTTTTGGAAGATCTATTGTTGCTTGGGTGATATTTTGTTGCAGGGAGTCAACAGTTGCTGGGAGAATCTATTGTTGCTGGGGAGGGGGGGGGTATACTGCTGCTGGCTGAAGGGGGGGGTCTACTTTACTGCTTTTCTTGTTATCATTAACAAATGCCATACAAATTACTTAGCACAGCAAAATTATACTTGGCTCTGTATTCCCTAAATGAGGTACTTGGAGGTGGGTAGGGGGTGGAAACAAGGGATGGTGCTCGGAGGTGGGTAGGGGGCGGAAACAAGGAATGGTGCTTGGAGGTGGGTAGGGGGCGGAAACAAGGAATGGTGCTCGGAGGTGGGTAGGGGGCGGAAACAAGGGATGGTGCTCGGAGGTGGGTAGGGGGCGGAAACAAGGGATGGTGCTCGGAGGTGGGTAGGGGGCGGAAACAAGGGATGGTGCTCAGAGGTGGGTAGGGGGCGGAAACAAGGGATGGTGCTCGGAGGTGGGTAGGGGGCGGAAACAAGGGATGGTGCTCGGAGGTGGGTATGGGGCGGAAACAAGGGATGGTGCTCGGAGGTGGGTAGGGGGCAGAACAAGGGATGGGGCTCGGAGGTGGGTAGGGGACAAGGACTCAGAATGGGGGAGTTCCACCACCTTTTCACTGAGAAAAAAGCCCTGTATATATATATATATATATATATATATATATATATATATATATATACTGTATAAAACAAGCCCCTGATCACCGGACTTGCAGAATGGCCCCATTCACTTGAATGGGTCACATCCACAAGGTGCTAAGCCCGTCAACAGCAGCAGGGGGTTTAATTCCTGTTGCACCCAATAAGCAAAGCACTGTGGCCATGGGATGTGTGCCCCTTCAGCCACTGCCCCTGAATCTAAGGGGAGTAGCAGTTGAGTGGGGCCAAAAAAACATAGACTGTGGGGTTTTACTGCCCCCAATCTCACGTGTGAGCCGTATACATTTAAAAAAATGACCCCAAAGCTTTATAGTTCCCTTTAATACATTTCCTTACACTCAGAGCTGTGTTTTAAGTACTGTTGTGGCTGTTTGTCATTGAACCACACCAGAAATCATCAATTCTGATCATTTACAGGGTGCAATATAATTACTTGCCATAAATAGAGTCATCGTCATCATATTAGAGAATGAAAAAAGCCTAGATCTGCGATAGTAACCCTGGAGATATGTCTTGACTGTCTGGAATATACTTCCTTCCTAAAAAAAAAAAAAAAAAAAAAACAAGTAAGAAATGAAATAAAAAAAGGAAGGAAGGAAAGAAGAAAGGGAGGAAGGCAGGAAAGAAGCACAGAAAGAAGGAGAGGAGAAGAGAGGATAGGAGGAGGGAGGGGAGAGGAGAGGAGAGGAGGGGGAGAGAGGAGAGGAGAGGAGAGGAGGGGAGGGGAGGGGAGGGGAGAGGAGAGGAGATGAGATGAGGGGAGAGGAGATGAGGGGAGGGGAGGGGAGAGAAGGGGAGGGGAGGAGAGAGGAGGGGAGGGGAGGGGAGAGGAGAGGAGAGGAGAGGAGAGGAGAGGAGAGGAGGGGAGGGGAGGGAAGGGGAGGGGAGGGGAGGGGAGGGGAGAGGAGGGGCGTGCGGTGAGGTCAGTGGCTGGTGAGGCACTGGCTAGTATCAGACCCAGATACACTCAGGTAAGAGGAGAGGAAAGGAGAGGATAGGAGGGGGGAGAGAGAGAAGAGGAGGCGAGGGGTGAGGGGAGAGGGGAGAGAAGAGGGGAGATAAAAGGAGAGGAGAGGGAAGGAGGAGAGGAGAGGAGGAGGGAGGGGAGTGGAGAGGATTGGGGATGGGAGAGGGGAGGAGAGGGGAGGAGAGGGGAGAGAGGAGGGGAGGGGAGAGAAGAGGAAAGAAGTGGAGGAGAGGAAAGGAGAGGAGGGGAGGGGGAGAGGGGAGAGGAGAGAAGAGAGGAGGGGGGTAGGGTAGAGGAGAGGGTAGAGGAGGGGAGAGGAGAGTAGGGAATGGTAGGGTAAAAGGAGAGGAAGGGAGAGGATAGGAGGGGGGGAAGAGGAGGTGAGGGGTGAGGGGAGAGGGGAGAGAAGAGGGGATATAAGAGGAGAGGAGAGGGAAGGGGGAGAGAAGAGGAGGAGGGAGGGGAGTGGAAAGGATGGGGGATGGGAGAGGGGAGAGAGGAGAGAAGAGGAGAGGAGGGGAGAGGAGAGGAGGGGCGTGCGGTGAGGTCAGTGGCTGGTGAGGCACTGGCTAGTATCAGAGCCAGATACACTCAGGTAAGAGGAGAGGAAAGGAGAGGATAGGAGGGGGAGAGAGAGAAGAGGAGGCGAGGGGTGAGGGGAGAGGGGAGAGAAGAGGGGAGATAAGAGGAGAGGAGAGGGAAGGAGGAGAGGAGAGGAGGAGGGAGGGGAGTGGAGAGGATGGGGGATGGGAGAGGGGAGGAGAGGGGAGAGAGGAGGGGAGAGAAGAGGAAAGAAGTGGAGGAGAGGAAAGGAGAGGAGGGGAGGGGGAGAGGGGAGAGGAGAGAAGAGAGGAGGGGGGTAGGGTAGAGGAGAGGGTAGAGGAGGGGAGAGGAGAGTAGGGAATGGTAGGGTAAAAGGAGAGGAAGGGAGAGGATAGGAGGGGGGGGGAAGTGGAGGTGAGGGGTGAGGGGAGAGGGGAGAGAAGAGGGGATATAAGAGGAGAGGAGAGGGAAGGGGGAGAGAAGAGGAGGAGGGAGGGGAGTGGAAAGGATGGGGGATGGGAGAAGGGAGAGAGGAGAGAAGAGGAGAGGAGAAGAGAGGAGGGGAGGGGAGAGGGGAGAGAAGAGGAGATGAAAGAAGTGGAGGAGAGGAAAGGAGAGGAGGGGAGATGAGAGAAGAGAGGAGGGGGTAGGGTAGAGGAGAGGGTAGAGGAGGGGTGAGGAGAGGAGAGGAGAGTAGGGACTGGTAGGGTAAAAGGAGAGGAAGGGAGAGGATAGGAGGGGGGGGGAAGAGGAGGTGAGGGGTGAGGGGAGAGGGAGAGAAGAGGGGATATAAGAGGAGAGGAGAGGGAAGGGGGAGAGAAGAGGAGGAGGGAGGGGAGTGGAAAGGATGGGGGATGGGAGAGGGGAGAGAGGAGAGAAGAGGAGAGGAGAAGAGAGGAGGGGAGGGGAGAGGGGAGAGAAGAGGAGATGAAAGAAGTGGAGGAGAGGAAAGGAGAGGAGGGGAGATGAGAGAAGAGAGGAGGGGGTAGGGTAGAGGAGAGGGTAGAGGAGGGGTGAGGAGAGGAGAGGAGAGTAGGGAATGATAGGGTAAAGGAGAGGATAGAGAAGGGTGGAGGAGAGGAGAGCAGGATGGTGCAGTGAGGTCGGTGACTGGTGAGGCACTGGCTAGTATCAGAGCCAGATACACTCAGGTAAGAGGAGAGGAAAGGAGAGGAGAGGAGGGGGATAGATGAGAGGAGGTGAGGGGAGAGGGGAGAGAAGAGGGGAGATAAGAGGAGAGGAGGAGGGAGGGGAGGGGAGTGGAGAGGAGGGGAGACGGGAGAGGGGAGGATAGGGGAGAGGGGAGAGGAGAGGAGGATAGGGGAGAGAAAAGGAGAGGAAAGGAGAGGAGGAGAGGAAAGGAGAGGAGGGGAGGGGAAGAGGGGAGAGGAGAGGAGAAGAGAGAGGAGGAGGGGGTAGGGTAGAGGAGAGGGTAGAGGATAGGGTAGAGGAGGGGAGAGGAGAGGAGAGGGGAGGAGAGAAGGGTCGGTTAAAGGAGAGGGAAGAGGAGGGTGGAGGAGAGGAGAGCAGGGACATGCGGTGAGGTCGGTGGCTGGTGAGGCACTGGCTAGTATCAGAGCCAGATACACTCAGGTAAGAAGAGAGGAGAGGAGGGGGGAGGGGAGAGGGGGGAGAAGAGGAGAGGAGGGGAGGGGAGGGAGAGACGGGAGAGGAGAGGACTGGAGGGGAGGGAGAGATGGGAGAGGAGGTGAGGGAAGGGGAGAGTAGGGTAGAGGAGAGGGTAGAGGAGGGGAGAGGAGAGCAGGGATGTGTGGTGAGGTCAGTGGCCGTTGAGGCACTGGCTAGTATCAGAGCCAGATACACTCAGGTAAGAGGAGAGGAGGGGGGAGGGGGGAGGGGAGAGAAGAGGAGAGGAGGGGAGGGGAGGGGAGAGGAAGAGAAAGGAGAGGAGGGTAGAGAAGAGGAGAGGAGAGGAAAGGAGAGGAAAGGAGGGGAGAGGAAAGGAGAGGATAGGAGAGGAGAGGAAGGCTTCTTTCACACGGCCGCTCCGCTGCTTTAGTCCGCTGCGGGACTTTTTTTTTTTTTTTCATGGAGCGGATGACATTTGTGTCATCCGCTCCGTGTGCCCGCATATCATCCCATCTGTTTGCGGATGATATGCGGACATAATGTAAGTCTATGGGGATTGCGGGTGTCAGCGGATGACACCGCTGACATCTGATTTTCCTTCCTTTCCGTTTTTTACACGGATGAAAAAATAGGGTTCTGTTCCATTCGAAAAAACGGAACAGAACTGAAAAGAGGAAAATCGGATGTCAGCGGATGGTATTCCACTGACATCCGCAATGCCATATACTTACATTATGTCCGCAAATCATCCGCAAAAAAATAGGATGATTTGCGGACACACGGAGCGGCCGTGTGAAAGGACCCTAAAGGGGAGGAGAGGAGGGTAGGGGAGGGGAGAGGAGAGGAGGGGAGGGGAGAGGAGAGGAGAGGAGATGAGAGGAGGGGAGGGTAGAGGAGAAGGGAGGAGAGGAGAGGAGAGGAGAGGAGGGGAGGGGAAGGGAGAGGGAAGGTGAGGAGTGGCTTACCAATGCTAAAAGCAGCAGGGAAAAAAGAAAAAAAAAAAGTTTTGCACAATGTTTTGCCAGACAGTTCTTAAGCTCTTGCCAATAAACGCTCCATGTTTTTTCTTCTCTTTCCATTTTTCTTTTCTGATTAAACAGGAAACAAATAGCACATGTGATCATTTCAAGGTGTGTCATGAAATTACCAAAAGTACTATTGCCCAAATATTTAAACATAATTTTTCCTCCGCAACAATATAGAATGTTCCTGTAAATCATTTTAACGCTATTGCCATCATAGTATAAAATACTTACATTTATTTTTCCCATACCAGCAGCTGTCTATCTGAAAAAAAAGAGGGAGAGTTGTTTTCTGGTTTACTATGCTAATTATTATATTTCCTCTGGAACTTATTCTTTCATCTAATTGTTAAATTGCAAAGTCTTACTTTTTTTGTAATATACAGCTTTTAATGTTATCCCACATTCCAGTTTCGGGGGGGGGGGGGTTCTATTCCAAATCAAGAGAGTAGCCGAGGATGACAGAGCTGTTCTATAGATACTGTACAGCGAGTTAGTGTTGTCACATGACAGAAAATGTGTTATTGGCAGGATCACCAAGTGAAAATAAAGAAACAGAAAGGAAAATGACTACTGACTGGTAAGTCACACCATAATGCTTTTCTTCAGCAGGGACAGGGAAGATGGTTAAAATTGATGGGAAGATGGATGGAGCCAAATACAGGACCATTCTGGAAGAAAACCTGATGGAGTCTGCAAAAGACCTGAGACTGGGACAGAGATTTGTCTTCCAACAAGACAATGATCCAAAACATAAAGCAAAATCTACAATGGAATGGTTCACAAATAAACATATCCAGGTGTTAGAATGGCCAAGTCAAAGTCCAGACCTGAATCCAATGGAGAATCTGTGGAAAGAACTGAAAACTGCTGTTCACAAACGCTCTCCATCCAACCTCACTGAGCTCGAGCTGTTTTGCAAGGAGGAATGGGCAAAAATTTCAGTCTCTCGATGTGCAAAACTGATAGAGACATACCCCAAGCGACTTACAGCTGTAATCGCAGCAAAAGGTGGCGCTACAAAGTATTAACTTAAGGGGACTGAATAATTTTGCACGCTCAATTTTTCAGTTTTTTATTTGTTAAAAAAGTTTGAAATATCCAATAAATTTCGTTCCACTTCATGATTGTGTCCCACTTGTTGTTGATTCTTCAAAAAAAAAAATTACAGTTTTATATCTTTATGTTTGAAGCCTGAAATGTGGCAAAAGGTCGAAAAGTTCAAGGGGGCCGAATACTTTCGCAATGCACTGTAGATACAAAAATATAATGCTTTATGGAACACAGAACCCTACTGATGTGTCTTCTCAGCTAAACCAAAACCAAAATGATTTTCCTGTCTAACTGGTTTTAGGGAAATGTCCAAAGCAAGGCTTCGCAAATAACAAGAAGTTGCTTTCACTGCTATCTGTTTACACAATGCTTGTGCCAAAAAAATTGTGATGATCTGGGAGCGTACAGAGAGAGGATTATTCTGTACAATATGGGGCAGAAATGGCGAAGATAAAAGAGGTGGATACAACAAGCTTTGGTATATGATCCATGAATTCTCAAAGTAGAGGTCTTAGGAACCACCCTGTAATGTGACATCAGTAAAGGAAGTGATCAATTATCAATCCAACAATATCACCGTAGAAATACAAGTCCCAGGAACGTCTGTAACAAGTCCCTGCATCCCATAGCAAGAAGAGAACTTTAAGTCCCAGCAGCCAGTAGCAATGCACAGGAAGAGTAGAGCTATAAGTCCCAATGTGGATTTAAATACATTTAATTCTTTTAATTCTGTAACTCAGAAAATGGACCTCTGCAGAGAGACCACTGCTCCCACCACAACAATTATGTTTATGACTCTCCCCTGGAGCCAGTTCTCTATCCAGGTACTCACCTTATGGTCCATACCTACCTTCCTTAATTTGTACTAGTGATCGACCAATTATCGGCAAAGCCGATATATCGAGGGCCGGTATGCACTTTCCCCGATATATTGGAATCGGCCACCAAGGTGACCGATATTGCCAATATTTTGGGAAAGTGCTTGTACCGGAGTGATGCCTGCAACTAGAGGCATCCCCCAGGTACCGGCGTCCATAGCCGATGGTCAACTGAAGAAGGAGTGCACATGCCCTGCCCGGGCCCTCGTGCAGACTCCGAAACGCGTCTTGAAGCTCCCTCAGCCATCTTGCCAGTTTCCTGCCGCTGACGTCAGACGCCTTCCGGTTCCCTCCACAGCCGCATCTTTCTGATCTCCCCGATACCCAGGACACACACAGCCAGCTGGTCTGGCGCTCTGTACCTGAGGCACCCCGGATTGTGTGGACCCCTCTCACCATCGTGGAACCGTTTTGGACCTGACAGACGCTTTTATCCTTACTTTAACCACTTAAGCCCCGGAAGATTTTACCGCCTTCCTGACCAGGGTTTTTTTTTGCGATTTTTTACTGCGTGACTTTAACGGACAATTGCGCGGTCGTGCGACGCAGTACCTAAAGGAATTTCACGTCCTTTTTTTCCCACAAACAGAGCTTTCTTTTGGTGGTATTTGATCACCTGTGCAATTTTTTGATCATGCGCTATAAACAAAAAAAGAGCGTAATTTTTGCAAAAATAACAATATTTTTCACTTTTTTTTATATGAAATTCCCCCCCAAAAAAAATGTAAAAATCAAAATTTTTTAACATTTTCGGCCAAATTGTTTTATGCTACATATGTTTGGTAAAAAAAAATCGCAAAAAGCGTATTTTGATTGGTTTGCGCAAAAGTTATCGCGTTTACTAACAAAGGGAAAGATTTTTGTCATTTTTGGTGGTTTTTTTTAACGAGTAATGGCGGCGATCTGCGATTTTTTTTGCGGTACTGCGACATTGCGGCGGACAGATCGGACCCTTGACTGACATTTTTGACACTTTTGGGGTTACCAGTGACATTACTGCAGTAATCAGTGCTATATATATGCACTGTTACTGCAAAAATGACACTGGCAGGGAAGGGGGTAACTGTATTGGACAGGGAGGGGTTAAGTGTGTCCTAGGGGCGTGATTCTAACTGTAGTGGGACATGGCTATTGGTGTAAAAACAAAGATCAACGGTTCTCCATAGTAGAACCGTCTGATCTTCATTTTTACACAGGGGAGAATGACAGGCGGCTTGTTTACATAAGCCGATCTGCCTTTCTCCCGCTGTACCGACGATCGGCGAGTGACCGGCGGACATCGGGTCCGCCGGTCACACGCCCGCACTCCTCCCCGAACGAGCCGAGGCGGGCGCGCGCCTCAGCGGGCGCGCGCGCGCCCGCTATTGGCTTTAATAGCAGTGACAGGCGAGCGACGTAGACCTACGTCACTCTGCCTGGCCAGGGCTGACTGCCGCAGTAAATATACTGTGCGCAGTCGGCAACCGGTTAATGTAAGTTACTACATATTTATGTCATAATAAATCATAATCTTGCACTCAAGTGGTGCTCTTCCCTCCTCCTTTATCCGTTTAGAGTTGACTTCACTCTGTTTGAATGAGCTGACCCTGAGCTGCGGACCACCCTTGGATTGCCTCTAAGAACTGTCAGAAATTTGCACATCTTAATGCCCCCCTGTGCAAACTGTTTTTGCCCCACCTGTGTACATCAACACTTTTATCTGCCATTGTTTCAGCTTATATCTATATGAACTCTTTGACCTTTGACCTCTGAGCGCCAAAACCAGTCTCTATATCCGATGGTCGGCTGTCTTGTAATGACAACCGATGCGGCTGAGAAGCCACTCGGCTGTCATTACAAGGAGCGGGAGGGGAACGTCCCTCCACCCCTCCCGCCGCCTTCCGTGGCTCTCCTGGGTCTCCCATCCCACCGGGAGACCCGGGCAACCAGCCTGCACGGCCACCGAAGACAAGTGATAAAAAAAAAATGTAAATGTACGAAAATATCAGCCAATATCGGCCGATACCGATATGCAATGGGCAAAATATTGGTATCGGTAGCGAAAAACCGATATCAGTCGATCACTAGTTGGTACAGTAAGCGTTTGTGGGGGACTGTGTCAAATGCCTTTGCAAAGTCCAGATACACCACATCCACTGGCCTTCCTTTATCCAGAAACACCACTTCCACAGATCTTCCTTTATCCAGATACACCACATCCACAAGCCTTCCTTTATCCAGATACACCACATCCACAGGCCTTCCTTTATCCAGATACACCACATCCACAGACCTTCCTTTATCCAGATACACCACATCCACAGGCCTTCCTTTATCCAGATACACCACATCCACAGGCCTTCCTTTATCCAGATACACCACATCCACAGGCCTTCCTTTATCCAGATACACCACATCCACAGGACTTCCTTTATCCAGATACACCATATCCACAGGCCTTCCTTTATCCAGATACACCACATCCACAGGCCTTCCTTTATCCAGATACACCACATCCACAGACCTTCCTTTATCCAGATACACCACATCCACAGGCCTTCCTTTATCCAGATACACCACATCCACAGGCCTTCCTTTATCCAGATACACCACATCCACAGGCCTTCCTTTATCCAGATACACCACATCCACAGGCCCTCCTTTATCCAGATACACCACATCCACAGGCCCTCCTTTATCCAGATACACCACATCCACAGGCCTTCCTTTATCTAGATACACCACATCCACAGGCCTTCCTTTATCCAGATACACCACATCTGCAGGCCTTCCTTTATCCAGATACACAACATCCACAGGCCTTCCCTTATCCAGATACACCTCATCCACATTCCTTCATTTATCTAGATACACCATATCCACAGGCCCTCCTTTATCCAGATACACCACATCCACAGGCCCTCCTTTATCCAGATGCACCACCTCCACAGACCTTCTTTTATCCAGATACACCACATCCCCAGGCCTTCCTTTATCTAGATACACCACATCCACAGGCCTTCCTTTATCCAGATACACCACATCCACAGGCCTTCCTTTATCCAGATACACCACACCCACAGGCCTTCCTTTATCTAGATACACCACATCCACAGGCTTTCCTTTATTCAGATACACCACATCCACAGACCTTTCTTTATCTAGATAAACCACATCTACAGGCCTTCCTTTATCTAGATACACCACATCCACAGGCCTTCCTTTATCTAGATACACCACATCCACAGGCTTTCCTTTATCCAGATACACCACATCTGCAGGCCTTCCTTTATCCAGATACACCACCTCCACAGACCTTCTTTTATCCAGATACACCACATCCCCAGGCCTTCCTTTATCTAGATACACCACATCCACAGTCCTTCCTTTATCCAGATACACCACATCCACAGGCCTTCCTTTATCCAGATACACCACACCCACAGGCCTTCCTTTATCTAGATACACCACATCCACAGGCTTTCCTTTATTCAGATACACCACATCCACAGACCTTTCTTTATCTAGATAAACCACATCTACAAGCCTTCCTTTATCTAGATACACCACATCCACAGGCTTTCCTTTATTCAGATACACCACATCCACAGACCTTTCTTTATCCAGATAAACCACATCTACAGACCTTCTTTTATCCAGATACACCACATCCCCAGGCCTTCCTTTATCTAGATACACCACATCCACAGGCCTTCCTTTATCTAGATACACCACATCCACAGGCCTTCCTTTATCTAGATACACCACATCTACAGACCTTCTTTTATCCAGATACACCACATCCACAGGCTTTCCTTTATCCAGATACGCCCCATCCACAGACCTTCCTTTTTCCAGATACACCACATCCACAGGCTTTCCTTTATTCAGATGGATCACTTCTTCATAGAAGGTTAATAGATTGGTCTGGCAAGAGCGATTTTCCATGAATTCAAGCTGATTACTACTAATAATACAGTTTTCATTACTAAAGTCTTGTATGTGGTCCCTTAACATCCCCTCTGAAATCTTGCATACTACTGATGTTAGACTGACCACATGTCAAAATGTGCATTTTAACATATGTGCAAAAAAAAAAAAAAAAAATGGTTCCGGCAGTGAAAGGGTAAAAGTCTTTGCACCTCAGCTGTGCCACTGTATGGTGACAATCAGTGATTTGCAGTGATTTGCGGTGAGCTGCGAAAGTGCTGGCTCGGTCACAGGGGGCAGCTTGGCTGCTTCTTTGCCGCCCCCAGCCACCCCCTTAAAAAAAGCCATGCAGCTGTCCTCACACCTCGGCCACAAAACTGCCGTCTTGCACCGCTGACATCCTGAATGAAGTCCCCATTAAAGACAATATCTGTGTGAGGTCTGTATACACATAGAACATATAGCTCTTGGATTTATTAATACAGCGTACCTTGTGACTTGTATGGGAATATTAACATAATAAAAAAAATTAAAAATAACCCAAATTGACATTTTTTAAATAATAATTTTTTCTTACCTCCTCTCCAGCAGGCTTCCTCTCTCTCTGCAAGTCTTTGTGTACACAGCATATAACTTTCTGTTTCCATTCTCATAAATAACGAAGAAAGCTTCCAGGCACAAAAGCTTAACCACTTGCTTTCCAAGCCTATTCTGACACATAAATATAAAAATCTGCTTTTTTTTTTATTAGAAAATTTCTTAGAACCTCCAAACAATATATATATATTTTTTTAGCAGAGACCCTAGAGAATAAAATAGTGGGTGTTGCAATTTTTTTTTTTTATGGTATTTGCAAAGTGTTTTTTTTTTTAACTGAATTCTTTTGGGGAAAAAAATACACTTTGATGAATTGAATGCACAAAAAATATATAAATATAATACCCAATTGTTAATTGTTAGTAAAATATAAAAGAAGATGTTACACCGAGTAAGTAGATCCAAACAATCAATACAACCAAGCGCTCACTCCGATGGGGATGACAGGCGTGCCGCTCTCCTCAAGTAGGGAACTCCAACATAGCCACATGAAAGAAAGAAAGGAGGCGCAAACACCTAGTGAACACCCGTGAACACATTAAAAATGTTTTAATAAAATGTCAAAAACATACTCACAGACATGAAGAATAAAATCGCATTACAAGAATCCAACACATGTGGAATGGAACATGTCCCTGTAAAAAGGACCGCTAACGCAAGCCCCCTTCAGCATTTTTAACCGGTTGCAGACCGCCGCAAGTACATATACTGCGGCGGTCAGCCCCGGCCAGGCAAAGTGACGTACCGGTACGTCACTAGCCTGGGAGCCAATAGCGGGCGGGCGTGTGCCGCCGGAGGCGCGCTCCTGCCTCAGCTCGTTCACGGACACCTCCGTGCGTGTGAACGGTGGAATCAATGTCTGCCGGTCACTCGCGATCGTCCGCTGTGAAGGGAGAAAGGCAGGCGGCTGATGTAAACAAAGCCGCCTGTCATTCTCCCCTGTGTAAAAGCACTGATCTAACGGTCCTGCTATGTAGGACCGTTGATCTCTGCTGTTACACACACAGCCACATCCCTGCAAAGTAAGAAGCACGCCCCTAGGGACACACATAGTCACTGCATCTCTAATAAAGTTAACCCCTTCCCTGCCAGTGTCATTTTACAGTAACAGTGCATATGTATAGCACTGATTACTGCAGTAATGTCACTGGTAACCCCAAAAGTGTCAAAAATGTCAGTCAAGGGTCCGATCTGTCCGCCGCAATTTCGCAGTACCGCAAAGAAAATCGCAAAAATGGCAAAAATCTTTTCCTTTGTTAGTAAACGCGATAACTTTTGCGCAAACCAATCAAAATACGCTTTTTGCAATTTTTTTAGCAAACATATGTAGCATAAAACAAATTGGCCGAAAATGTTAAAAAATTTTGATTTTTACATTTTTTTTGGGAATTTCATATAAAAAAAATGTGAAAAATATTGCTATTTTTGCAAAATTGACGCTCTTTTTTTGTTTATAGCGCATGATCAAAAAATCACACAGGTGATCAAATACCACCAAAAGAAAGCTCTGTTTGTGGGGAAAAAAAGGACGTAAAATTCGTTTAGGTACAGCGTCGCACGACTGCGCAATTGTCCGTTAAAGTCACGCAGTGCCGAATCGCAAAATAGGCCCTGGTCAGGAAGGGGGTAAAATCTTCCGGGGCTTAAGTGGTTAAACGTAATTCTTTTGGAAAAAAATACACTTTCATGAATTGAATGCACAAAAAATATATAAATTTAATACCCAATTGTTAATTGTTAGTAAAATATAAAAGAAGATGTTACACCGAGTAAGTAGATACCTAACATGCTGGGCTGGGCTTGGCTGGGCTGGGCTGGGCTGGGCTGAGCTCTCTCCCTCCAATTGACATGTCCTCTCCTCTGTGCATCTCAGAATTCATAGAAGGCGGGCTGGAGAAGGGGGGCAGTTCAGCATTTCCTATTGGCTGAGAAGGCAGCAAAGAGGCTGTATATCAATCCGCCTCTGAAATCTGCCTGGCCTGTCTAGCTAAAGATTATCAGCTTATGCGGCCGGAGCCGCTGTATCCCTCCACAGGAAAAAAAGAGTCCCCAGCTACCAGGATTTACAGGGAGAATAAAATCGTAAAATACACTGTGACATATAGAAGAACTGGTATGTGAATTTTGGCTGCTGGCTGGACACTGGGGGCCTCACTGGACTGGAGTGGGTAATATTTTCGAGGGGGGGGGCAATTGACCCGTTGCCCCCCCCCCTGGATCCGCCACTGCATGTCACGCTCTAAAATGGCGTACGCTCATGGAATGGCGACAAACTAGGGCAACTAAACTGATTAGGGGATTGGAGGACCTTAATTATGAAGAGCGTCTGCAATCGATTGATTTATTCTTCCTGGAGAAGAGACGCCTGAGGGGGGACATGATAGCAATTTACAAATATCTCAATGGGGATCTCAGCTTAGAAAAAAAGCTATTCAATCGAAGGGATTGCACGAGGACTCGAGGGCATACAATGCGATTAGAGGAGAAGCGTTTTAACCTCAGGCAATGTGGGGGGTTCTTTACTGTGAGGGCTACAAGATTGTGGAATTCTCTACCACAAGAGGTGGTTTCTGCGGGAAGTATGGTGGCTTTCAAAAGACTCTTAGACGTACATCTCAAGGATCAATACATTCAGGGGTATGCGAGATGATTACAGCCACACACACCTACACAGGTTGAACTGGATGGACTATTGTCTTTATTCAACCTCACCTACTATGTAACTATGTAACTATGTAAACTACAGTACTTAAAAACCTTAAAAACCTCCATAGGTGACGCTTTAGGCCCCTTTCACACTCGTCTTGAAAGTCAAGTGATTTTACCGTGATTTTGCAGCGATTTTTCCGCTATTTTGATGCGATTTTGATGCGATTTTGACTGGGCTTGAAGCAATGGCTATGTCTTTGGACCTCAAAATGCATTAAAATCAAGCCAAAGTAGTGCAGGGACTTCTTTGAAGTTGCTGCAAATTTAAGTTGCGCATACATGAATGGGTATCATTGGAAACATGTCGTGCAGCTCTGATGTCCAAAATTGCATGACAAGTTGCACAAATGTGAATGGAGCCTTAAAAGCCTTTACTGGTTACCAGTTTAGAATTACAAAGGAGGTCTGGTGCTAAAATTACTGCTCTCACAATAACGTTTGCGAGCATACCTCACATGCGTGGTGCGAAGGCCGTTTACATATAGGTGCGCACAGAGGCATGACCTAGAACCTTCAGGACCCCGGTGTAAGAAGTCATGCCGGGCCCTCCTGACCCCCTTCTTCCCTCCAAGCTCAGGGCCCTTCCCATTGATTCTGGGGCCCTTTACTTCCATTGCAGAGGCCCTTTATTACGGACCTGCAACAGACCCCTTTCCTGCCCTCTTGGGTAGGATTGCCACCTTTTCTTCAAGCCTAAAACAAACACTTTAGCAGTGTACAGAAATGTTTTTATTTGTAGTAAACACTATACATATATTTTGTGAATAAATAACATTTCTAATTAGTTTTCCTTTACATCTGAATCTGCAGAGTTCCCCTTAACATATAAATCAGCAAAGTTTTCTCTTACATCTGAATCAACAGAGTTCCCTTTACATCTGAATTGGCAGAGTTCCCCTTTACATATAAATCAGCAACTTTCCCATTACATCTGAATCTGCAGAGTTACCATTTACATCTAAATCTGCAGAGTTCCCTTTACATATAAATCTGCAGAGTTCCCTTTACATATAAATCTGCAGAGTTCCCTTTTATATCTGAATCTGCAGAGTTCCCCTTTACATCTAAATCAGAAAAGTTTCCCATTACATCTGAATCTGCAGAGTTACCCTTTACATCTAAATCCGCAGAGTTCCCTTTTATATCTGAATCTGCAGAGTCCCCCTTTACATATAAATCAGAAGAGTCCCCTTTACTTATAAATCAGCAAAGTTTTCCATTACATCTGAATCTGCAGAGTTTCCCTTTAAATCTGAATCCACTGAGTTTCTCTTCACCCCTAAATCCGCAGAGTTCTCCCTTACATCTGAACTTGCAGATTTCACTTTCATTGTAAGGGTCCACTCTGCAGACTCTGATGTAAGGGAGAACTCTGGGGACTCTAATTTAGGGAGGAACACTGAGAACTCTGATGTAAGAAGAAATGCTGCAGACTCTGGAGTAAAGGGGAACTGTAATATAATGGTGGTCTCTGGTAACTAGAGCCCCCATTTACATCAGAGTTCCCAGTATTCCCCTTTAATCGGGGTTCTCAGAGCACCCCCTTAGATCAGGGTTTGCAGAGTTATCCCTTACATTAGAGTTCCCAGCATTCTCTTTTAATCAGGGGTCCCAGATCACCCCTTACATCAGAGTCTGCAGAGCCCCCCTATGTCAGAATCTGCAGAGCACCCCTTACAATAGAGCTTGCCAAGCCCTCCTTATATCAGAGTTCGCAAACCTTCCGTTACATCAGAGTGTGCAGAGCTCCCCTAAAACAGAGTCCGCAAAGTGCCCTTTACAACAGAGTCCACAGAGCCCCCCTTACATCAGAGTGTGCAGAGCTCCCTTACAACAGAGTCTGCAGAGGGATGCTTACATCAGAGCTTGCAGAGCCCCTCTTACATCAGAGTCCACAGAGCCCCCTTACTTTAGAGTCTGCAGAGCCCCCTTACATCAGAATCTGCAGAGAGCCCCTTACATCAAATTCCACAGCGTGCCCCTTACATCAGAGTGCACAGAGAGCCCCTTACATCAGAGTCCGCAGAGTGCCCCTTACATCAGAGTCTGCAAAGAGCCCCTTACATCAGGGTCTGCAGAGAGCCCCTTACATCAAAGTCCGCAGAGTGCCCCTTACATCAGAGTCCCCAGAGCGCCCCTTACATCAGAATCCACAGAGCTCCCCTTACATCAGAGTCTGCAGAGCCCCTTACATATTACATAATTACATATTACATTACATAAAAAAAAAAAATTATTTGCTTGTACGCAAAAGCGAACGCATACATAGGCCGCGTCTGCACATGTAAACGACGTTCAAACCTCACATGTGAGGTATCGCCATGAACGTAAGTGCAAGAGCAATAATTCTAGCACAAGGCCTCCTCTGTAACTCTAAACTGGTAACCTATAAAAAAATTTAAAAAGTAGCCTATGGAAATTTCGAGGTACCAAAGTTTGACACCATTCCAAAAATGTGCGCAATTTTAAAGGGTGACATATTAGGTATCTATGTAACATCTTTCACATTATATAAAAAAAAATTGGGCTAACTTTACTGTTTTTTTTTTTTTTTTTTTTAAACGTATGAAAGATTAAAGTTTTAAGGATTTTGGAATTTTTTGAAAGATTAATGTTTTAAAGATTTTTTAATTTTTTCCAAAAAAATCCTGTTTGAAAACTTGCTGAGCAAAAACCCTGTGACATAAAAAATTGCAATGACCGCCATTTTATTCCCTAGGGTCTCTGCTAAAAAAATATATACATATATATATATATATATATATATATATATATATATATATATATAAGGTTCTGGGGTTATGAGTAATTTTCTAGCACAAAAATTATGATTTTTACATGTAGGAGAGGAGTGGCGGAATTGGCCCGGAATAGAAGCGCTTAAAGAGGATCTTCACTTTATCTGAGCCCCACAAACCAAAAACACTATTTAACTACTTCAGCTCCGAAAGGTTTTCCCCTTAATGACTAGGCCATTTTTTGCGATACCTCACTGTGTTACTTTACTAATAATTGCCCGGTCGTTTGACGCTGTACCCAAATAGAATTGATGTCCTTTTTTTCCCCACAAATAGAGCTTTCTTTTGGTGGTATTTGATCACCTCTGCCTTTTTTTTTTTTTTTTTTTGCGCTATAAACATAAAAGTAGCAACAATTTTGAAAAAAAAAAACAATATTTTTTACTTTTTGCTATAAAACATTCCCCATTAAAAAAAAATGTAATTTTTTTTTTTTTTTTCATCATTTTAGGCCAACATGTATTCTGCTACATATTTTTGATAAAGAAAAATCCCAATAAGTGTATATTGATTGGTTTGCTCAAACGTTATTGTGTCTACAAACTATGAGATAGATAAATTGCCTTTTTATTTTTCTTGTTTTTACTAGTAATGGCGGTGATCAGCGATTTTTTAGTGGGACTGCCACATTGGGGCGGACAAATCTGATACCTAGTGACACTTTTTGGGAAACAGTGACACCAATACAGTAATTAGTGCTAAAAAAAAAATGCACTGTTACTGTATAAATTACACTGACAGGAAAGGGGTTAACACCAGGGACAATCAAGAGGTTAAGTGTGCTCCTAGGGAGTGCTTTCTAACTGTGTGGGAGTGGATGCACTAGACTTGGCACCCCAGATGTTTTGGAACTACATTTCCCATGATGCTCATGCACTCTGCAGTGTATCTTAGCCTTATGGGAAATGCAGTTTCAAAACATCTGGGGTGCCAAGGTTCGCCATCACTGCACTAGAGGAATAGAGAGATCTGTGTTTCAGCTTAGCTGAAACACAAGATTTCTCTTTTACTCCCCGATAGGTCATTCCGCTGAACGATCAGCTGAATTGCTCCTGCTGTGTCCAGGAACACAAGATCTCCATCTTCCCCTCTCACAGAATGGCGGTCTGCCTTGCTTACATAGGCAGACTGCCGTTCTGCCTCTCTCAACGGGTACCGGCAAACATCAGGTCCGCCGGATCCGTTGATTGGCTCCCGCTGTGTCTACAGCAAGAGCGGGGTGGCAGCGCACATGCACGCCCCAGACCCAGTGCACAAAATTACATACAGGTACGTCATTCCATGCAGGAGGGCCGCCCTGCCACAGTATATCTGTGTGGGGCGGTCCAAAACAGGGTAAGGCTGTCAGCAGATCGACCTCTACAAAATCAGCAGTGCCTAAAAATGCCTAAAATGGGAGAGCAACTGAGCATGTGCAGAGCGGGGTGAAACAGGGTAATACTGGATTTTAAACAGTATAGACACATAGCTGCAAAAAGCTCAAGTTCAGCTTTAAATATATTCCTCAATAGACACTAAAGATATAAATACATAAACTCTTATAAAAGCAGCAGTACCTGTGATGAGAGCAGAGCTGTGGGAGGAGCCCAGCAGGCTCCACCCACTACAGACCGCCTGCAGAAAACTATAGGGGGGCAGAGACAAGACCAGTCACCCTGCAGAAGGAGAAAGAGCAGAGCACTGAGAGGGGCCCAGCAGGCTCTACCCACTACAGTCCGCCTGCAGAAAACTACAGGGGGGGCAGAGACAAGACCAGTTATTCTGCAGAAGGAGAAAGAGCAGAGCTGTGGGAGGGGCCCAGCAGGCTACACACACTACAGACCACCTGCAGAAAACTACAGGGGGTGGAGACAAGACCAGCCACCCTGCACATGGAGAGAGAGCAGAGCTGTGGGAGGGGCCCAACAGCTCCTCCCTCTATAGACTACAAACTACAGGGGGCGGAGACAATACCAGTCATCCTGCACAAGGAAAGAAAGCAGAGACGTGGGAGGGGTCCAACCGCTCCTCCCTCTACAGGCTGCCTGCAGAAAACTACAGGAAGGGGCAGAGACCAGACCAGCCACCCTGCACATGGAGAGAGAGCAGGGATGTGGGAGGGGCCCAACAGCTCCTCCCCATACAGACCTGCCTGCAGAAAACTACAGGGAGGATGGAGAGAAGACCAGTCACCCTGCACAAGGAAAGAGAGCAGAGATGTGGGAGGGGCCAGCAGGCTTCACCCACTACAGACCACCTGCAGAAAACGACAGGGGGCGGAGACAAGACCAGTCACCCCGCACAAGGAGAGAGAGAGCAGAGATGTGGGAGGGATCGACAGCTCCTCCCCTACAGACTGCCTGCAGAAAACTTCAGGGAGGGCAGAGACGAGACCAGTCACCCTGCAGAAGGAGAAAGAGCAGAGCTGTGGGAGGGGCCCAGCAGGCTCCACCCACTACAGACCACCTGCAGAAAACTACAGGAGGGGGCAGAGACAAGACCAGTCACCCTGCACATGGAGAGATAGCTGAGCTGTGGGAGGGGCCCAGCAGGCTCCACCCACTGCAGACCACCTGCAGAAAACTACAGGGGTGGATACAAGACCAGTCATCCTACACAAGAAGAGAGAGTGCAGAGATGTGGGAGGGGCCCAACAGCTCCTCCCACTACAGACTGCCTGCAGAAAACTACAGGGAGGGTGGAGACAAGACCAGTCACCCTGCACAAGGAGAAAGAGCAGAGCTGTGGGAGGGGTCCAGCAGGGTCCACCCACTAAATGCCGCCTGCAGAAAACGACAGGAGGTGGAGACAAGACCAGTCACCCTGCACAAGGAGAGAGAGCAGAGATGTGGGAGGGGTCCATCAGCTCCTCCCCCTACAGACTGCCTGCAGAAAACTACAGGGGGGGTTTGAGACAAGAACAGTCACCCTGCTCAAGGAGAAAGATAAGAGCTGTGGGAGGGGCCCAGCAGGCTCCACCCACTAAAGGCCACCTGCAGAAAACTACAGGGGGCAGAGACAAGACCAGTCACCCTGCACAAGGAGAGAGAGCAGAGATGTGGGAGGGGTCCAACAGCTCCTCCCCCTACAGACTGCCTGCAGAAAACTACAGAGAGGGGCGGAGACAAGACCAGTCACCCTGCACAAGGAGAGAGAGCAGCAGTGGGCGGTCTTTATTACAGGGAGTCTCACACTGGATTACTGCACAGTTCTGGAAGAAATACAAAAAGCACAACCATATTGAGGAAGAATACATATGACAAATGTATTTAGACAATATTTTATCACCCTGGAGTTCAGCTTTAACAGATGAGAGAAAAAACTCCCTTTTCCACGTGGGATCGCAGTTTACCGAGTGATGAAGAGTACACTTGGAGACTTATGGATTTTGTGACACTACCTTTTGGACTATACTCACTTTCTTAAGATTTAAGCCCAGCTTTATTTTCTACCTGATTTACTATTGTGGTGTGTGTCTCACAGTTAAGTTGCTGCTGTTATATGTATAATATTTATGTTTGTATAGCACAGTTTTTTTCTCATTTTTAATAAAGATGATCTAGGGCCAGGATTCACAACTTCTTTGCCCATGGCAACACAGGACTCTGATTCAGAGCAAGTTGCATGCAGGGCTGTGTGACTGGGGGGGGGGGGCGGTGATGGGGGTAACACTGTGGTTTTGGGGGGACTCCAATGTGATGGAAGGGCTCTGATCTAATAGGGAGACACTGATGTGATTGGGGCACTTACGTATAAGGGTCTTCGTTGAATTGGGGGAGACCCTGATGTGATGAGGGACCCTAATGTATAGTTCTGATGTAATGGGAACTCTGGCATTAAGGGGTGACTTTGATATAAAAAGGGAACTCTCATGTGATGGGAGGACTTCTAACATGATGTGAAGGGGGGAACCTATGATGTGAAGGGGAGATCTCTGATTTGATTGGGAACCTCTGATGTGAAGGGGGAAATTAGAGGGTGAACCTCTAATTTGATTTGGAACCTCTGATATGATGGGGGAAATCTGAGGGCGGATCTCTGATTTGATGGAAAACCTCTGATAATGAAGAGGGAAATCTGAGGGTGGACCTCTAATTTAATGGGGAACATTTGATGTGAAGGGGGGAAACCTCTAATTTGATGGGGAACCTCTGATGTGAAGGGGATAATCTGAGGGTGAACCTCTGATTTGATTTGGAACCTCTGATATGATGGGGGAAATCTGAGGGCGGATCTCTGATTTGATGGAAAACCTCTGATAATGAAGAGGGAAATCTGAGGGTGGACCTCTAATTTAATGGGGAACATTTGATGTGAAGGGGGGAAACCTCAAATTTGATGGGGAACCTCTGATGTGAAGAGGGAATCTGAGGATGAACCCCTGATTTGATTGGGAACCTCTGAAGTGAAGGGTGAAATCTGAGGGTGGACCTCTGATTTTATGGGGAACCTCTGATAAGGAAGGGGGAAATCTGATAGTGGACCTCTGATTTAATGGGGAACATTTGATGTGAAGGGGGGAACCTCTAATTTGATGGGGAACCTCTGATGTGAAGGGGGAAATCTGAGGATGAACCCCTGATTTGATTGGGAACCTCTGAAGTGAAGGGCGAAATCTGAGGGTGGACCTCTGATTTTATGGGGAACCTCTGATAAGGAAGGGGGAAATCTGATAGTGGACCTCTGATTTAATGGGGAACATTTGATGTGAAGGGGGGAACCTCTTATTTGATGGGGAACCTCTGATGTGAAGGGGGAAATCTGAGGATGGATCTCTGATTTGATTGGGAACCTCTGATGTGAAGGGGGAAATATGAGGGCGGATCTCTGATTTGATTGGGAACCTCTGAAGTGAAGGGCGAAATCTGAGGGTGGACCCCTGATTTGATTGGGAACCTCTGAAGTGAAGGGCGAAATCTGAGGGTGGACCTCTGATTTGATGGGGAACCTCTGATAATGAAGGGGGAAATCTTATAGTGGACCACTGATTTGATAGGAAACCTCTGATGTGGAGGGGGGAAACCTCTGATTTGATGGAAAACCTTTGATGTGAAGGGGAAACCTCTGACTCAATGAAGAACCTCTGATGTGAAAAGGAGCTTGTGGTGTGAAGTTAATTTAATCTAGGCAGTTGTGTGCATCATCCTCACCTCAGATTTACCATTTATAAGTAATATTTAAGCCTTTTACAATTTAGACGGGGTTGCCTCAAAATTTTACATACTAATAATGGGTGTCACAACTAAAAAAAGGTTGAGAAATGCTTTGCTAGGGAAGTCACACACCACATCATGGCAGCCACAAGGTGGCACACTTGCTTTGCATTCAGCTAGACTTGTGCAAATTCTTGCTGAGAACAGAAAATGATGAATAGTGGAAATTCAATTACAGCTGGTTACAATGTAGAAAGAATATGTACCTTTACAAATATTTTTAACTTTATTTGTATTGTAACAAAAACACAGTCCTGTTGTACTATCATTATATTGCAGAACTAAGTGCTCTTTTGTGAGAGTTTGGTTCTACTTTAACCACTTCAGCTTTGGGAAGGTTTTACCCCCTTAATGTCCAGGCCATTTTTAGAGATTCGGCACTGCGTTACTTTAACGGACGCTCTACCCAAATAAACTTGATGTCCTATTTTTTCTCACAAATAGAGCTTTCTTTTGGTGGGATTTGATCACCTCTGCCTTTTTTGCGCTATAAACAAACAAAAAAAAAAAAAGAATCGCATTCCTGCTATAAATCATATCCAATAAAAAAAAATTAAAAATCTACTTTTTTAATCAATTTAGGCCAATATGTATTCTGCTACATATTTTTGGTAAAAAAAAAAAAAAAATGGTATAGCGTCTGCAAACTAGGGGATACATTTATGGACTTTTTATTTTTTTTAATAGTTTTTACTAGTAATGGCGGCGATCAGCTATTTTTAGCGGGACTGCGACATTGCAGCAGACAAATCAGACATGTAACTGACACTTTTTGGGGACCAGTGACACCAATACAGTGATCAGTGCTAAAAGCAAAATGCACTGTTACTGTATAAATTACACTGGCAGGGAAGGGGTTAAAACCAGGGGCGATCAAAGGGTTAAATGTGTCCTTAGGGAGTGATTTCTAACTGTGAGGGGAGTGGACATGCTAGATGAAAAGAGAGATCTGTGTTTTGGCTTAGCTCTCTCTTCCTCTCTCTCCCTCTGTGATAGAACAGCGGTCTGCCTTGTTTACATAGACAGACTGCCGTTCTGTCATTCCGCCGATCGAAATTACACTTTGCTACAATGTAAAGTAGTGAGTGTACAGCTTGTATAACAGTGTAAATTTGCTGCCCCCTCAAAATAACTCAACACACAGCCGTTAATGTCTAAACCAATGGCAACAAAAGAGAGTACACCCCTAAGTGAAAATGTCTAAATTGGAGCCAAAGTGTCAATATTTTGTGTGGCCACCATTATTTTCCAGTGCTGCCTTAACCCTCTTGGGCATAGAGTTCACCAGAGCTTCACAGGTTGCCACTGGAGTCCTCTTCCACTCCTCCATGATGACATCACAGAGCTGGTGGATGTTAGAGACCTTGTGCTCCTCCACCTTCCATTTGAGGAAGCCTCACAGATGCTCAATAGAGTTTAGGTCTGGAAACATCCTTGGCCAGTCCATCACCTTTACTCTCAGCTTCTTTAGCAAGGCAGTGGTCATCTTGGAGGTGTGTTTGAGGTCGTTATCATGTTGGAATACTGCCCTGCAGCCCAGTCTCTGCTTCAGTTTGTCACAGTACATGTCGGCATTCATGGTTCCCCAAATGAACTGTAGCTCCCCAGTGCCGGCAGCACTCATGCAGCCCAAGACCATGACACTCCCACCACCATGCTTGACTGTAGGGAAGACACACTTGTCTTTGTACTCCTCGCCTGGTTGCCGCCACACACGCCTGACACCATCTGAACCAAATAAGTTTATCTTGGTCTCATCAGACCACAGGAGATGGTTCCAGTAATCCATGTCCTTAATCTGCTTGTCTTCAGCAAACTGTTTGCGGGCTTTCTTGTACATCATCTTTAGAAGAGGCTTCCTTCTGGGATGACAGCCATGCAGACCAACTTGATGCAGTGTGCAGCGTATGGTCTGAGCACTGACAGGCTGACCCCGCACCCCTTCAACCTCTGCAGCACTGCTGGCAGCACTCATACGTCTATTTCCCAAAGGCAACCTCAGGATATGACGCTGAGCATGTGCACTCAACTTCTTTGGTTGACCATGGCGAGGCCTGTTCTGAGTGGAACCTGTCCTGTTAAACTGCTGTATGGTCTTGGCCACCGTGCTGCAGCTCAGTTTCAGGGTCTTGGCAATCTTTTTATAGCCTAGGCCACCTTTATGTAGAGCAACAGTTCTTTTTTTAGATCCTCAGAGTTCTTTGTTATGAGGTGCCATGTTGAACTTCCAGTGACCAGTATGAGAGAGGGAGAGCGATAACACCAAATTTAACACACCTGCTCCCCATTCACACCTGAGACCTTGGAACACTAACTAGTCACATGACACTGGCACTTGACATCTGCACTTGACACATGACACCGGGGAGGGAAAAGGGCTAATTGGGCCCAATTTGGACATTGTCACTTAGGGGTGTACTCATTTTCTTTGCCAGCGGTTTAGACATTAATGGCTGTGTGTTGCGTTATTTTGAGGGGACAGCAAATTTACACTGTTATACAAGCTGTACTTCTATGTAATACTATGTAATACTATGAAAAGCTTGAATCTATAAATTTTAAATCGGTCGAATTGAAAACTTTAGATTTTTTTTTTTTTATTCGAATGTGGCAAAGTGAACACACAAAGAAAAATCTTCATCAAATGATTACAATGACTCTTTAAATCATCTTTGGCTTAACAAAAACAACAATTATGAGGTTTGTTTGCCAATGCTAGAAGTCTGCTAATGTATGAGGAGGATTTTGATTTTGTGGGAATTTCGGAGACTTGGCTTGACAGCTCTCATGATTGGCTGGCAACCATTCAGGGTTATTCCCTTTATCGCAGAGATAGAGAGGGTAAAAAAGGGTAGGGGTATGCCTGTATATCAAGAACAATGTGCAAGTGAATATGAGGGACGATATCACGAATGGAGCTAGGGAGTCTGCAAAAGACCTGAGACTGGGACGGAGATTTGTCTTCCAACAAGACAATGATCCAAAACATAAAGCAAAATCTACAATGGAATGGTTCACAAATAAACATATCCAGGTGTTAGAATGGCCAAGTCAAATTTCAGACCTGAATCCAATCGAGAATCTGTGGAAAGAACTGAAAACTGCTGTTCACAAACGCTCTCCATCCAACCTCATTGCGCTCAAGCTGTTTTGCAAGGAGGAATGGGCAAAAATTTCAGTCTCTCGATGTGCAAAACTGATAGAGACATACCCCAAGCGACTTACAGCTGTAATCGCAGCAAAAGGTGGCGCTACAAAGTATTAACTTAAGGGGGCTGAATAATTTTGCATGCCCAATTTTTCAGTTTTTCATTTGTTAACAAAGTTTGAAATATCCGATAAATTTCGTTCCACTTCATGATTGTGTCCCACTTGTTGTTGATTCTTCACAAAAAATTACAGTTTTATATCTTTATGTTTAAAGCCTGATATGTGGCAAAAGGTCGCAAAGTTCAAGGGGGCCGAATACTTTCGCAAGGCACTGTATGTAGCCTGCTGCAGCAATACTGACTTTTCTAAAGGAAAAAAATGCATATACAAATATACCTACAAACTTCAAATCGCATGTACTTGTCATACAGGTGCAGAAAAATTTGGTGGTGCCTGAATACCGTAAACGCTCGAAGTTACTCTTGTTTGGTGCAGGAACGCTGAGCCCCAGGCATGTTCTTTCCTATCTAATGAGCAGGTGTGAAATAGCCTCTGGTGTCTTTTTGTTTTGTATTTGACGTCTTAACCACCAAGGCTATTTCACACCTCCACATTGTAAAGGAAAGTATAAGCCTAGGGCTCAGCTGTCCCAAAAAGGAAAGTTGGAATCTCAAATTCCTTTCTTTTGTTTGCCCACGTAGTTCTACCTAAAATAAATACAACTTACATTGCCTGCTTAGGCCCCTTTCACACTTGTGTGACTTGTCCTGCAACATGGGACAGCAACGTACCAAATTACAGGGACTACTTTGGTCCAACTTTGATGCGACTTGAGGTCCATAGAACTCAAGACTACACAGGCATTGCTTCAAGTTGCGTCAAAGTGGCGTGACTTTCAGGTCGTACAAGTGTAAAAGGGGCCTAAAGTGTATCTGAGGCCAGTAGAAGTTCTACTTTTGGTTAGAGTCGGGGAAGGATTTGGACTCTTTTTGGAACTTCTGCTGTCAGGGGCTCCATTATAGAGATTTCCCTTCACTTCATGTCCTGCTGGCAACAGTTACACATGACAGGAAGTGAAAGAAAATCTGCAACAGGGACACAGACGAAAATAGATATTTAAATCGGTAAAAGGTAGAGGGGCTGCCACACCAGTGGTCATAGAATCCAGAATGGTTTCCACACAAGTGGCCATATAATCAAGAATGGTTTCCACACCAGTGGTCACAGAATCCAGAATGGTTTCCACACCAGTGGTCTTAGAATCCAGAATGGTTCCCACACCAGTGGTCATAGAATCCAGAATGGTTTCCACACCAGTGGTCATAGAATCCAGAATGGTTTCCACACCATTGGTCACAAAATCCAGGATGGTTTCCACACCACTGGTCATAAAATCCAGAATGGTTTCCACACCAGTGGTCATAGAATCCAGAATGGTTTCCACACCAGTGGTCTTAGAATCCAGAATGGTTCCCACACCAGTGGTCATAGAATCCAGAATGGTTTCCACACCAGTGGTCATAGAACCCAGAATGGTTTCCACACCACTGGTCATAAAATCCAGAATGGTTTCCACACCAGTGGTCATAGAATCCAGAATGGTTTCCACACCAGTGGCCATAGAACCCAGAATGGTTTCCACACCACTGGTCATAAAATCCAGAATGGTTTCCACATCAGTGGTCTTAGAATCCAGAATGGTTCCCACACCAGTGGTCATAGAATCCAGAATGGTTTCCACACCAGTGGTCATAGAATCCAGAATGGTTTCCACACCAGTGGCCATAGAACCCAGAATGGTTTCCACACCACTGGTCATAAAATCCAGAATGGTTTCCACACCAGTGGTCATAGAATCTAGAATGGTTTCCACACCAGTGGTCATAGAATCCAGAATGGTTTCCACACCAGTGGCCATTGAATCCAGAATGGTTTCCACACCAGTGGTCATAGAATCCAGAATGGTTTCCACACCAGTGGTCATAGAATCCAGAATGGTTTTTAATTAAATAATATATATAGAACCAATGTGGTGAATGAGTAGGGGTACAATGTGCTCCATACTCATTCACATAGGGAACGGGATCTCGGGCTCCCTTGTAAAAGAGGGCTTCCAGTTTCTGATAAGCACCTCGCCCACAGACCCCCACAATCACCGGCCAATGATATCAGTGGGAACTTATCTGAGAGGAAGAAATTATTCATTGCTCAAGAAACCCCAAGCAACCTCTTAAGGAACTCAAGAGTTCCATGGACATGGTACAGGAGATGTCAGAGGATGTGCGGACATGGTACAGGAGATGTCAGGGGCTGTGCGGACATGGTACAGGAGATGTCAGAGGATGTGCGGACATGGTACAGGAGATGTCAGGGGCTGTGTGGACATGGTACAGGAGATGTCAGAGGCTGTGCAGACATGGTACAGGAGATGTCAGAGGATGTGCGGACATGGTACAGGAGATGTCAGAGGATGTGCGGACACGGACATGGTAGAGGAGATTTCAGAGGTTGTGCGGACATGGTACAGGAGATGTCAGAGGATGTGCGGACATGGTACAGGAGATGTCAGGGGCTGTGTGGACATGGTACAGGAGATGTCAGAGGCTGTGCAGACATGGTACAGGAGATGTCAGAGGATGTGCGGACATGGTACAGGAGATGTCAGAGGATGTGCGGACATGGTAGAGGAGATTTCAGAGGTTGTGCGGACATGGTACAGGAGATGTCAGAGGCTGTGCAGACATGGTACAGGAGATGTCAGAGGCTGTGCGGACATGGTACAGGAGATGTCAAAGGCTGTGCGGACATGGTACAGGAGATGTCAGAGTATGTGCGGACATGGTACAGGAGATGTCAGGGGCTGTGCAGACATGGTACAGGAGATGTCAGAGGCCGTGCGGACATGGTACAGGAGATGTCAGAGGCTGTGCGGACATGGTACAGGAGATGTCAGGGGCTGTGCGGACATGGTACGGGAGATGTCAGAGGATGTGCGGACATGGTACAGGAGATGTCAGGGGCTGTGTGGACATGGTACAGGAGATGTCAGAGGCTGTGCAGACATGGTACAGGAGATGTCAGAGGATGTGCGGACATGGTACAGGAGATGTCAGAGGATGTGCGGACATGGTACAGGAGATGTCAGGGGCTGTGTGGACATGGTACAGGAGATGTCAGAGGCTGTGCAGACATGGTACAGGAGATGTCAGAGGATGTGCGGACATGGTACAGGAGATGTCAGAGGATGTGCGGACATGGTAGAGGAGATTTCAGAGGTTGTGCGGACATGGTACAGGAGATGTCAGAGGCTGTGCAGACATGGTACAGGAGATGTCAGAGGCTGTGCGGACATGGTACAGGAGATGTCAAAGGCTGTGCGGACATGGTACAGGAGATGTCAGAGTATGTGCGGACATGGTACAGGAGATGTCAGGGGCTGTGCAGACATGGTACAGGAGATGTCAGAGGCCGTGCGGACATGGTACAGGAGATGTCAGAGGCTGTGCGGACATGGTACAGGAGATGTCAGGGGCTGTGCGGACATGGTACAGGAGATGTCAGAGGATGTGCGGACATGGTACAGGAGATTTCAGGGGCTGTGTGGACATGGTACAGGAGATGTCAGAGGCTGTGCAGACATGGTACAGGAGATGTCAGAAGCTGTGCGGACATGGTACAGGAGATGTCAGAGGCTGTGCGGACATGGTACAGGAGATGTCAAAGGCTGTGCGGACATGGTACAGGAGATGTCAGAGTATGTGCGGACATGGTACAGGAGATGTCAGGGGCTGTGCAGACATGGTACAGGAGATGTCAGAGGCCGTGCGGACATGGTACAGGAGATGTCAGAGGCTGGGCGGACATGGTACAGAAGATGTCCGAGGCTGTGCGGACATGGTACAGGAGATGTCAGAGTATGTGCGGACATGGTACAGGAGATGTCAGAGGATGTGCGTACATGGTACAGGAGATGTCAGGGGCTGTGCGGACATAGTACAGGAGATGTCAGAGGCTGTGTGGACATGGTACAGGAGATGTCAGAGGCTGTGTGGACATGGTACAGGAGATGTCAGAGGCTGTGCGGACATGGTACAGGAGATGTCAGGGGCTGTGCGGACATGGTACAGGAAATGTCAGGGGCTGTGCGGACATGGTACAGGAGATGTCAGGGGCTGTGCGGACATGGTACAGGAGATGTCCGAGGCTGTGTGGACATGGTACAGGGGATGTCCGAGGCTGTGCGGACATGGTACAGGAGATGTCCAAGGCTGTGTGGACATGGTACAGGAGATGTCCCAGGCTGTGCGAACATGGTATAGGAAATTTCAGAGGCTGTGCGGACATGGTACAGAAGATGTCAGAGGCTTTGCGGACACAGTACAGGAGATGTCAGAGGCTTTGCGGACACGGTACAGGAGATGTCAGAAGCTGTGCGGGCATGGCACAAGAGAGCAAAACAGGACAGGTGGTCAGAGTCTGCACATTGGATGGTACAGGACAGAGAGAGAAACTGGACAGGTGGTCAGAGGCTGCGGAAGCTAGAGGGGACCAGTTCTATTACCTGGCCAGCCGTGAAGTGGAGACTGGTGCACACCACCACCACCAAGATGAGTGCAATACATTTAAAAATAGCGCCACCTGGCGCCATTACGTCACTGTGCATGTGACGTCTGCCAGAAAATGGCGAAGCATGGCAATCTTCGGAACCGCCTATGCGCAGTTGTTGTGTCGGCCCGGACCTGCAGCCATATTCTTTACAGGCGCTGCTGCCCCCCAAGCAGCCCCAGGGCAGGCGGACTTGCCGGCCTACTGGGAAATTTCCAGTTATCCTGGTAGGCCAGTCCGGCACTGCCCAGACTTCCCCTACTCTAACAATGAAAATCTATTTTATTTTAGTGTTTCTGTTAGATAAATCCCCCCACTTTCTGTCTAGGAAAATAGTCCCAAGTGAAAAATAAATATAATGAAAATAATGATGAAAATAGTCCCAAAGAAATAATAGTGAAGATATCTTGCAGTTATAGATTAGAAGTGAGTTGCATCAAATTCCCTTCATCGCAGAGGCCAGCCACCAACATATGGACAGAATGCACTCTTACCCAATGGCCAGGACCCCCCTGGTCACAGGCAGGTCCAGCAAGCATTGAGGAATTCCCTTTAGGGAACACTCAGTATAAGCCTTAGAACGAATAAGAATATTGCCTTAGGTCGTGTTCCACATGGACATCCAAGACTCTGGATTTCGGTGTTCCCAGATTCTGCTTATACAATCCAACTGAAGAAGTTGCAACGGATCGTTCTACTACATCTGTGAGTGCTTTCAAAGCGAAACTCCACATTTTACCCACATTTTACCGGTATTTTCTGTAAGAAAATGTACTCAGCCGAAAAATGAAAAACTAAAGAAACCACCACTTTTAAGGACTGGCAAGCTGCAAAATATTAAATATTTTTAGGTATAGATGCACTTTAATCTTTATATAACCACTCGCTGACCGCCCTTTAGCAGTTTTATGTGTGTGCAGTATAAGTGATCCTAGACTTCTGCCTGTAGGGGGAGCATGCATGCCCTGCTGGTGGGCCGCTTCTTCATTGAAGCAGAAGCTGATCTGCGAGTGCGGAGCACTTGTCCAGCGCCACCCATCGATCGTCGGGCAGAGACTCAGAACGGATTGCTGACTATGTACACAAGGCAGAGTTCCGTTCTCACGGGGGGGGGGGGTGGAGGGATGGATTTTGTGAATGCAAAGCAAAAAAAAAATCATCTCTTCCCCTAGTATAAGCAGCACACAGTTTACACATAAACACTGGCTAGGCACACATTTAACCCTTTTATCACCCTAGATGTTTAATCCCTTCCCAGCCAGTGCCATAAGTACAGTGACAGTGCTTATTTTTAGCACTGATCACTGTATAAGTGTCACAGGTTCCCACAAAGTGTCAGTTAGTGTCCGATTGTCAGCCAAAATATCGAAATTCTGCTATAAGTCGCGGATCGCCACTATTACAAGTATAAAAAATAAATAAATATTCCAATAATATATCCTGTAGTTTGTAAACGCTATAAAGTTCGCATAAACCAATCAATACACGCTTACTGGGATTTTTTTTTTAACAAAAATATGTAGCCGGATAATATTATAAAATATATTTTAGAATAATTTAAATTTAGCAGGCCTAAATTTATGAAGAAATTAGATTTTTTTAAATTTTTTTTATTGGATGTGTTTGTATAGCAGAACGTAAAAAAAAAAAAAAATATTGTTTATTGTTTTTCAAAATTGTCGTATTTTTTTGTTTATAGCAAAAAAAAAACAAAAAATGCAGAGGTGATCAAATACCACCAAAATAAAGCTCTATTTATGGGGGAAAAAATACATACATTTCTTTTTTTTTGGGTACAGCGTTGCATGACCGCGCAATTGTCTGTAAAAATAAGGCAATAATAATAAAATACGACAATTTTGAAAAAAAAATAAACAATATTTTTTTTTTTTTTTACGTTCTGCTATACAAACACATCCAATATTTTATAATTTCTTCATAAATTTAGCCCTGCTAAATTTAAATTATTATCAAAAAAATGGCCTGGCCATGAAGGGGGTATAACCTTCCGGAGGTCAAGTGTTTAATCTATGTGGACTTTGTACAATTGTCTTATAAGAATTGATCAGAGCTCGGTTATTATTCCTCAAAGGAAATCTTAGAGGTCCACATATCCTCAATTCAGTCACTACAACCCTCACCATCATCTGCTGCTCATGGAATTGAAGCGAGGATATCAAGCATGAGGCACTCACCTCAAGGACAGTCATTTTGGAACATTTTGGGATGTTCATTGACCTGAATGATCAATTCTAAAATTAATTTATAGATTTTATATATAAAATATTATAAAATATTATATATAAATTATATAGATATAGATGAGCGCTTGTTCTACTACACTTTCAAAGTGGAACTCCACATTTTATCCACACAACCTAAAATTTAAAACTAAAGCAGCCGCTACATCTAAGGACTGGCAAGCTGTAATATATTCAATTTATTTTTATTTATTTTTTTTAGGTTTAGATACCCTTTAAAAAAAAATATAATTATATTGCTTTCTTTATATATATTAATTACATAATATATTATTATTTTTTTTTTTTTTAGGTTTAGATACACTTTAAAAAATATTTTTTAAATTCAATTGCTTTATATACTTTATCCCCAAAAAAGTTAATTGCCAAAAAACTGGCCGTTACAGCATGTGCTCTTATATCAGATTTTTATAGGGACATTTTCAAAGTGGAACTCCACATTTTACCCACACAACCTAAAAATGTAAAACTAAAGCAGCCACTACATCTAAGGACTGGCAGACTGTAATATATTAATTTTTTTTTTAGGTTTAGATACACTTTAGCATTTTTTTTTTTAATTATATTGCTTTATATGCTTTATCCCAAAAAAAGTTAATTGCCAAAAAAATCGGCTGTTACAGCATGTGCTCTTTTATAAGATTTTTGTAGGGACATTTTCAAAGTGGAACTCCACATTTTACCCACACAACCTAAAAAAGGAAAACTGAAGCAGCCACCACATCTAAGGACTGGCAAGTTGAAATATATTATTATTATTTTTTTTTTTTTTTTTTAGGTCTAGATACACTTTAACGTTTTTTTTTTTTTTATTATTATTATTATTATATTGCTTTATATACTTTATCCAAAAAAAGTTAATTGAAAAAATAACTGTCCGTTACAGCATGTGCTCTTATATCAGATTTTTGTAGGGACATTTTCAAAGTGGAACTCCACATTTTACCCACACAACCTAAAAATGTAAAACTGAAGCAGCCACCACATCTAAGGACTGGCAAGCTGTAATATATTCAATTTATTTTTATTTATTTTTTTAGGTTTAGATACCCTTTAAAAAAAAAATTAATTATATTGCTTTCTTTATATATATATTAATTACATAATATATTATTATTTTTTTTTTTTTTAGGTTTAGATACACTTTAGCATTTTTTTTTTTTAAATTATATTGCTTTATATGCTTTATCCCAAAAAAAGTTAATTGCCAAAAAAATCGGCTGTTACAGCATGTGCTCTTTTATAAGATTTTTGTAGGGACATTTTCAAAGTGGAACTCCACATTTTACCCACACAACCTAAAAAAGGAAAACTGAAGCAGCCACCACATCTAAGGACTGGCAAGTTGAAATATATTATTATTATTATTTTTTTTTTTTAGGTTTAGATACACTTTAACGTTTTTTTTTTATTTAATATATTTAATATATTATTATTATTATTATTATTATTATTATTATTATTATTATTATTATATTGCTTTATATACTTTATCCAAAAAAAGTTAATTGAAAAAAAAAACTGTCCGTTACAGCATGTGCTCTTATATCAGATTTTTGTAGGGACATTTTCAAAGTGGAACTCCACATTTTACCCACACAACCTAAAAATGTAAAACTAAAGCAGCCACCACATCTAAGGACTGGAAAGCTGTAATATATATTCAATTTATTTTTATTTATTTTTTTAGGTTTAAATACACTTTAACATTTTTTTTTAATTATATTGCTTTCTTTATATACTTTATCCCAAAAAAAAAAAAATTGACAAAAAAATGTCCGTTACAGCATGTGCTCTTATATGAAATTTTTGTAGGGACATTGGATTGTCAGCTCTTTTGGGATCACTGACTGAATAATTGTTCAACGATTTTGTATTGTTTGGCTTGCTTTCCCAAGAAGCACCTGAAATTCCAGTTATATAAGCTTCCAGTTAGAATCCCACCCACTGGCACTGGGGACAAAGATGATATATAAGATTGGATGGGACGCTTGTGCTCTGCAATGACCGATGAACGGGCTGAACAGGAATCCTGTGCAAGGTAAGAGGAGAAAACATCCCCAATGGGATTTTATTGCTTAAAAGGATTAATAAAAGATTTTTTGTTTTTCTTACACTTGACAAATATATGAATATTCCAGGAGATCCCAGTAGATTCTATCAGAACCTAAAATCTGTGGGGTAGGAGGAATTTTCCTTATACCGGATTTCCTGTCTATTACAGTATTAGGCTAAGTTCACATGTAGGCGTTTTGGGGCATTTTGGGGTGCTTTTGGGGCGTTTTTCTGCTCTAGGATCAGCTCAAAAAACGCCCAACAAAAAAAAATCCTATTCATTTCAATGGCCCCTGTTCACATCTGAGCGTTTTGACGTTTTAAGCAAAATGCCCAACACTCAAAAAAGTATATGAGCTTCTTTTTGGGCAGATTACAGCCGTTTTTATTTTTTTCCATTGGTCACTTGTCAACCTAAAAACGCCTGCACAAAAACACCTGTAAAAATGCCTGTAAAACGCCCATAAAAACGCCTGAAAAACCGCCTAAAAAAACGCCTGTAAAATGCCTGAAAAAACGTAAAAAAACGCCTGTAAATAGCAACGCCAAGATGTGAACGTAGCCTTAGACCCCGTTCACACTGGGGCGATCCGACTTGCCGGGGCGACCTGGGGCGAGCTCCGAGGTCGAGGTGCGAGCTGTGCACCGCGACCTCGGAGCAACATGCACGGACTTCATATCATTGAAGTCAATGCAGGTCTCTCCAGGTCGCCCCAAAGTAATACAGGACCCTTTTTCTAAGTCGGAGCGACTTGTGTCGCTCCTATTAGAACGGGTCCTGTGCTAATCTATGGCAGGCGACCCACGGCGACTTGTCAGGCGACCAAGTCGCCTGACAAGTCGCCCCAGTGTGAACGGGGTCTCTAACTTTAATTTTTACTACTTTAACCATAATCATTTCAGCTTTTGTACCTGTATAAACTTGACACAAAATATAGGTGAAAATTTCAGGAGATTCTATCAGGACTTGAGATATTTACTGTAAATGGGAACTGAAATTTGGGATGGGGGGGGGGGGGGTGAAAGTTTCCAAATGCAATTTCCTGTCTATTGCTAATTTAAATTTTTGCTACTTTTGCCCTAACCATTTAAAATCCTGTACCTGTATACACTTTAAGGGCCAGCACAATATAAATAATATATATATATATATATATAAAATAAAAATAAAAAAATAAAAAAATAATATATATATATATATATATATATATATATATATATATATATATATATATATATATATATATATATACTTTTTTATATATAAAATATATATATATAGTAATTTTCTAACAAAAAAGAAAAATAAATATATAAATAAATAAATATATATATATATATATATATATATATATATATATATATATATATATATATATATTTCTTTTTCTTTTTTGTTAGAAAATTACTTAGAATATATATATACACACATATATATATATATATATATATATATATATACATATATACAGTATATATTTATATATTTATATGTATATATTTATTTATTTTTCTTTTTTGTTAGAAAATTACTTAGAACCCCCCAACACTATATATATATATATATATATATATATATATATATATATATATATATATATATATATATATATATATATACACAGGGAGACAGGGAGAGAGAGAGAGAGACCACAGTTTGCTGCACATAAAATTTATTGGAAATAACACCACGAGCGATCAATACCAATCACTTCTGTGTCTATTCATCGCTGAAGCATAGTAAACTGTGTTTACTATGCTTCAATTTGTGAATGACCAGGAGCACTTTCTATTCATTCATCTGTGCAGCTGAGGCTACAGGGAAAGGGACTGATAAATCTATGTCCTCAGTCACTTTTGGACGGGGTAAGGGGGCCCTATCAGGTAAACTGTATGGGGCCCCGTAATTTCTGACAGCAGCCCTGGGACTTTCTATCACTTCCTGTTTTGGCTATGGGATAGGAAGTAAAGGGAAATTCCCTGTGGGACACAGATGGGGGGAAAAAAAAAAACCTGATAGGGATTTTTAATACTTGATTAAGCCAGCCAACTAGGGGTTGCGAGAAAGATATCACTCAATTCCCCCATCAACGTTGGTGAGGGAATACTTTCCAAGAAACTGTTGTATTCTCCCAGCGGGGGGGGGGACGACGACGCAAGGATTAATCTCAGCTGGGAGAACACAGAGTGATATGGCGTTAGCCACTGGCAATAATCAGATGAAAAACCTGATATTCTGGTTGTACCCAAGTTGATCAATCAGTCAACATGAGTACAATCAGCCTGCCCATGCATAGTTCAAATCTTGGCCAGTTCAGCAGGCGTTCGAACTGCCTATGGCCGGCTTTACTCTAAAATGATAAAAAAAAGTTTGCCTTTGGTTCTACCCTGACTTTTGTCCTGCTTTCTATAGGTGTTGTTTAATCAACTCCCACCTGCTGTATAGGGAAATGACGGGGGCGGGGTGGTTGTTTTTTTCTGGGGTGACATCATATGACATGGCCCCACCCACAGCGCCGCCCCGATCTCGGTAAAGAACCGATGATGAAGCTCTTTACCCATGTGATCAGCCGTGTCCAATCACAGCTGGTCACATGTAAACAAGGGAATGCCGGTTATCGGCTCTCCTCTCCTCACACTGACTGCGCATGAGGAGAGGAGAGCCAATCAGTGGCAAAAAAATCCCTTGACCTTTCTACTCTCATTGCTTTCCTTGTTGCTATCGCCTCTTCATGGCGTGTGTCTAAGCTGGCGGCCCTGTCCTGTACAGAACCCTATTTGGTTAAGCTCATCAGTGCTGCATATCAGTGCTGCCTATCAGTGTCCATGAGTGGTGCATATTGGTGCCTCCTCATCAGTGCTACCTCATCAGTGCCCTTCAGTGCCTCTCATCAGTAGCATTTCCTCACAGGTGAAACCTGCACTGATTATCAATGCCCAGATTATCAGTGCAGCCCCAACAGTTCCAATCAGGGATGCCAGTCAGTGCAGATCAGGAATGCCAATCAGTGCCCATCAGTGATGCCAATCAATGACCATCATTGGTGCCAATCGGTGTTGCCTTTCAGTGCCTGATCATCAGTGCTGCCCATCAGTGCCACCTATCTGTGCTATCAGTGCTCATCAGTGCTGCATATTAGTGCCTCCTCATCAGTGCCTTTCAGTGCTGTCTATCTGTGCCACCTATCAGTGTCCATCAGTTCCACCTACCAGTGCCCATCAGTGCTGCATATTAATGCCCTGGTGACCATTTTCTTTTGGGGCAAAACAAAGGGTGTTGTCCTCAAGATTACAGCAACTTAAATCTTGAGATTGCCTTCAACTAAGAGGGAAGCACCTTCATGCGCCCACATCAGAGACAGAGCTAAATTGCAGGCAGTAAATGCTTGCATGGGCATCCGCTCTAAGAAGGGAATCTATGGGGACCCTGCTCTAAAGGGGGATCTATGGGGGACCCTGGCCTGGCCTGCTCTAAAGGGGGATCTATGAGGACCCTGCTCTAAAAGGGATCTATGGGGGACCCTGGCCTGGCCTGCTCTAAAGGGGGATCCATGGGGGTGTAAAGGGGCGGAGCATGGGTGACCTTAAAATGATCCCCCCCCCCCCGAAAAAAGTTTTGCGGATGCCCATGGATGCTCCTTGGCTGACCTGACATTTCGTAGTGCACAGTCAAGTAGGCACCAAAACTTTGACTTTGGAGGATCTTGACTTGCTACCCTTAATGTGCAAAAAGCTTATCAACTGGTCAACTGTATCAGCTAAAAAAAAACATAAAATTTAGAAAATGGATTTACCCTCACTTTGTATTGAACTGCTACAACCCAAAGATCCTACCCTGAGATTGGATGCTCCTTGCATTTAGAGCTTCAGTGAAGTAACTGGACAGGAACTTTAATGTATACACCTTACTTGACCTTAACGCTAATAGAGTTACCTGTGCATGTGCCGGACTTTGCATTCTTTTAATTTTTTCCATACATAAGTGAAGATGTGGAATCTGGACAGCTTTCAGCAGGCTTCACAAAGAGGTGTGATAATGAGTGCCTCCAACTCTTGAAAGGCTCTTGATTGTCCTCTTACATTGCAGAACTTGTCCAAAAATTACTTGAGATCCTCTAATTCAGGAGTGTGCTCATAAGTATCTCATTACCCACAACACATAATGTGCAATGGAATGCCACAGGTTCACTTCAATGCTTGCTAGAAACAACAGTTCTACATTCCTGAAAAAGTTCTCATTAACCATTGACCTCCGAAAAGTTTACTCCCCATCATGACCAGCCCATTTTTTGTGATACGTCACTGCGTTACTTTAACTTACAATTGCGCGGTCGTGCGACGATGTACCCAAATAAAATTGATGTAATTTTTTCCAACAAATTGAGCTTCCTATTGGTGGTATTTGATTACCACTGGGTTTTTATTTTTTATTTTTTTTTGTGTTATAAACAAAAAAAGCTGACAATTTTGAAAAAAAAAAAAAAAAAACTACAATTTTTTTTACTTTCTGCTATAAAACATATTTAATAAAAAAAAATGTTAAAATTCAACACATTGTCTTTTTTTTTTTTTTTTTTTTTTTTTTTACTGATAATGTAACTTTTTTTTTTATTATTATTGGTTTCATTTGTTACTTTTTTACAAGAAAATGTGCAAAATTGGAAAGGCAAGCTTTTTTAACATTTGCAAATACATTTGCAACAGGTCAATTCCTTAACCTCCCCGGCGGTCTGATTATGTCAGGATTTCTGTGCTAAAAGCGGTACATTGTTTTGCATGGAAATCTGTTGTTTTATAGAAACATAGAATGTGTCGGCAGATAAGAACCATTTGGCCCATCTAGTCTGCCCAATATATCTGAATTCTATGAATAGTCCCTGGCCCTATCTTATATGAAGGATAGCCTTATGCCTATCCCATGCATGCTTAAACTCCTTCACTGTATTTGCAGCTACCACTTCTGCAGGAAGGTTATTCCATGCATCCACTACTCTCTCAGTAAAGTAATACTTCCTCATATTACTTTTAAACCTTTGCCCCTCTAATTTAAAACTGTGTCCTCTTGTGGTAGTTTTTCTTCTTTTAAATATGCTCTCCTCCTTTACCGAGTTGATTCCCTTTATGTATTTAAAAGTTTCTATCATATCCCCTCTGTCTCTTCTTTCTTCCAAGCTATACATGTTAAGGTCCTTTAACCTTTCCTGGTAAGTTTTTTCCTGCAATCCATGTACTAGTTTAGTAGCTCTTCTCTGAACTCTCTCTAGAGTATCTATATCCTTCTGGAGATATGGCCTCCAGTACTGCGCACAATACTCCAAGTGAGGTCTCACCAGTGTTCTGTACAGCGGCATAAGCACTTCTCTCTTTCTACTTATTTTAAAACTCACCTTCCCCTGCGATCCCCCGCCGTCCTCCCGCTGTCCTCCCCCGCCATCCTCCAGCCATCCTCCCACTGTCCTCCCAGCCGATACTTGCACCTGTGTTCCGGTTCCCTTCCCTGCGAGCGTTGCGACACAGGGTGGCGGAAACCGCGGCAAATTCAAAAACGTAAATACACCAAATGAGATGATACAATGCTGTGATCCTAACAGATTACACTGTATCATCCCATTTAACCACAGGATTTCACCTGGTGACTTTTCTTTTCCAGTGCTTTGTGACTGGAAAATTGAGAACGACCATGGCGTCCAAAAAGCGTTCTTTTTGCGCAAAAGCGCTTTTAGACGAACTGGAAAACAGCGACAGCGAAACGGAGTTACTTAAAGAACTGAGCGATAGCGATTGGTGGGAAAATTCGTCATCAGGTACGGAAAGTGACGACAGCGACGATTCTGATGCCTCTTTCTGGCACATCGCTCCGTCCGAAATTCTAAAGATTCATTTGATATTCTTCCCAAATTCCATTCGATGTGCCAGAAAGAGACATTAGAATCGTCGCTGTCCTCACTTTCCGTACCTGATGACGAATGGTGACATCAGCTTGTTTTGATTTTTTCTTCTTGGTTTTATAATGTGTGTGTGTTGCTAAAACAGTAATGGGTCCAGTCAATGGTGCCAAAAGGTAATATATTTTATTCTTTGCTCTTAGGGAACACCAATGTTAAGCTGCCATTTGGAAGTAAGGGATTCATGTCCACAACTTCACTACCTAATAAAAGTGCCTCAGATGACAAAAAGTGCTCTCATTATATACTGGGATGACTGGGGGGCTAGGAGAATATTAAGTCACAGTTCAAATCCCCTGCAGTGCTAACCACCCAACTGAACACCAGAATAAATACTCTTAACCTCATGGATAAAATATTCCATACATTATATAAAACCATGCACTTCTACAACAAAAAATGGGATCCTTAGTTTAATCATTCTGATATACTATTTCGACTTTTAGATAACTATATCCATTGTAATGTTCATTTAATATCTAATCTTACATGGCTCATTTAATACGTATCACAATATATATATATATATATATATATATATTGTGAGGGATTAGCTCGGTGGTAGGCGTGGATGACCCCTTTGGGGGTGCGTTTTCACAGAGAGATAGCCGAGCAGTGGCTGCAAACAACACTGATTTATTCATGCAATTTACTTCACACAATTGCAAGCCTCAAAACAGCCAAAATAAAATAAAACAAAATAAATCCTTGCCACTGTGGGCGGCTACCTTCTCACACACTGGAACCTATCTAATGAAGTCTGTCCCCAACCTACTGTTGGGCAGACTTGGCTGGTCATACAGCAGACTCTCAATAGTCCATGTTTTATCTCTCCACCACAGCACATGTTCATTTAACAGGTCCCTTTACTCTTCACACTCTTCACATTGAACACAGTTCATTTAACAGGTCCCTTTACTCTTCACAATGAGAATGTCCCCTTTTCCTCTTCATATGGAACATGCCCCTTTATTTCTTCCACATAGAAATAGTTTGTTTTCTCACCTTTGAGAAGTCTTCACAACTGGTTAATTTCCCCTTCACACAGGAAATGTCCATTGGTTTCTTTTCACCTAGAAACGATCCAAGACTTCACTTCAAGTAGTCTTCCCACTGGTTACCCTCCTCAGCTTCACATCGCTTTAGGAGGTCTTCCCCATGCTCACACAGCTTTCAGGGGGCACACATCTGACTGTCCTCCTCTCCCAGCCCACACGGCGACAGGAGGCAGCAGTCCTTCTCCCAGGCTTCCTCAGCGTTGGGAGGCACACATCTGTCTGTCCTCCTCTCCCAGCCCACACGGCGACAGGAGGCAGAAATCAATAGGACTTCCTTTGGACAAATTATAGAGGCCTTCATTTCCTCATTCTGAACAGCTGAAGTCTGTTCAACTTCCTGCTGGCTAGCTCTGTAGCCAACACCCTATAGTAATTGGTGAACTTTCTAAATCAGGTGGAAAAGTATCTCCTGCCTGTGACTACATCCACAGATTTACCTGACTTCCTGTCACATACCCCCCCCCCCTCTTGTTTCAACCCTCGGGTTGGGACACAGATTTCCAGACACGCATGTGTCAGGCACTGCTCTTGACACTCACTGATACGCCTCTTAGTATCTTCAAGCTTCCGAATGAAACTGTTTCTGTCATCTTCATTGACAGATTTCTCATAAATGTCAAACAGTTTGTCTCTCATCTCATATACACATTCCTCAACTGTATTTTTGGCATCATTTCGCTCTTTCTCAAGTTTGTCTTGCATACAAGTTTGTCCTATCCGCCATGGAGGACCGTGATCCATAGGCAACTCAATTGTGCTAGTCTTAATGTCTTCAACATTCTTGAGCCGCCTCTCTCTGCAATCCATAAATGTTTTCCACAAAACTTTGAGAACCTCTGCTTCACTAAGCTTTGTTCCAAGTAGGGACTCTTGACGTCCCTCTGTGACTTGAGTTGCCTCTCCATACAGCTGTACACAATCATTCACTCTTTGTTTCTTGAGCTTAGCTTGCTCTAAGATGCTGTGCAGAGGGCCTTCCATTTGCGACAACAGGCGGTCACACATTTCTTCAAAGTGACCCCTGTTCCTTTTTCCAGAGACATCATCAACTTTCCTTCCACCAACATATGGGTCAAAGGCAACAACACAGTTGAACCCAGCGATCTGGGTGGTATCCATTATAGACCTCCTCTCTGCATCAGTGAAGAAGCATGGAACTGCAACACATTCTTTTACAGGTTTCTTCAATGCACTTTCTGCTGAACTATTTGACCGCTCAAGGTCACCTAGTTCCTTTTCTCTATCTGAATTCCACATGGAATGTATCTCAAGATCACAATCAAACTTCTGCCACCTGTCTTTCACCAGTTCCATTTTGGAAATATTCCCTGAAAGGCACTTGAAATTCATTTGCTTCACGTTTTCATCAACAGCCTTAGTTTTCTCCACTAGGTGGCGTTTGCTTTTTTCTCCCAGATTTATATCACTTGCTTTAGTTTTCTCCACTAGGTTTTCAGCCTGAACTGAGAAATCACAGCTCCTTTGTTTGCTGAAGTTCTAATGATACATTTTCCAATGCTTGAAGTTTTTGAAGGAACGGTTTATTCCAAAGGGGTGATTCAAGCCACATGTCATCACATTTCTGAGGCTCACTCAGGACAGACCCCAAAACACTGATCCTTTTAAAAACTGCATCAGGCACACTATCCCCTCTTTGGGACAGATCCTCTGTTGCCTGTAATTCCTCTTCCAGTTCCTGCAACGGAATCTTCATCTCTTCTACTTGCTGTTCTAAGGCTCGCTTAGACTTTTCCAGCTCCTGAACGCTTTTCCCAACATCATCCTTGGAGCTGACCAATTCTTCCATTTCTGTACGCAGCTGTTTGTTAACTCTTTCTAGTTCAGCCTTACACTCTAGAGCTTCCTCCAAGGAGCGAGCCAAGAACAGGGCTTTGCTCTCGTTATCACGCGCCTCTGCTTATGCACGGTCGCGTTCTTCTGCATACTTTGCAGACACAGTCTTCTCCTCACCAAGCATCTGATCAAACTTCTTTTTCACATCTTCCACACACTCTAATGAACCAACGCTTTCTTCCATGCGTTTTTTCATATCCGCTATCTGAGCTTGCAATGTTGCGACTTGCTCTGATAGGTTTTTCTTTGCTTCCTCCTCCTCTTTTAATTGTTCCAGGAAGCCATTTTTCTCATCTTCCATTTGTTTGAGCTTTGTGCTAAAACTCAGCCTTTGACACCTCTCTTCCTGTAAGAATTCCTGCGTGTCTTGCAGCTGCGATTCCAAGATAGAAAAATCTTCCGCAATTTCTCTGGATTTGCTGTCTGCTTGAGAAAGCTGATTTGTAACATTGTCCAGCTCAACCTGCAGTCGGTTTGCCTTCTCTGACAGCTTAGCACACACTCGGTCACCTTCTGACACCTTGACTTGCGATTCCAGAAGCTGTGCCTCTACTTTTTCCCTCTTATGTTCACAATCTCCTTTTCCCTGCATAAGAGCCTTCACTTCATTGGCTAGTTTCTGGGAATGAGACTGTAATTCTGCCACACAGGCTTCTTTCTCCTTTAGCTGCTGCTGGAAACGTTGGGCTTCATCTTTCCAACTTTCACAGTCTGCACGTAATTCATCTACCACATTGCTCAAAGTGGTGAGCTCATACACAGTACTCAGTAATTTAGCCTCTCTTTCACTTTTCTCGTTGTCGCTGAGAGACAATGTCGTTTTCAGAGCAACATTCTGTTCCTGCGCCCCCTGCAGGACTATTTTTGTAGCTTCCAAACACTGAAGACTTTTTTCCAGCTGATTACGCAACTCCAACATTTCACACATACTTTGCTTCTGCAAAGTCTGAATTTCAATTTCCTTTTCCATGAGGATGGTATCTTTCTCCTTTATAGTGTCTTGACGTTTTTGCAACTCGACCAAAAGAAGAGCAGTGGTTTCTTCCCACTGTGACACATGAGACTTGAGTAGTTCATTCGTTTCCTGCAAGTTTCTATGCTCCATCTTAAGGAATTCCAAGGCTTGTTCCTTTTCTTCCATTTTCCGTTGCAAGGCATCCAACTCAGCCCTGCACACATACTCGGTTTCCTCCAAACCGATGGCCTCCATTTGCTGCTGGCGTCTCTGATTCCAGCCTGCCATGTCCTCTTGGTGAGCCTGTTGTTGAGCTGAAAAGCTCCGCTGAAAATCCGCATTTGCCCCAGTGTTGCTAGGGACAACAACCTTTCTCTTTAGCCGATTCCGTTCAGGCATAGATGGGGCTGGTTCAGACGGTAGCATCCCCTCCATCCATGGAATCCGGTCTCTCGTTTCAGCGATCCTTGCATCTTTCAGGCGTTTTGATCGCACCATCTTTAGCCACTCCACAAAAAAATATTTCAAAGTCCAGCAAAACTTTTAAGACCACTGTCTCTTTAAAACTTAGTAGTTTTTTCTCTCTCTTGCAGGATTTCCTTTCCTGTACACACAGTTTGTGCAGTCCCTTGCACCAGACACAGTTCATCAAAAATTTTGAGACCGCTGTCTCTTTAAAACACGTTTTTTCTCTTTCAGGATCTTCTCTCCTGCACACATAGATTGTGCAATCTCATGCACCAGACAAAGTTCATCAAACATATGCACTTCTTTGCAGGGATCTCTGCTTCTGCCCGCATCCTCCACCATATGTGAGGGATTAGCTCGGTGGTAGGCGTGGATGACCCCTTTGGGGGTGCGCTTTCACAGAGAGATAGCCGAGCAGTGGTTGCAAACAACACTGATTTATTCATGCAATTTACTTCACACAATTGCAAGCCTCAAAACAGCCAAAATAAAATAAAACAAAATAAATCCTTGCCACTGTGGGCGGCTCGGCTACCTTCTCACACACTGGAACCTATCTAATGAAGTCTGTCCCCAACCTACTGTTGGGCAGACTTGGCTGGTCATACAGCAGACTCTCAATAGTCCATGTTTTATCTCTCCACCACAGCACATGTTCATTTAACAGGTCCCTTTACTCTTCACAATGAGAATGTCCCCTTTTCCTCTTCATATGGAACATGTCCCTTTATTTCTTCCACATAGAAATAGTTTGTTTTCTCACCTTTGAGAAGTCTTCACAACTGGTTCATTTCCCCTTCACACAGGAAATGTCCATTGGTTTCTTTTCACCTAGAAACGATCCAAGACTTCACTTCAAGTAGTCTTCCCACTGGTTACCCTCCTCAGCTTCACATCGCTTTAGGAGGTCTTCCCCATGCTCACACAGCTTTCAGGGGGCACACGTCTGTCTGTCCTCCTCTCCCAGCCCACACGGCGACAGGAGGCAGCAGTCCTTCTCCCAGGCTTCCTCAGCGTTGGGAGGCACACATCTGTCTGTCCTCCTCTCCCAGCCCACACGGCGACAGGAGGCAGCAATCAATAGGACTTCCTTTGGACAAATTATAGAGGCCTTCACTTCCTCATTCTGAACAGCTGAAGTTTGTTCAACTTCCTGCTGGCTAGCTCTGTAGCCAACACCCTATAGTAATTGGTGAACTTTCTAAATCAGGTGGAAAAGTATCTCCTGCCTGTGACTACATCCACAGATTTACCTGACTTCCTGTCACAATATATATATATATATATATATATATATATATATATATATATATATATATGTGGTAATTATTTTTCATTATTACACTTATACTATGATTTTCTATGTTCTTTAACCACTGCAGCCCCCTGAAGTTTCACCCCCCCCCCCTTCATGACCAGACCATCTTTTGTAATATGGCACTGCTTTATTTTACCTGACAATTGTGCAGTCGTACCCAAAAAAAAAATTGATGTCCTTTTCTTTCCCACAAATAGAGCTTTCTTTTGGTGGAATTTGATCACCTCTGTTATTTTTTTTTTTTTTTTTTGCGCTATAAACAAAAAAATACCCCGACAATTTAAAAAAAAAATATATATATATATATATATATATATATATATATATATTTTTTTTTTTAATTAACATTCTGCTATAAAACATACCCAATAAAAAAAATGTAAAAAAAAAATGAAATTTCTTCATCAATTTACGCCAATATGTATTCTGCTACAAATTTTTGGTTAAAAACAGCGCCCGAAACCCCCAAGGAATAAATCACATACAGGCACTAAAGGGCCGCCCTGCCGCAATATAGGTACATAGGGAGGTCCTTTCTACTATAAAACACATCCAATAAAAAAAATGTAAAAAATCACATTTCTTTATTAGTTTAGGCCAATATGTTACATGCTTTTAGTAAAAAAAAATAAAAATAAATAATACATCTCAATAAGTAGATGGTCAAATTTAAAACAGCGCTAGCATTTCTAAAATAGCAAGCAGTAACATTAATATATATAGACAAATTGAATTAAAATTATTAAAAAAATATAAATATAATAAGTCCTTTGCAAGTGAATAAAATCAATCTAATCAATAAAATAAATCTCAATAAGCCTATATTGATTGGTTTTCACAAAAGCTATTGTGTCTACAAACTAGGGGATATATTTATTGAATTTTTATTTATTTATTTACAAGTAATGGCAGCAATCAGCAATTTTTGTTTACATAGGCAGACCACCGTTCTGCCTCTCCTGAGAATGATTGGCGCATCCCGGCGGACATTGCATCCACCGGACCCGCTGATTGGCTCCCGCTATGTCCAATCCCAGCTGGAGTGGGTCGCCGGCGGCGCACGCACACGCCCCAGTCCTAGTGCACAAAATCATGTACAAGTAAGTGATTTCGTGCAGGAGGGCCGCCCTGCCGCAGTATATCTACGTGGGGCGGTCCCTAACAGGATAACAACCCAGCTCAACATTTTACTTGTTCAATTGTAATCTAACTTTGTACCTTCTACTCCCATTTACAATGTATTATTCTTAATGTGCTGTATTTACTTGTACAGTAAAACCTTGGTTTGAGAGTAACTTGGTTTGAGAGCGCTTTGCAAGACAAGCAAATTTTTTAAATAAATTTTGACTTGATATACAAGCGATGTCTTGATATACAAGTAGCGTCATGTATAAAAAAAAAAAAACAGAGGAGCCTCTTAAAGTGTAGCAATATGATTACATTTAATGAAGGTTCAATATTTAGCAACTCACATGGTTGATGATTAAAACAGGCACATCGAAGTATGCAGGCATCTGGGGTAAAGCTTTCCACATAGACCATTCTCTGCACAGCCATCTTCATCACCCCTTCCCCGCTGCACTCCACGAGTGATTCAAAGCCTCACTTTCAGATCACTCTACTGCAGGCTATTCTTCCCGGTCACGATTGCAGACTGACAGTGGTGAGAGCCAGTGGTTCAGAAGACGGTCTATGTGGACACCTTTACCCCGGATGCCTGCATACTTAGGTGTGCCTATTTTAATCATCGACCATGTGAGTTGCTAAATGTTGAACCTTCATTAAATGTAACCATATTGCTACATCTCTCGTCTCTTATATTCTGTAGCTCTGCTGGATTTTGCTTCTAATCCCCTTGGGAAGGCTGCATATTGTGGATGGACATTTTATGGTTACACAACCTATCACATTGCTATAATCTTTGTATATAGACTATAAACTGAAGGACTTGTGGAACGAATCATCTGAGTTTCCATTATTTCTTATGGGGAAATTCGCTTTGATATAAGAGTGCTTTGGATTACAAGCATGTTTCCAGAACGAATTATGCTCGCAATCCAAGGTTTTACTGTACCACCATTTTATACCAAATAAAAAGTTTGTAAAAATAAATAAATAAATAAAAAAAAATTGCTGGGGTCCATGCTGTATTTGGTGCCTCTTGCTCTGTATGGTTGTTTAAGTTAGAAGAATATGATGGGTTCATCTTTTTGACAGTAGCTGTCTCATCCTTGTTCCAGCAGGTGATGCAGTGAGCTTTAGAGAATGAGATCCACCTTCCATACCTTACTTATGGATTCTTTCATTGTGCTCTTGATTCTTCTAAGTGGTGAGTCCCTCCAAGTTCCTCCTACTTTCACACAACCCTATGTTATATACGTTTATTAAGATTTTGCTGGAAAATTGCTGTATAGGTCTAAGTCAGCCTTTCTCAACCTTTTCAACACAGAGGAACCCTTGAAATAAATTTCTGGTCTCGGGGGAACCCCTAGTAAAAATTAAAAATCTACAACTCATGACACATTAGTCAGTGGGAAGAATGCTCCTTACTCTTGTCATCATTGGGAAGAATTACCCCCTTACAGATAACTAAAAGGAACAATGGTGTCATTGTGAACATATCTGAGAGGCAGAAATTGCCCATTACTCAAGGAACCCCTAGAGACCTCAGGAGGAACCCTAGTTCCACTGAACCCTGGTTGAGAAACCCTGGTCTAAGTGATAGTTGTATTCTCATGGATCTTAAAGTAATACCCAGTAGAAGTAAAACAGTAGCATAATACATCTAGTTATATGAATTATTATATTAAAAAAAAGAAATTAAATGCATGCAAATAGTCCATGGACATTTAGGCTCAACATCAACCTAATTGTTGTTCCTTTATTTTGGAAATGTATTTATATATTTATATATATATATATATATATATATATATATATATATATATATATATATATATATATATATATATATATATATCTATATATATATATGTACCCACATGGAAGAGAAATATATTTAAAATATATTTTAAAAAAACATTCTTAATTTATTTTTCCAAAATATATTGGAAATATATTTGAAATTATTTTGGCCACATTCAATATATTTCTAAAAAATTTTTCCTAAATATATTGGAAATATATTTTTCTTCCATATGGGTATATATATATATATATATATATATATAAACACAGAAAAAATATTTGCTCTCAAGACAGAAAAAATTAGTAAACATACATATATATATATATGAGAGGCAGCTAGCTCAAATAGGTGGATTACAGTCCTATATAAGATAGTAAGCAAATTGGGGGCTGCGCCAAGTATATATGGAAAGTATATCAAAATGGGTCAAACAGGCGCCAATGGAAAAACACTTGATGAGATTTGTAAATCCTAATCACATTCCCCAGCTTAATAAGGCTTCATTATTCCAATAGATGGTACAATCACAATATCCCATAACACTGTCAATTGCGAGTAGCCTCAGGAAAAGACAGAAGGAGGGCCTGACATCATCAGACGCCTCTGATGATGTCAGACCTTTGACGGTACGCGTAAGGCGGACGTATCGTCAAAGGTCTATGGCTATGGAATAATATGTATATATTGACCAATCTGCTTGACTATATGGCATTATATCTCTGTTGATCTGTTGGAAATTGTATTTATCAATACATCTTTAACTTATTGATTTTTTTATTGAGTGTGTCCCACCTCATCTAAAGTACCACAGGCAATTCATGTTTCTTTGTACATATTTCTGGTTACAGCATCACCCCTACTGCAGCCTCCCACCTTGTGTCTTCGTACAAAGTTTTAAACCGATCAATGGTGGAAGAGGAAACTTAGTAAAGGCTTCTTTCTGCCCGCAGCAGGGTGACATCATCTCAGACCAGGCAAAATCACTGGATAAGAGCTTATGGATTGCATTATACTGATGACAGCTTGAACCTTTCTGAAAAAATGTTACTGTTGCTGTATGTTGTGACATGCCAGGAATGGTTAATTATCACTGAAAGGTTTATGACCAAAGCCAATTTTACCACTGAGGTCACAGAGGACAAACCCAACCCTTTATTAGCAAAGTAAAGAGGCTTAGAAATCCTTTCTGTACCATCTTGGGAAGATTTATCCTCTCCTCCTGCCATGTTGATGGATGCCTCCAAGACAAGAAGTGGCAGGAGCTTCCAAGACCAGAAGTGGCAGGAGCCTCCAAGACCAGAAGTGGCAGGAGCCTCCAAGACCAAAAGTGGCAGGAGCCTCCAAGACCAGAAGTGACAGGAGACTCCAAGACAAGAAGTGACAGGAGCCTCAAAGACCAGAAGTGACTGGAGCCTCCAAAACAAGAAGTGACAGGAGCGTCCAAGACAAGAAGTGGCAGGAGCCTCCAAGACAAGAAGTTGCAGGAGCCTCCAAGACAAGAAGTGACTGGAGCCTCCAAGACCAGAAGTGGCAGGAGCCTCCCAGACCAAAAGTTGCAGGAGCCTCCAAGACCAGAAGTGTCAGGAGCCTCCAAGACCAAAAGTGGCAGGAGCCTCCAAGACCAGAAGTGACAGGAGACTCCAAGACAAGAAGTGACAGGAGCCTCCAAGACAAGAAGTGGCAGGAGCCTCCAAGACAAGAAGTGACAGGAGCCACCAAGACAAGAAGTGACAGGAGCCTCCAAGACAAGAAGTGTCAGGAGCCTCCAAGACAAGAAGTGGCAAGAGCCTCCAAGACAAGAAGTGGCAGGAGCCTTCAAGTCAAGAAGTGAAAAGGAGCCAAGACAAGAAGTGATGGGAAAGTTCTCTAATGTGGACACCACAATTTTAACCCATCCCTACTCTATTCAAATGCAGAAAATTGGCAGGAGTTTAGTTTAAATTTGCTAAAATGTAAATATAGAATTATCTTGTGTGTAAATATTTTATAATAATCAACACCTTTCTTTTTTTCCATATATTTACACAGCCATTGAAAACTCAACTACTGCAACTGGTAAGTTTTTTTTTTAATATTTCAACATTCAACCTAATTTAAAGGGTAACTCCACTTTTGTGGGGAAAAAAATAAGGCAATAAAGAAAAAACAATATGGCGTATACAATTGCAACACAAATCATATTGTAATTGAATGTTATTAAAAATGACCTTTCCTTTTAAATTGGCAGCTGTTGTAATTTTCTGAAAATGCAATGCAATATGGCTACCTGGTGCTGTTCTGTACATATAATGTATACTGACCACACCCCCAGAAACATAATTTCCTGCTTGTGTGATTGGCTTACCAATTTTCCCAGAAGTCTGCACTAAGATACAAGTCAGATTTCTGGCATCCCCTGCAACAAAAATGTCATTTTTGGTGAGATACTCCCAATAGGAACACGTCTAAAGGGATGCAGGCCCTCATTAGATCCCTGCAGCTGCCACAGCTGATAGATAATTATGAAACCACTCCCATTAGACCCACTCAGCACAGAGGAACAAACAATGATTTCTTCAGAATAACAAAAGGTAGGAATCTGCAACAAAGTTTGTTAAATCCTTGTAATGTACAGAGATCACCCAGAGGGGAATGTTTGTTCCCAACAAAAGTGGAGTTACAATTTAAGGGAATTGGAGGAGAACTATCATTCAGACTCAAATTGCGTTCTCCAGACAAGTAGGTCTCTATGAGGCATGTGCAATTCGTTTTGTAATGATTTGAAGTTCAGCCAAATTTTGCATCATTTGGATGCATCCAAACATCCGAAGAAAAAAAATAACGGATTTCAACTATTACGAAAGAAATTATAACCAAAATTACAGAGTCCCAATCGCCTGTTAGGATGTCCCATTTATCTGTAAATTGAAAGAAAAAAATACATAGAACGAATTTCCGAATAGAAATTCCGAATATGAATTCTGAATACGAATCCCGAGTACAAATGGAACGAATCAACAAAATTTAACAAAACGAAATAACTAGATTAACGGATCTAAACGAAACAAAACAAAACAAATTTTTTCATCCTGCACTTGTCTAATATGTATTTGATTATTTAGATTGTACATGTGTTAGCTTTTGATATAAATGTTGTTTTAATTCAAGCTGCCTCTTTCATTAGGTCTGCTCTACCCATATGACTCTATAAATAGGACTACCAGTCCAGCATCGGATGATGGATCTTCTCCTCTAATACCTCTCTCTATAAGTCTTCCCTTGTTTGGGAATACTTACCAGTCTTTGTATGTAAGTATGTGAGATGGACCCCTGCAGTCGAATCTGTCAGTAGAAGTAGGTATATTTTATAAAGTCACCAGCTAAGTGGTTAGCAATGTATTGGTCCCCCTAGTCACCTCTTGATGGCCATTTTCTGTTAGAACATGTTGTGTTCAAGCTGCCCCCAAGCCTTGAAATACAAATGAGCAAAAAATTCTTTCTGCTGGCCATATAACTATTATTATTTTTTTGGCAATCTCTCTACATTGGGTATTTGCCTTATTTCTACTAGGGATGATCGAACTTTTGAAAAGTTCGGTTCGACCAGAACACCCGAATTTCCCTAAAGTTTTGTTCGGATTCCAGAACCCCATTGAAATAAATGGGACCCGAACTTCTGGAATCAAAAAACACAATTTTGAAGCCCTAAAACCCAATAAATGTCCCTAAAAAGTGCCAAGGGTTCTGGGTCATGCCCCAGGGACTATGAATCAGGCAAAAAAAAGTTCTTAAAAATTGTCATTTTTGATAGAGAGCCAATTATTGAAAAAATTATTGAAAAAAAAATGAGATTTCTTTGGATTAAGTGTCTGGGGGGTCTAAAAAACCTGTGAAGTTTCAGCTCTGTAGCATGTCCAGAACCAGAAAAAAAAACAGATAATTTTTCTTAGAATTTCAGTAGCGCAGGGATGGTGTTACCCTCCTTTCACACCTGGGCATTTTTGTTTCAGGCGTTTTCAGGCGATTTTTGGGCGTTTTTTTTTAACTTCTGTATAGGGGTATATATATACATATATATATATATATAGGGTGTGTGTGTATATATATATATATATATATATATATATATATATATATATATATATATATATATATATATGTATATATATATGTGTATGTATATATATATAAATATATGTGTGTATGTATATATATATATATGTATATATATATATATATATATATATATATATATATATATATATATATATATATATATATATATATACATACATACACACATATATTTATATATATATACATACACATATAATATATATATATATATATATATATGTATATATATATATATGTGTGTGTGTGTATATACATATATATACATATGTGTGTATGTATATATATATATATATATATATATATATATATATATATATATATATGTATACCCCTAACCCAGAATCTGCATAGTGGGGTCACCCTGACATGGCAGAGTCAGTTCACCCTAAACTACACTACGTTCACCCTGACATGGCAGAGTCAGTTCGGCCGAATTTCGAACACCCAGTGTTTGGGCCGAACCGATGGTCGACCCGAACCGTTCGATCATCTCTAATTTCTACTTGTTTATATTTTTTAATGATATCTGGTGAGGGGGTTCGCTTAGATGCAGATGTCTAAAATCCCATAGGTGCATTGAAAAAAAAAAATATGTAGAATTTCAATGGGCCCCTTTTCCCCAGTTTACTTTAAGGGAAGTAAATTGGTTTTATTTGTGGGGAGGGAAATATTTTTGACTTTCCAGGTACCCACAAATCTGCCCAATCAACAATAAATCCTGGTTCAGAGTAAACCCTAGTCTAGACACAAACTGGTGAATTTAATAGTGCAAGTGGATTACAATTGAAGCAAATAGTTAGGGAAGTAGTATGTCATGGTGGAGTTCTAAAAGACACTTTGTTTAGTCATCTGAATGTATCACATGCCAATACTGATGTTATGAACCCGAAATATACCAGTGTATCCATATATTTGCTAAACTGTGAGTGGCAATACATCAAAATATCAGCTATCACGAATCGTGTTCAAATTAGGATTAGATCACACCATTAGATGTCACTGGCGGCCTATGTTCAGCCTTGTGCTTGGATTTTTATTCTAACTTTCAATATTGTAGTTTGGATAGTTGGTAGCTATACTTGCGTAGAGTATATTAGCCATGGCATTGGAGCAAAGACAGTGAGACCTCACTGTGACCGGTTAGTGTGCCTCTCAGGCTCGGTAGAAGGTGGTATGTAAACCAGTGCATCCACAACTGCTGCTGAGAGTGCTGGCAAGGGATGGAGCTGTACTGGCTCCTGCAGTAGCTCGAGGGAAGAAGGGTGACCCCCGAATGCCGCACATCTATGGTGTCCTTCAGAGATGAGTGAAGGGGCAGTGTCACCCTGGACTCCGACCAGGCCACACCCCCAGGCATGGCCTGGTCGGAGTGCAGGCTTAGGTTGAGGCTCCACTCATCTCTGTAGGACACCATAGATGTTCGGCATTCAGGGCTCACCCTTTTTCCGTCGAGTAGGACCTCAATAATATCTCAGTGGATACTTTGGGTTGACTTCCCCCTTATCTGATCTGAAGAATGGCAAATTGCTCTGTATGAACTTCCAGTTGATAAAGATTAAACGTTTTATTTTAATAGGTATATGACTTGAGTAGGAAGTATTTGTAGAAGTTTGTCCTTTTCCACCACCAAGGAAAAATGCTTTGAGACCAAGACCATAAAATATTAGATTAACGGGATGCAAACTCTGCCATTACCTGGTATAAACTAACATTGGCATTTTTCTTTTATTTTGCTTAATAAACAGGTTGATAACAATGGACTGCTATCATTCAATGCTAAGATTGGAAACTATACACCCCAACAACTCCCTGTGAATACAAGTAATCCATTCCTCGCTGTTTTTTGGGCCGATGTGTATAATGTGCATTCAGGGTACATATATTACCTGCAGAGCACAGATCCAAGTCTTTTGGCCCTGGCTACCTCAGATATCAGAAACTACACCGAAGATCTGACCTTCATAGCAAAATGGGTGTTTGTTGCCACCTGGGATAACGTTCCCTACTATGGATCCACATCAACCAAGGTATGGGATTGATTCATTCGGGATTGATTCATTGAAGAACACATTGAAGAATGATCATGTTTGAATCCTCAAATCCAGCATGATTAGAAGCTCAGTATAGGATTGCAGGGCAGTCAGCTTTGTGTGAGAAACTGTCTTTTTGCCACATTTTTCAACAACATTTTTAGATCTCACACTAACATCATCATTTGACACTTACGGACCGCCCTCCGTGTATTTACGTTGGTACATTGACGTTAAATACCAGGGTTATGACCGCAGATGGCTGCCATAACCCCGGTATTTTTATAAACGGCGGATGGTCCACTTTAACATAAGGGTGGTCCCAGTGGTGCATTCCCCGCAGGATCATCCATATGGGCGGCGGTAGAGGTGCTCCCAACCCGCCGCTTCCTGATCCTTTTCCCCAATTTCCGAACCCGTCGATAGTGGGGAAAATGATCCGTTCGACTGTCCCCTCAGGCAGCAAGTCGAGTGAGGGCAAGATGGCCCCCACTTCACTCTATGGCCTTGGAGGACCTGAGCGACGTCAAACGTCGATTTCTAGCAACGGACTTAAAGAGCCCATTTTTTTTCATAATTTTTTCTTTTTTAGTGTAGATGTGAGATGTGAGGTATTTTTGCCCCCAGATCTCACATTGAAAAGGACCTGTCATGCTTAATTCTATTACAAGGGATGTTTACATATAACCATATAACCCTATAACATTACACAATGTGGAAAAAGTAAAGCGCTGTCAATACTTTCCGGATGCACTGTATAAGATTGTGGTATTTTTTTAGCATCATATGTATTCTTTGCTGCATGGAAGCATGTTGGGAGCCCAGTAGAATAAAAAAAGGACTAATCCTCATAAAACATATGTACAATACGCACTTATACTGTATGTACTGTATGATTACGCATGTCAACACTAGTGTTATCAAACATGCCTGATGAGATGACCCTTCATTGCATTAATACACAGGCAAAAACCAAGGACAGTAGAAATGGTAAGAAAACATGAGAAATTGCTAATTAGGGTTCTGATGAATGTGTGACATTGACTTTTACATTTAGCAGCATAGAAATTAGTCTAATTCATCATTCCACTTATAGGTCAACACATTCCAGATTGTATTGATCACTGATGGGAAGTCCACATATGTTTTATATAACTATGCGGACATCCAGTGGACAACCGGAACATACAGTGGTGGTGATGCTTCTAAAGGACTTGGAGGGATTCCGGCTCTGGTAAGTAAATTTAAACTGTTCAGCTTCGGGTCTGGTTATCTAAGCTTTGCTTATGCCTTACATGTTCCTTCATTGTTTGACCTCAATTCACTTCAACTAAATGAAAGAGCTCACCATATTTTAAATCCAACTCTAGTCAAAATGTTTTTTTTCACTTTAGATAGAACAATGAAGATTTAAGTCCTCAAGTTTGTATTTCCATTTGTGTTTGTACTGGGGAGATTTCCTCTAAAGCCGGTCATTGGCGGTTCGAATCTCGTCCGGTCCTGCTGAATCGGGCATGAATCGAACCATGTATGGGAAGGCTGATTGTACCCAAGCTAATCAATCGGTCAACTTGGGTACATCCACCATGTCAGATTTTTAATGTGATTATTGCCAGCGGATATAGCCGCTAGCCAAAATCCCTGTGTGATCTCCAGGAGGCAGGGACACCTACCTGCTCACCCCCACTGGGAGAACTCAAAAGCTCCACAGAGGCATTCAGTATTGTACCTCTGGGAAAAAGTCCTCAAAACATGGTTCTTCTGGCACCAATTTGTTTATTCTGAGGACTACAAGGGTCTGCTGTGCTGAATTATCCATGTTGAAGGCTTCTTTATATCTCCCCCCCCCCCCCACTCGATCTTCGTTGGGTTCCTTTTTCTTTTTGCCACCATTCTTGGCGTTCTTTTATCTAAGGTTTCTATTAGATGAACTTTCACACGGGGTACAGGGAATCCTTACTGTCTGGTTGTTAGGGTTACCTTTTTACCTGTCTCTGTGTCCAGCTAGTATTTCCCTTGTACTGGGTCTCATCTGAATATGTTTGATTTCTGGAAACGTATGTCATTTGGTTTCTGTATTTTTCGTGTGATTTCTTTCTTGAAAAATAAAAGTATTGGAAAAAATAATATTAACTTCCTAAACTCAACAAGCCAATAAATAGTGGCAACAGTAAACAAAAGATAGGCGTCCAATCAATCTATTCCTGCACCATCACCCTAAAATTGCATAGCGTGCTGGACAACCCACTTTGAGAGATAGACACTGATCAAAAATGTATATAAAATATATTTTATTAAATAGTGGCAACAGTTCTGATTTTTATTTCTTTTAAGTGCAGCCTTGCCTTAATTTTTGATTATTTATTTGATTTATTTTTTATTTACTTGTATTCTCTCCCTGCCAGAGTAGAAGAATATGTCTGAAGGTCAGCTGAGTCCCCCACAGTGGCTGAGCCATTTCCAACCTGAGCTCTGTTCTAATACCAACATCTCATTAATGTGGGAGTAAACACCCATAGTTGATATTTACCTAGAGGTAGGCCTATAATAAGGCTTACCTGTAAGTACTGTAAATATGTCCTTTGCTTGTGAATGGGCAGGTGACGTCACCGGCGTATGCGCTCTGAAGAAACGGCATGCCCGTGCCCTTCCTTCGGAGTCCTGGGCCGTGAATAGCGGCTCCCGCGTGCATGCACGGGAGTGACGTCATCGCGGCGAGGTCAATCAGACAGCCAGAGGACACAAGCCTGGAAGGAAGACCAGGTGAAGATGGAAGCCCTATCAGCGATGACAGCGCATTGCTGGAGGGCTTCATTTTTAGGTATGTTTCACATAATGTGCTAGTACGCGAAGGAAAGGATTCCACATTGTTTTGATGGAAATGAAAATGATCAACCTACAGAGGGCTTAATTCAAAGACACCCCAAAATCAAAGTAAAAAAAATGATGCAGCAGGCTAGTCTATGTTGATGACGCATGCTAGCACATTATAACTTTACCTTGCAGATTGCAAAAAATAAAGGTGCTATCAGAATTATAAGTGGTGCTATCAGAATTATAAGGGGTGCTATCAGAATTATAAGGGGTGCTATCAGAATTATAAGGGGTGCTATCAGAATTATAAGGAGCAAGTCAGTCAATATGCTGTTAAAGAGAAAAAACAAAAACAAAGTAACAGATAGGTGACACTAATGTCATCTCATGTCTAATGTCACTAAATGTTAGTAAGAGTGATTTTATACCCCACAGGCTGGATTAAACAATGCAAATGGCAGTGATTTTTATACCATTCCTGGTTCACGTACTTCAGCTATTACCAACATAACATCCACAAGCAATGTAAATCTGCCGGGGCGTTGGGCTTTTAAGGTGGATCATCAAATCACAGGACTGGAAATTTCAGGTCAGTGGAAGAATAAGGTTTTTTTTTAAATTGCATTTTTTTTTTTACAATAGATACAAGATTTATCACAGGGTTATATCTACTATATACACCCAATAAAACATAGCATACATACTGTAGCAAAAAGAGGGAGAAGTTCTGAAAACAGAAGTAACACTTACTGTATATGTACAATAGACACAATCATTTATTACTGGTACTTATATAATACCGACAATTTTACGCAGCTCTTTACATATATATATATATACTGTATATATTAACTGCTCAAAAAAATTAAAGGTACACTTTGAAAACACATAAGATCTCAATGGGTAAAAATCTCATGCTGGATAGCTTTACTGGTATGGACTGGGTAATGTGTTAGGATCTATACTGGTATGGACTGGGTAATGTGTTAGGATCTATACCGGTATGGACTGGGTAATGTGTTAGGATCTATACTGGTATGGGCTGGGTAATGTGTTAGGATCTATACTGGTATGGACTGGGTAATGTGTTAGGATCTATACTGGTATGGACTGGGTAATGTGTTAGGATGTATATTGGCATGGACTGGGTAATGTGTTAGGATCTATACTGGTATGGACTGGGTAATGTGTTAGAAAGGAAAGGATGCCACATTGTTTGATGGAAATGAAAAATGATCACCCTACAGAGGGCTGAATTTAAAGACACAAGTAAGAAAATGATGCAGCAGGCGAGTCTATTTTGATGACATTTCATTTAGACAACGGATGGTGTCCTGGGGTATTTCCTCCCAGATCTGGACCAGGGCATCACTGAGCTCCTAAACAGACTGAGGTGCAACCTGGCAGCATCAGATGGACCAAACCATAATGTCCCAGAGGGGTTCTATTGGATTTAGCTCAGATGAGCGTGTGGGCCATTCAATGGTATCAATTCCTTCATCCTCCAGGAACTGGCTGCATTCTCTCACCACATGAGGCCGGACATTGTCGTGCACCAGGAGGAACCCAGGACCCACTGCACCAGTGTAGGGTCTGACAATGGGTCCAAGGATTTCATCCCGATACCTAATGGCAGTTAGGGTGCCCATTGTCTAGCCTGTAGAGGTCTGTGCGTCCCTCCATGGATATGCCTCCCCAAACCATCACTGACCCACCACCAAACAGGTCATGCTTATCGATGGTACAGGCAGCATAACATTTTTCACTGCTTCTCCAGACCCTTTCACTTCTGTCATATGTGCTCAGGGTGAACCTGCTCTCATCTGTAAAAAGCACAGGGTGCCAGTGGTGGACCTGCCAATTCTGGTGTTCAATGGAAAATGGCAATCAAGCTCCATGGTGCCAGACAGTAAGAACATGGCCCTCTAGAAGATGTTGGGCCTTCAAGCCACCCTCATGAAGTCTGTTTTTGATTGTTTGGTCAGAGACATTCACACCAGTGGTCTGCTGGAGATCATTTTGTAGGGCTCTGGCAGTGCTCATCCTTTTCCACCTTGCACAAAGAAACAGATACCAGTCTCCCTTTTCCTGGCCTCCTCCTTTCCCCCATTCAAGGCTGAAGTTATGCTCCAGATACTTTCTACTCACTGGCCTAATCCAGGCTCCTGGCCTGGTCAGCATGGGGCAGTTTGGGGGTGCTGGAACAGCTCGATCAGGGCTGCCTGGGGAGGAGAGTCTCCAGTGGGGCATGGAACCGGCCTCTGCTCAGACACAGTTTACACCATCCATGCTGAAAGGGAGGTCTGCGCTCTGTCCTTGTCTTCATCCCACACTCAGTAGGTCAGTGGCGGGGACTTTTTACTTCGCTTCACCAGGAATCATTTAGGCATGTCTGTGGCAGAAGAAGTGCAGCCTTCTTACGAAGCATCAGAGCGGCCCGGGGGGCAATTGCCCCCCTGCCCCCTGGCCCAGTCCTCCCCTGCTTCTTCAGGAGTTTTGTAGTGAACTGGACGGTATAGTAACCTGTATACAAAGCAAAGTGAACAATGAGAATCCATGCATCATAATGAAATACAAAACCTATTTTTAACAAGTATTATAGTTCTATGTTACGTACCTGCCATCTATTAATCAAGTCCTGAAACATGCCATGAATACCTACCAACTTGTTGCGATGTAAGACAAGAGAACCCGTCTGTATCTATATCAGATTTTGAAGTCAATCAGTTTTGAAAAGCAGCAACCATACAGGTGGCCTTAGGAAAAACAAAAGGTCCAAGCTGGGTGATAAATATAACAATTTAATATTTTTGCTATCTAAATGGCTCTAAATGCTCGATATTAAGGTAAAAAGACTAGGCACAATTATAATAATTACAAAAGGACCATAAATATATTAGACCACCAGGGGGCACACACAATCACTGTCTCGGCTGGTAAGGTTTTTAGCTAAACCAAAACCACAAAAATGTTGCACGATTAGTATGATATTTATTTAGGGGAAATTAGTTAATCTATCCAATTCAAGTAACAATTCTAATATATTTGCGATTCAGTACTGCGTTATTTTAACTGACAACTGAGCGGTCGTGCGATGCTGTACCCAAATAAAATTGATGTGTTTTTTTTCTCCACAAACAGGGCTTTCTTTTGGTGGTATTAGATCACCTCTGCATTTTTTTGATTGAGCGCTATAAACAAAAAAAGAGGGACAATTTTGAGAAAAAAAAAGCAGGCTTTTTTCACTTTCTGCTATATAACATTCCCAATTAAAAAAAAAAAAAAAAAAATTTTTCATCATTTTTGGCCAATTTGTATTTTTCCACATATTTTGGGTAAAAAAAATCCCAATAAGTGTATTTTGATTGGTTTGCGCAAAAGTTATCGCGTTTCTTTTCATTATGTCATATTTATTTTTTTATTTTTTTCTTTTCAAATAATTTTTATTGAATTTCCAAGAAGAAAAACAGGGTACATAAACATTGTAACAGTATTTATATTTTTTTTTTACTAGTAATGGCGGCGATCAGCGATTTTTAGCAGGACTGCGACATTGGGGCGGACAGATTGGACCCCTAACTGACATTTTTGACACTTTTGGGGGAACCAGTGACATTACTACAGTAATCGGTGCTAAAAGTTTGCACTGATACTGTAATAATTGACACTGGCAGGGAAGAGGTTAACACCAGGGCCGATCAAAGGGTTAAATGTGTACCTAGGGGGTGATTCTAACTGTGTTGGGGCCGGACTTGGCAGATGGAAACAGGGCTCCGGTGTTCCAAAATAGCAGGCACACCGGAGCCCTGTTTCAATCAGTGACAGATGAGCGGTGTGTGTGGGAGAGCCAGCCTGCCACAGTATATCTGCTGAAGCTGGTCTTTAAGTGGTTAATGGGGACAGTTGCAGAGCTTTTGTGGTACTCAGGGGTACTCACCCATGCAGGGTGAGGTGTCCTGGGTTAAGTTTGGCTGGAGCGACTAACTTCCAGAGCTCTCTGGATTGCTACATTTATATTTTGAAGGTTCAAAGAGACTTGGTGGATGGGGGGAGCCTTCAAACCCTGACTACCAGTACTTTGGTCCCGAAGGGGTAAGTCCCAGGTGAGGGAGGCTTGAAAGGCAGCAGAGGGAAATCAGCTCCTGTGTCAAGGAAGTGAGTGAAAGAGAGAGAGAGAGTTACTCACAAGCTGGGTAGCAAGTGGAAGCTCTCTGACAAGCTGAGACACGGGCTGCTAACCCCCCCTGTATGGCCAGCCTGGCTCCCTTACTTTGGAGGAGCCTGACCCCTGTATGGGACCAAAGGACTGCTGCTTCATTACCAATGCCAGGACTTGGACTGTTTATTTACTTTGGCTGAAGTAAGCTGTCTTTTGTTTTGCTGCGTTTTCAAATAAATGAACTGTTAGAGCCGGTTCACATAGCAGCGACCCGACTTGCCGGGGCGACCTGTGAGGTTGCGGTGCACAGCGCACACCGCGACCTCGGAGAGACATGCACGGACTTCATATAATTGAAGTCAATGCAGGTTGCTCCAGGTGGCCCCAAAGAAGCTCAGGACCCTTTTTCTAAGTCGGAGCGACTTGTGTCGCTCCTATTAGAACGGGTCCTGTGCTAATCTATGGCAGGCGACCCACGGCGACTTGTCAGGCGACCAGGTCGCCTGACAAGTCGCCCCAGTGTGAACCGGCTCTTAAGCTTTTACCAAACTGGCTGGCGGTCATTCCAGAGCTACCCCAGGTTACATACCATAAAAACTGTTAGTTGGCATTGGGCTTTAATTTTTTTTCTTCACCTTGTTACAGGAGATGGAAAACAAATGGATCTATGGACAGAATCAAGAAATAATAAAACTATGTAATAGGGGAATTCAGAAAATGAATAAGCCTCTATCAGTTATGGGTAAATCCATCTACATACAGTATACTATCAGGCATGTAAAGCATGCATAGATGCCTACTACAAGGGCTGATAACATTTTGGAAAGTTGTCAATCTTGCCAATATCTAGTGGTCTAAAATTTGGTGACTTTAACCGGTTGCCGACCACCGCACGACTATATACGGCGGCGGTCAGCCCCGGCCAGGCAAAGTGACATATATATACGTCACTAGCCTGTCACTTCCTTGTGAGCCAATAGCGGAGGCGCGCGCCCGCCCTGGTTCGTTCCCCGGGAAGTCCGTGCGTGTGACCGGCGGACCCGATGTCCGCCGGTCACTCGCGATTGTCCTCCGTGAAGGGAGAAAGGCAGGCGGCTGATGTAAACAAGCCGCCTGTCATTCTCCCCTGTGTAGGAATGGTGATCATGCGGTTCTACTATGTAGGACCGTTGATCACTGTTCCTACACCAGTAGCCATGTCCAATTACAGTAAAAAGCACGCCCCTAGGGACACACTTAACCCCTCCTTCCCCAATAAAGTTAACACCTTTCCCTGCCAGTGTCATTTTGCAGTAACAGTGCATATGTATAGCACTGATTATTGCAGTAATGTCACTGGTAACCCCAAAAGTGTCAAAAATGTCAGTCAAGGGTCCGATCTGTCCACCGCAATGTCGCAGTACCGCAAAAAAAATCGCAGATCGCCGCCATTACGTGTTAAAAAAAACACCAAAAATTACAGAAATCTTTCCCTTAGTAAGTAAACGCAATAACTTTTGCGCAAACCAATCAAAATACGCTTTTTGCGATTTTTTTTTTTTTTTTACCAAACATATGTAGCAGAAAACAAATTGGCCAAAAATTTTAAAAAATTTTGATTTTTACATTTTTTTTTTGGGGAATTTCATATAAAAAAATGTGAAAAATATTGTTATTTTTGCAAAATTTACTCTATTTTTTTGTTTATAGCGCAAAAAGTAAAAATTGCACAGGTGATCAAATACCACCGAAAGAAAGCTCTGTTTGTGGGAAAAAAAAGGACGTCAAATTAGTTTAGGTACATCGTCGCGCGACCGCGCAATTGTCCGTTAAAGTCACGCAGTGCCGAATCACAAAAAAAACCCTGCTCAGGAAGGGGGTAAGTGGTTAACCACTTTACCACTAGAGGATTTTGCTGTCTTACGTCTGGGCCACTTTTTGCGATTCGGCACTGTGCGACTTTAACTGACAATTGCATGGTTGTGCGACGTCATACCCAAACGAAATGTATGTGCTTTTTTTTCCCCACAAACAGAGCTTTCTTTTGGTGGTATTTGATCACCTGTGCGATTTTTACTTTTTGTGCTATAAACAAAAAAAGAGCGTAAATTTTGAAAAAAACAACAATATTTTTCACATTTTTTTATATGAAATTCCCCCCAAAAAAATGTAAAAATCAAAATTTTTTTAAATTTTTGGCCAATTTGTTTTCTGCTACATATGTTTGGTAAAAAAATTCACAATAAGCGTATTTTGATTGGTTTGCGCAAAAGTTATTGCGTTTACTAACTAAGGGAAAGATTTCTGTCATTTTTGGTGTTTTTTTTTTTAACGCGTAATGGCGGCGATCTGCGTTTTTTTTTTACGGGACTGCGACATTGCAGCGGACAGATCGGACCCTTGACTGACATTTTTGACACTTTTGGGGGTACCAGTGACATTACTACAGTAATCAGTGCTATACATATGCACTGTTACTGTAAAAATACACTGGCAGGGAAGGGGTTCATTTTATTGGAGAGGGAGGGGTTAATGTATGCCTGGTGCTTACTGACGTGTGTGGGGGGAGGTGACTAAATGACACAGGGACAGATCGCATGTTCCCTGCAATCTGTCACTGTCTGTCACTTAGGAGATCCGCCCGCTTGTGTTTACTGCAGGCAGACATAAAGTGGTTAATGATACACATAAACAGAATTAATCAGTAAATTACAGGTTTGTTTTTTTTTTTTCTAGTGTTTTCAACAGCAAGTCCAACATCAACACATCTTCCAACCATAACAAGTACAACCTGGAAAACGGAAACAGAAACCGTTCCATCAGGGCATTCATCACCCAACAGCAACTCCGGCTCCTCTACTATCCATAACTTATCTTCTGATCACTCTATCACCTCTTCCACTACTGTCCTAATAGCTACTCCATCCTCTGAAATTATCAGAACACTCCCATCAGACACTTCCTCTTCGGATATTTCAAGCACTGTTTTGCATTTTTCTGACATTCCTACCGCTATATCAATTGACAATTCCTCTCCAGACATTTTCACCAGCATGTCAGACACTACTTCTACAAATCTTCCACAAACTATTTCACTAGGAACTACCCCTTCGCACTTTACTAGTTCAGCTCCCATAGACACCTCATCATATTTTCACAAAACTGTCCCAGTAGACACCTCATCCTCCGATATTCCTAGTACTGCTCTTCTAGACACCTCCTCTTCGTATTCAGTAGAACCCACCGTTTCCGACTTTCCCAGCAAAGTTCCTGTAGATATGTCTTCTCCAGGCGTCTTCACCCTCGAACAAATAGATACTTCATCCTCCGATATTCCTAGTACTGCTCTTCTAGACAGCTCCTCTTCGTATTCAGTAGAACCCACCGTTTCCGACTTTCCCAGCAAAGTTCCTGTAGATATGTCTTCTCCAGGCGTCTTCACCCTCATCCCAATAGATACTTCATCCTCCGATATTCCTAGTACTGCTCTTCTAGACACCTCCTCTTCGTATTCAGTAGAACCCACCGTTTCCGACTTTCCCAGCAAAGTTCCTGTAGATATGTCTTCTCCAGGCGTCTTCACCCTCGAACAAATAGATACTTCATCCTCCGATATTCCTAGTACTGCTCTTCTAGACAGCTCCTCTTCGTATTCAGTAGAACCCACCGTTTCCGACTTTCCCAGCAAAGTTCCTGTAGATATGTCTTCTCCAGGCGTCTTCACCCTTATCCCAATAGATACTTCATCCTCAGATATTCCTAGTACTGCTCTTCTAGACACCTCCTCTTCGTATTCAGTAGAACCCACCATTTCCGACTTTCCCAGCAAAGTTCCTGTAGATAAGTCTTCTCCAGGCGTCTTCACCCTCATCCCAATAGATACTTCATCCTCAGATATTCCCAGTACTGTTACTGCAGACACCTCTTCTACTTTTATTTCAGTCACTGTTCCGGTAGACATTTACACTTCTGATATCTCCACAACACGTCCATTGAATACCCTTTCTACAGAGAAACCCAGAACTGGTGAAATGCACACTTCCCCATCAGATGCCAGTGCTACTGTTACAGAAGGCATCTCAACTTTCGAATTCTCCAATTTCTCTCTAGTAGATCTCTCCTCCTCAGAAATCCAGGGTACTGCTCCAGCGGAAATATCTATTTCAGATGTTACCAACACTACTCCTGTGGACACCTTGACTTTAGATATCCTCAGTACTATAGAAACAAAAACAAACCCTAAAGTTTCCTACACCACCTATGCACCTTACTTTTCTTCTGCTGTTACTACTACCACAGCATCTAGTCATTCCATATCTACCATTACCATGTCAACAGCACCTGCAATCACCAAGCCGGATATACTTAATGTTGGAAATGGTACGTAACAGCTTAATTTAATGTATATTTTACCTACCAAATGAAAAACGGTCAGCCAAGAATAAGAACAGAAAAATAAAGAGATACAATGAAAAAAAAAAAAAACCTTCAGTCCAGAGCTGTCCGCTGCATTACATCTTTTCTGCCACAAAATGTATATAGTCTTCTGGGTTAAATGACACCTAGCATCATGCAACCCACTTCTACTGAGCCCAGGCTGTCATAGACCTGCGCCCAGCCTGTGACTGGGCAGTAAAGCTGAAGCAGCACTCTGTCCATCTACTACAATGCATCTCCTTCTATCAGCATGTTCCTTTTTAGCTTATGAACTGGGTTTCGAGCAAGTCACCAGTTTTTTACACTTATTGTAAAAGCTAATTTTTTATTTTTTAAAAAAACAAACATGTCATACTCACCTGCTCTGTGCAATGGTTTAGTACAGAGCAGCCCCGATCCTCCTCTTCTTGGGTCCCGCCTCGAATGCCCGTTTGCTATGGGGGCACTCAAGCATGCTTGCTCCCGAGCCCCGCTGTGTGCATCTATTCACTGGCTGTGATAGAAAGCAGCGGCAGCCAATGGCTCCCACTGCTGTATCTGAGCCAATGAGGAGGGAGAGAGCAAAGACAGCCTCAAGTCTCATGCACATCACTGGATTGAGATCTGGCTGGGGTATTTAGTGGGTCTGCGGAGGGGGGGTGCATGAAGAAGGTTTTTATCCCCTTATTGCATTGAATGTAGTAAGGTAAAAAAAAAACTTCTGCCTTTACAACCACTTTTATATTTTACAGAACTGGAGCAGTGAGGTCTCCTTACTGCTAATTCTGGTTCAACACCTTTAAGCATCACTCCTCTTGAAAAAACAGGAGTGATTTTGCATTTTTTTCACGCCCTTTTGCATTTAAAAAAATAATGAATGAATGAAAGGAAAGACAATCACCATGCGATTGATACTGCAGGGTTGTAGACCATGGGACGCAAGGAGGAATCTCAGTATTTAAGAAAAACATAGGATGTTAACAATGTTATGGGGTTTAAATTTGTGCCAAAACTCAAGACCAAAATAATTATAATTTGCAGGTCACCAGCTTACCATACCTTGTATATGGTAACTGCATAAGTTTATTTTTTTTTTTTAAGCTTTTTTTCCTTTATGTTCCCCTGCCAGTAACACACTTCCTGTTCTATGGTGACAACACTAACTCGCTATACTGTATATACATAGGAGCAATATTGTCATTTGAGACTGGAAGTCCACTAGGACAAGAAAACCTTCCCCACTCCTCATCTCCATAACACATAAGGAGGTGTTTTTTAGTCCACAAAGGTGAACTTGGCAGTTATACCCGATATATAGGGTTTTTTGTAAAAAGAATTAAGTGCGTTCATACTTTAGAAAAAAGAGAATTTATAGGACTTTATTGGTTGCCACCTTAACTCCAGTTAAAATAAATGAGTACTCAAAGTGTTAAAATACAAAGTTTTAATAACGACAATGGTCAGCTAAATTTTCTGGCAGGCCTAGGATTATATATAAATGTAAAATGTATAAAATATAAAAAAAGTTTTCATTTTTACGGGCTCCCACTTCTTGCAGATGCAAGCGGTGGTAATAGGGAAACATTGTGTCCAGTCATACGCTAAACTGTACCTGGGGTGGGGGTGTCATCTATTTTTTGATCAGGAGATGTCGATGGACCTGTGCCACATTATTTTGTGGCACAGGTACATCGACGATGTGTTCATGATTTGGGATAGTACTAGGGGGGAATTAAAAGCCTTCATGGACAGTTTGGGTCACACACAAAAAAATACAATCTTAAGCCTGATGGAAATTTTAGCTGACCATTGTTGTTAATAAAATTTTGTATTTTTTGCACTTTTCGAGTACTCATTTCCTTTATCTGGGGTTAAAATTGGCGACCAATAAAGTCCTATTAATTCTTTCTCTTTTTTCTAATATGTACTCTTGGATGTAGTGCCACCTCAAACAAGGTATGTCTCATCTTTTGCTTTGCTTTCATACTTTAATATTCCTGCCTTTTTTACAACAGATTTGATGTATCATTATGGCCCCATATATGATGCTGCTATCCCAAAATCGAATTATGGAGAAACTGGTATAATTCCACTGTCAATAAATGTTACCATTTTTGGTGACGTTTATACAACCCTATTTGTGAGTATGACATTTGTATTGCAAAAAAAAAAAGTACATTGATTATTATCCTTATGATGATGATGGATGATGATATTATTATTGTTATTATTTTTATTATAATTATTACATTTAAACTGATTATATGAAGCCTAACTGACAACATTTCCTTTTAGTTTACATTATTGTTTTGTGCTTATTTCTTTCTGTGAACCCATTGGGGAAATTTTCTCTTACTTCCTTTCCCATTGACACCAGGACCATGGATTGGGGACCAAAAACATAGAAGCGTGATGCTATAACCCACATTAAAAATTCAAATGATAAGATAAAGTGTAGTTGCCTTTGCCAGGACAGATGCTGCCCATACCATCCAACACAACAGAAAAGGAAGTAAAGACCTGCAGCAAAATACAACTTGAAGTAAAATCCGTAGAGGCTTTATTAATAACCCAACATGACACAAGGGGAATCCATTACACAGCAAGGTTGACATGTTTCAGCCCTACTCTGGGCCTTAGTCATAACAAAGATGGGTTGGGGGGTCGCCACTGGGCCAGAAAGTCACACAGAGCAATAATACAGTTACAGAAATTCTAACATTTCATTGCTCTACTAAAAAATGTTTTGTTTTTTTTTGGCTTGTGTCCTTATTGATAGGTTGAATCTCCCTAGTGGGGACATAGGCATTAATGAAATCCAAAGCAGGGTTCTAATCCCTCTCTATTCTTTCCAAAACTAAGAAAAAAAAGCTTTGCCTTTAGTCATACTTTAATATCATCAAAAATTACCTTTTCATTTAAAACTGCTGCAATCATTTTCTAAATGTGAAAAAAAAACTAGAGGTGTTCACCCCCAGAAATGTATTGTCCTGCTTCTGTGATTGGCTCACTGATTTTCCCAGAATTCTGCACTAAGATACAAGTACAATGTTAGGCACCCCCTGCACTAGGAATTTCATTTTGGGTTAGATGCTCCCTAAGATTTGTCTAGTAAAGGGATGCAGACACTGCAACTCCTCATTAGAGCACAGACATTTTTTCAGGTGATAATAATGAGCACAGACCTTCCTGTTCAGGGATCTGTCTAAAATAGACACGGTGAAAAAAGCAACAGGAAAGGGGGCCTGTGCCTGCTAAGTGAAGTATTCAGTGAAACCTTTATTAACATAAAAACATATGCACTCACATGGCACCAATATAAAACCGCTTATCGCATCAAAAAAGCTATGGTTGGTCATCCAGTCCCGGTCCTCCTGATGGAAAAGACAAAGTAGTGGATACTTTGAAATGCTTCACCCTATTAGCCAGTGCTTCCTGCTGATGTCACTTCCTGTCCAGCGGCTTCCGCATTCTACATTGGTTACTGCTGCATTCACTGGCGCTCCTCCACCCATCCACAAGCATACCAGCTGTAGGAGCACCACACATCCTCAGGACCTAGCAGTTGACCTTGGGCTGACCAGCTTCCATGGTAACTTGACACACAGATATGCCTGTTTGCTTCTTCTAGATGTAAGTTGCCAATTGGCTTTTAATAATACCATTACTTTATATTGTTATGCTTACTCTGACGCCCCCTTGTGTTCCTTTTTAAGATCCACTGATCAGTTGTGCAAGAGACAACCGGGGCTTCTTGGTCCTCGTGGAACACAGAGGAGGTAAATGTGACATTGCAGCTGGAGGTGGAAGATGGGCATGGCTATGCATTGCGGAGCATGCACGATCCTTCATCATGCCAAGCCTGATAAAGAATTTTGCATGCTCCGAAACACGTAGCCGTACCCATCGTTCATGTCTGCTTGTGACATCACATCCACCTCCTCTGTGCATTCCATGCTGACCAAGAAGCCTACGCCATGCCAACCAAGAAATCACACCATGCTGACTCTGTGCCTTTGGTGCAGCCAATCAGTTTTACAGTCTTTTCTATCAGGCGGGCCGGGACCGGATGATGGACCAGGGTTTTATACATGCAATAAGTGAGTTTATACTGGTGACATGTGAGTACATATGTGTTTATATTAATAATGTTTTCACCGGTTGCTACACTTAGCAGACCCCCTTTCCTTCTGTGCTTGCATTTTTAGAGTTGTCTTCTACTTTTGGTACTTAGCAACCTTTGACCATGCTTTTATCTTCACTGATGTGAGCAACCTGTGTGGACTATACAACACAGTCACCATAAGGACTATTTTATTCACAGTGCACTAATTTGTTCCTCTTTTTTTTTGTTTCACAACTGATTCTAAATTAATGTCTTTTGTTTTATCAGGTGAATAACAATGGATTGATAACATTCCATACAGCAGTGTCAGGGGGAGTACCCCAGCCATTTATTTCAATTGCTTACCTAGCAGTGTTCTGGGCGGATATAAATTATGCAGTAGCAGGTGATATCTACTATCGTGAGAGCACCGATCCTAATCTTCTGTCCCGGGCCACCTCTGATGTCAGAACTTACTTCCATGATCTGGACTTCACGGCTCATTGGGTGTTTGTAGCCACATGGCACCGGGTCGCTTATTATGCATCCAATACTAACAAGGTATTAATTCTTCCACTTATATACCAACCTTTCTCAACCCTTTTATTCCAAAAGAACCCTGAAAATAATTTTAAAGTCTCAGGAATCCTTGGCAAAATCATTTCTTCAGGGGTATTCGGGAAAATGCCCCGTACATTGATGGCCAGACAGACCACAGACAGTGATGGTCAGCACTTCCTCCTTACAAATAGCTAAATAGATCAATGGCATCATGTTGCTGTGGCGTTAGACTCAGAACTACGGGTGACACCATCAGATAGGAGGTCAGTCAGCCACAGCTCAAGGAACCCCAAGCAACTTCTGGAGGAACTCAAGAGCCATGGTTTGGAATGGCTGTTATTGACAGATAGACTTACATTTCAAAGCAAATATTTTTTTTTTTTTTTATTTAAACCACTGAATGTGCTTAACTTTACACCCAACTCTAGCCATATGTATAGCTTTGAATAAAATAGGAAAGATCTAGAACCTCTTTGTTTTTGGTCTCAACCTTTTATTGGTGTCTCTGTCCCAGTGTTGGGGTAGTTATTCAAAAAATGTAACTAGTTACTAGTTACTTCTGTAAATTGTAATGAGATTACTTTACTAGTTACTGCATTTGAAAAGTAACTTCACTACTTATTACTTTACCTTTCTCTTTCTTAACTGACCGTGTAGAAGAAGATACATGACACTCTTTCTGCATAGAGTTTATTGTATAAACACAGGCTTTGGGAAACATGAGAACAAAACCTGAAAAAACAGAATAAAACATAAAGTGCAACAAAAAGTCATAAACTTCATCCCTCTCTATTCTTCCAAATAACGATTGTATCGCACTGCTTGGGTAACGCAGGAAAGCGCGTTCCTATAGCCTAGTAAAGTAGTGTAGTTACCTCCTATAGCCTAGTAAAGTAGTGTAGTTACCTCCTATAGCCTAGTAAAGTAGTGTAGCTACCAATATTAGTATTGTAACTAGTTACATTACTTAGTTACCAAAAAAGTAATTTAGTTACTGTAATCAGTTACTTTGTAACTAGTTACCCCCAGCACTGCTCTGTCCCCATTGGAGTAGACTTTCCTTCACTTCCTGTCCTGACATATGTTGTAAGATGAGGACTCACTGGGTGTCACCAGCACAGAAAGTGTAGAGCAATCTCTCTACAAAATAGGGACACAGTCAGCAAGGAAAACCTGCCAGAGGTTCTAACCCACTCTCTGTCTTCTAAAATTGGCTGTTATTGTTGCTGTTTGTTTATTCAGTTGAACTATTCTCCATCGCTTCCTGTTTTGTAACAGGAAACAGAGCATGAAAAAAATGCCACACTCCAAGCTTAGGTTGGAGTTGGTTAGACTTTGTATAGAAATCCATCAATTAATGTTGTAAAATCCTTTTATATACATGCTGTCTAAATGTATGTACATAGGGCAGCCATATTTGTTCAACCATATTTGGTCCAATGTTTTAAAGTGTACCTAAACTCAAGAACAAAAATGTAATTTATTGCAGCCTACCGGTTCCTAGATGTGGTGGCTGCATAATTTTTTTTTTTTATTATTTTTTTTTAGACCGCTTGTCCTTTATTTTCGCCTGGTGATCCTGCCAATACCATACTTCCTGATCTGTGGTGACAGTGCTTACTCCCTGCATTGTGTCTATAAAATAGAGGGCTTCTCAATCCTGATTTGGAGTACACAGCCCTTCCTTTAAAGCAGGGATCCTCAAACTATGGCCCTCCAGCTGTTATGGAACTACAAATCCCATGAGGCATTGTAAACCTCTGACATTCACAGGCATGACTAGGCATGATGGGAATTGTAGTTCCTGAACAACTGGAGGGCCATAGTTTGAAGACCCTTGCTTTAAAGGTATGCCGATAGGAACAGGTGCACTGAAGTCCAATGGGGACGGATTTGACAGGGCCGATAACAATGTTTTAAGTTTTGGTGCAGCAGAAGCTGAGAGCACATGAAGTTAGGAGCTCATTGGATTTACGGCAGGATCAACTGGTATTTTTTAAGCACATGTAACATTTTTAAACAGAAACAAAACATTGAAAAATGTGCATGCATTAGAGAGATGTACAGCTTGCTATGGGGGCACATAGCAGGGGGGAGGAGCCAGAAGCACTGGCGGGGGAACCCAGAAGTGAAGGATTCGGGTTGCTCTAAGCAACACCAGTGCAAAGAGCAGATAAGTATAATATGTTTGTTATTTAAAAAAATGCTTTTTGAAACACTTTATTATTATTATTATTATTAATATTGGTATTAATAATCAGAAGAAGAAGAAAAATAATTTATTATTATTATTAATAATAATAATAATAATAATAATAATAATAATAATAATAATAATATATTATTATTATTATTATTATTATATTTTTATTTTGCCCTAACATACACTTTAGCTTCCAACCATAACCAATATAGAACTAAATCCATTATTCTGTGAGTTGTAGTTAATCCCAACCATTTTAACTGATCTTTATTTTTAGGTGAACACATTTCAGGAAGTTCTCATCTCCGATGGAAATTCTACCTTCCTCCTTTACAATTATTATGACATACAATGGCCAAGCCTGAGCACCCATCCCACGATTTACGAAGACCCTGTGGCACTGGTCAGTTTTACTTCCAGTTAAGACCACTATACCTCGTCAGTTGACAACCACTAATTCCTACTTTGTTTCTATTACATATTACAGGCTGGATTTAACAACAATAAAAACACTAGTTACTATGCAATCCCAGAATCACTAACAAATGCTATTGGCAATATATCATCCACAAGCAATGTCAATTTCCCTGGACGTTGGGCTTTTCGAGTGGACAAGGTTCATCCTGAATTTCCTTGTGAGTAAATTGCCATTTAATTTCAGATTTCTTAAATTGCATTGAAAATTATGTATTTTTATTAATGAAAACCTAACCTTTTACTGTGTTCTTTCTCTGTTGTTTTGGCATTCTGTTCATTGAAATATGTATGATTTATTTATTCAAATGGCTGGCTATAGCTAAAGCAAGAAAGCTTCAAAGTATTTTGATTTCAATTTGAGCTGTCTTTTGGCTGGTGTTTTATAATTTTTTATTTATGTTTTTTTTTTTCACATTTTACATTTATAATTTGTTTTATCAATGTATTTATTTATTTACTGATATTGTGAACACACCGTAGTTGATCACTGATATTGTAAACAGACCGTAGTTGACCACTGATATTGTGAACAGAGCATAGCTGACCACTGATATTGTAAACACACCATAGTTGACCACTGATATTGTAAACAGACCGTAGTTGACCACTGATGTTGTGAACACACCGTAGTTGAGCACTGATGTTGTGAACACACCGTAGTTGACCACTGATGTTGTGAACAGACCGTAGTTGAGCACTGATATTGTGAACAAACCGTAGTTGACCACTGATGTTGTGAACAGACCGTAGTTGACCACTGATGTTGTGAACAGACCGTAGTTGACCACTGATGTTGTGAACAGACCGTAGTTGACCACTGATATTGTAAAGAGACTCTAGTTGACCACTGATATTGTGAACAGACCGTAGTTGACCACTGATATTGTGAACAGACCGTAGTTGACCACTGATGTTGTGAACAGACCGTAGTTGACCACTGATATTGTGAACAGACTGTAGTTGACCACTGATATTGTGAACAGACCGTAGTTGACCACTGATATTGTAAAGAGACTCTAGTTGACCACTGATATTGTGAACAGACCGTAGTTGACCACTGATATTGTGAACAGACCGTAGTTGACCACTGATGTTGTGAACAGACCGTAGTTGACCGCTGATATTGTGAACAGACCGTAGTTGACCACTGATATTGTGAATAGACCGTAGTTGACCACTGATATTGTGAACACACCGTAGTTGAGCACTGATATTGTAAAGAGACCGTAGTTGACCACTGATATTGTGAATAGACCGTAGTTGACCACTGATATTGTGAACACACCGTAGTTGACCACTGATATTGTAAAGAGACCGTAGTTGACCACTGATATTGTGAACAGACCGTAGTTGACCACTGATATTGTGAACAGACCGTAGTTGACCACTGATGTTGTGAACAGACCGTAGTTGACCACTGAGATTGTGAACAGACAGTAGTTGACCACTGATATTGTGAATAGACCGTAGTTGACCACTGATGTTGTGAACAGACCGTAGTTGACCACTGAGATTGTGAACAGACAGTAGTTGACCACTGATATTGTGAATAGACCGTAGTTGACCACTGATATTGTGAACAGGCCATAGTTGACCACTGATGTTGTGAACAGACAGTAGCTGACCGCCCTATACATATACACCCTTTAAAAGGTCAGTAAACTCAGAGTTTACAAAAACACAATACTCAGCAAAAAAAACTTCATTAGACATGCCAAATTTAAGAACTGTTTAAAAAAATTGCTGTATAATACTTTTTTGTAATGCTTTTTAGTGATGGTCAGATGACCATCATATCCCTTCTTCTCCAAGTTCCTAGGGCTGAGGGTGGAGCTTGGTAATGATAGCCCTACAAGGAGCCGTTGTCAATCAAGCACTGCAGGGCTGGGCAGGGTGCGCCATGTCAGCTTGTAACATACATATTACAATGTTTAGGGAAAAGTATTCATGCTCATTTATAACCTCGTTCCTAAAAATGTGTACAGAAGAACCTCTGAAGGCAATAGCTTTGTACAATGAAAACACATTTTAGAAAGGACCAAAGCTGGCTCACATTTGTAGAATTTCATTAGAAAAATTTAAATTTCAGAATATTAGTTTGATTTTTTTTCTAGAAATATATTTTATTGAGATTTATAACACATAAACAAACAGAAAGCGATTGAGATATAAACAGTGCTTCAGTCAAGACATTGGGAAGAAAGAAACAATGCCATACAATATAACAATGTCACCTTGGGATCAACAACCTAGCTAAGGGCGTGTGAGAATGAAACATAAGTATGTGTGCAGCATGTCCCCCCAGGATCCCTCACAATTGGTCCGGGAGCAACACGCCGGCCCACATAGAACACAATAGCTATTATTTCCCAATATAATTAACTATTTGTTCTGGTGATCTAATAAACAAAAAAACAAAAGGTAACTTGAATATATATGCATAATATAGTAAAATAAAGTATATATTTTGAATACAAGTTTGATTTCTTTTAAGAGTTAAAGGAGATGATAAAAATCAAAGGATAGGGATGGAAACATTTTCGTAGCATCTAATAGGAACAAACACATTTCTAATTTAAGTTACATTTCATAACTAGTCTCATGTGCATGCACTTGTCAAAGTTATTCAGGAAGTAAAACATACATTCTATGAATATTGGGCCATTGACATGCAACTCAAAAGAAAAGTCATTTCAAATTAGTCAAGTTCATGAAGGCACCATCACTTGGTCGGACGAGCAATTTTTATGCTTTCTTATCTAAATATTTGAATGAAATGCTACCCGTGTAAGGTCCAAACACAGGTGGACCGCTCAAGGTGAGGTATGACTCAGGTGCAGGTCGGATCCACCATCCAGACAGGTACTAAATCATAAAGAAAAGGGGACTGCACTCCGGTATAGTTGAAATCAAACATTGAAGTATATTTATTCTTCATCACAGGCATCAATACAAGACTGGTAAGACATGGGACAATGGTCCCATGTCTTACCAGTCTTGTATTGATGCCTGTGATGAAGAATAAATATACTCCAATTTTTTATTTCAACTATACCGGAGTGCAGTCCCCTTTTCTTTATGATTTAGTACCCATGTAAGGTCACCATAAGATCAAAAGAGTCAAAGTAGCATAATGTGGATATTTTATAGCAAGCATTATGTGACACAAGGAAGAGCATATGAATATTCACACACAGGATTTCAAAAAACTTCTAATTTTCTAATCTGCATTTCCTTGTATGGTTGCCCTTGAGCAAAATGGAACATTATATGAGATATTTCTCATTAGAAGAATGCTAAGGATGTGGTCTGTCAATCACATGTTGCGCTGTATTCCAATAATAAAATACATTTGGTAAAATGAGCTAAATGTTGATATTCTGCCGAAGCAAAGCAATTTGTAAGAATATGAATTACATAGTAGCACAGGGGATCAGACACAGTATGAATTACAGATTAACTTTCTGGTCCCTTCTACATATGGATCTAGAGATTCTCATCTAAAAAGATACAGGTTTGTCCAAAAGAGTAAAGTGTGTGCATGTGATGGGGTAGCAGGAGTGTCAAAACACATTAAAGTGTGCACATTATCCTTAGTATTTGGGTACTGTGGCCAAATTATTACTTGCCTTTGGAGTCTACATGAAAAAGTTGGGAACTCGATAACATTGACTCATTGATTTTATTCAATGCCATTGGACAATGAACACCTAAGTGGCATTTCCTTAAAGCAAATCTGTGTTTTGTCCATGAAGAACAGAGAAAGAGGTTGAGTTTAATGGTGGACCCCACCAGCTGCCTATACAGTATGTATCTATCTTTTTTCTCTTCTACCACTCTATTAAGCCTCTGGGAGCAAAGAAAAAATACTTCGCACTGCTCCCATGTGAGGACACTGGTGCTTGGTGATTGGCCAACTCAGATACGCATTATGGGCACATAGAGCAGGGAGAGAGAGTCCTCAGAACCAGGTAAGTTCCAGGCCATGTTTCAGAGCTTCTGAAGACGTCTTACTGATGACGAAACGCGTAAGATGCTCAGACATGACGCAAGCACGCCACGCCCCGGCCATCTTTGCACACCTTCGATGTTTGAATTGATCTACTTGCACGTGAGTGTATTGGAGTTTTTTCTTTAATAAATTGATTTGGAACTACTACACCATATGAGTTCCTTTATTTCGGAGGTTTGCCTGTCTATCTGCTTGGATTCGCCTGCCTATTATTGGAGAAAGGGTCCGTAACAGCTCGACTATTCGCTCTTGATGCGGCTGTATATGATCCATGAGCTATACATTCACCTGACCACTCTATTATCTGAGGCTCAATTGCTTCTGGTAAGCAGGCCTTTCATTTAGACACGGTGGTGAAGAGTGCTTTTCAGCAATCACGGCACCTGGTGTGGGGATCATCCTTATTTTTTCTTCTTAAGAACTTTCTTAATTGAACTGTTTAGTGTGTCTCTTGGTGCTGCACCTCTTTTCCTTTGTTATTTACATGATTCAGAGCTTACCCAGGGCTTCCTCTTTTCACACCTATGTAAGTAGCTGGTGGGACTGTCATTAATTGAACTTGTTGTATTTGCTTGCATGGCAAAGTAATGGTTTACTTTACTTATATTTTCTAACCCACCACCATATGGTCTTTGAACATGGCTAAAGTATTGGGGGTGGGGCGGGAGGGGGGGGAGTATTTCCCAACATCTCCAGTCAGCTGTGACAACTGTAGTTTTTTTTTCATTATGCTTAAATAAATATGTCCATTCCATTAACTTTCCAAATTGAATTTTTCTAGTGGTGAAGACATAAACAATAGTAGGTAATTAAAAATAAAATAAAAAGGTTAAATATGTAAAGAGATATTAAAAAAAAATGTAATTTTGTTTTATTTGTTTAAAATTTGTTTTATTTGAAATTTTGAATGGCTAAATTCTGAATCATATGACAATTTAAGAGGTAAGTATATAAAGACTGTACAAAAATACCTTTTGTTGCTTTTGCACTTTGGAATTTTATTGTTTTTTTTTTTTTTTTTGTTTTTTTTTTTTTGTGCCTCTTTAATCTTGTCTCTCCATCAGTCTGTTTAGCATAACGAAGATCGGGTGCAGTAAAATTGTTTTAAATTTCTGTTATGATCTTTTTCTGATTCCTTCTACTGTAAGTAATCGGTAGGTTAAACACCTACTCCTTCAGTGCTTATTAACGTTTTTTTTTAATGTTTTTTCTTAAACAGGATCTATTTGTTTAATACTAACCTAAAGTGTGAACAGCACCCAGTGTGTTTTGTACCCTGGCCCAGTCCTATCAGTCTCTGTGTCCCCTCTTTGCCCTGGAAGGTCGGTATATTAGCTATTGACCTCAGAAATCACTGACCTAGCAACTTTAAGTCCTCATGCACACTGGACGTTGTTACAGCGGCTTTTTGTGGCGTCAGACGTTTTTTTTTTCTGCAGCCAATATACTCCCCGGCATGTTATCCTTTGTGTCCATGCACACATAGGCTGTTATCAGCAGTTTTTGGCAGGGGCGTTTTTTGGCTATAAAAAAAAACCCAGAACTAGTAGGTTTTGAGAGGAGTTTTTCAGCTGTAAAAACGCTCAAACTCTAATAAAAGCTTAAAAACGCTGAAAAACGCTACCGCAAAAAAAACTGAAAAACTCCTTCTACAGCTACAGCTTTCTATTGACGTTTTGATAATGTCCAGTGTGTATGAGGTCTAAGTATTGGCGCAAGAACAAGATAATGCCAGGTGCATAGCTAGAATGGAGGCCTCCATTCACTTCAAGGGGAAGGCTCCCTTTGATATAGACAAGGATTTTGCAGACACCTTCCCGGGCAAAAGGGATCTCAGGGACAGGTGCTGTGCCAGTAAAATACAGAGTACACTAGGCTCTTAATATTCATGAGATGTGTGATATATGTAAAAATCCAATCATTTCAAAGCTTTGATGTTGTATTCTGTTATGTATTATGTTACCCTGGAGCAGGGAAGAGCTCCAACCATATTTTTCAACAGACTTGGGAAGGACCTTGCCGTGGTTCTGTTGCTCACAACCTGTTGATATCACTGCAGAGACGTGACTCCACACTCTTAACTTTGTTTTGCTTTTCTTAGATTTGTTCAGGTGGTTTAGGTGTGTTTATGAGATCCTTTTGCCTAGTTATGGAATAATTTGGGTCTCCTTAGCCCTGCAGGCAGTTCCAGCACAGCCTGCATGTAGTCTATTTCCCGCTCTTCCCTCCCTCTGTCCCTCTCACCTTTCCTCTTACTCTCCTCCTCTCCATTTTCCTTTCCCTTTCTCTTCTCCTTCTTTCTCTCATCCTCTACCACTCCCTCTCTCTACCTCTCTCCCTTTCCCTCTCTTCCTCACTCTCGCTGCCTCTCTCCCTCTCCCCTTTTCCCTCTCCCTCTCTACCGCTCCCACTCTTTCTCTCTCTCCCTTTCCCTCTGTTCCTCTCTCCCTCTCTCCCTTTCCCCTTTTCCATCTCCCTCTCCCTCTCTATCCCTCTTCCTTTCCACCGCTCCCACTCTTTCTCCCTATCCCTCTCCCTCTCCCTCTGTTCCTCTCTCCCTCTCCCTCCCCCTCCCTCTCTCTCCCTCACCCATTTTCCCTCTTCCTCTCTCTATCCCTCTCTAGCGCACCCACTCTTTCTCCCTATCCCTTTCCCTCTGTTCCTCTCTCCCTTTTCCCTCTCCCCTTTTCCATCTCCCTCTCCCTCTCTATATCCCTCTCCATAGCTCCCACTCTTTCTCCCTCTCCCTCTCTCCCTCTCCCCTTTTCCCTCTCCCTCTCCCTCTCTATCCCTCTCTACCTCTCCCCTTTTCCCTCTCCCGCTCCCTCTCTCTATCCCTCTCCTTCTCTACATCTCCCCTTTTCCCTCTCCCTCTCTCTATCCCTCTCCTTCTCTACCTCTCACCTGTTCCCTCTCCCGCTCCCGCTCCCTCTCTCTATCCCTCTCCTTCTCTACCTCTTCCACTCTCTCCCTGTCCCTCTTTAACTCTCCTTCTCCCCTTTTCTCTTTCTCTCTCTCTCTCTCTCTCTCTCTTTCTCTTTAAAACAGACCACCTCCACTCAACCCAGAGAAGACTTACATTCTACCCCTGGATCTAGTGCAAAAAAAAAAAAAACAAAGAAGCAAAATTTATTCTTCGGTCTCTTTGCAGTCGGCTCGCTGGTTGTGCCAACACTTCCCACATTTATAAAAAATGTAACAAAATAGTACAAAACAGCAAAGTCATTATATCAGTGTAAAAATAAGAGCAAAGTGTATTTTTTATCATTAATAATTAGATAAGCCTTGTCTGTGTCCCTTTGATTTAGTCCTATTTCATCCCCTTGTACAATGATTCCCCTGGTCACTGAAACTGTCCCATTACACTCATGATCATAATATGAAAATATTATGAAAATTCTTACATTGTATTACCGTGTAATTGATAAATAAAGTTTATTAAATTATCCCATGTTGTATTTTGTCTATTTATTGTGTGAAAAACGAAGATAATAGTAGTCCTTCTCTACTTTTTTGTTCTATGATTGGTATACTTTTCTTAAAGCTGTCCACGCATGGATCGAAATTCAAGCAGTTCAACAGGGACCGGCCAAATTTTGATCCATGCATGGGCACTGAGGTTGTAAATTACTATCAATCGACTTCTATACAACCGCCCTGTTGGATTTTCCCAGCTTGATCAGCACTACAGGCTATAATCTGCAACACTGATCAGTATATTATGATGGTGAGGAAGTCTCCCAACCATCACAATACAAAAGCTCAGAGGGAAAGGTCCACCTTGAGAGTGTGAATGGGGGAATTGGGTCAGTTTTTTTTCATTCAACCCACTGGTTGAAAGAAAAAGAAATTACTCATTCATGGGCTGCTAAAGTACTTCATACTCATTTGGAAATAAGACCAATGAAAAGACGTGCCCCTTGAGTTCATGACCTCAAATGTTTAAATAAAAAAAAAAAATATATATATATATATATATATATACAGTATCTCACAAAAGTGAGTACACTCCTCCCGTTTTTGAAAATATTTTATTCTATCTTTTCATGTGACAACACTGAAGAAATGACACTTTGCTACAATGTAAAGTAGTGAGTGTACAGCTTGTATAACAGTGTAAATTTGCTGTCCCCTCAAAATAACTCAACACACAGCCATTAATGTCTAAACCGCTGGCAACAAAAGTGAGTACACCCCTAAGTGAAAATGTCCAAATTGGGCCCAAAGTGTCAATATTCTGTTGGCACCATTATTTTCCAGCACTGCCTTAACCCTCTTGGGCATGGAGTTCACCAGAGCTTCACAGGTTGCCACCGGAGTCCTCTTCCACTCCTCCATGATGACATCACAGAGCTGGTGGATGTTAGAGGCCTTGCGCTCCTCCACCTTTCGTTTGAGGATGTCCCACAGATGCTCAATAGGGTTTAGGTCTGGAGACATGCTTGCAAAGTCTCTATGCAGGTTTAAGATATACTTGTGCAGATAGTTGCTTCTTGTATTAAAAATAATGGGTTGCTAAGAATGGGGACCACATGTGTGCCATTGTCATTGTGAAAGAAGATGTTGGCACGCTATTTCTCATTCCAGACCAGTTGGCTACCTCTCGTGAAAGTCTGGCCATTTTAAGGGTCCTTTCAACAGGAGCTTTCCCAAAATTCTGCACGTCACGTTATGACATGTGAGCTCTTCTCAGAACTGGATGTAGCCCAGTCTGCGTTTTTTTTTTTTCCTTTTGGGATAAAGGTTTTCCAAAAATAAATACAATTTGATTATTGTAATCACCCTTACCAGTGGTAAATGGTTTATCTCATTCCTGTAACTGCGAGAAAGTGTGATCTTTTGAAAAACAACTGACTTACTGGCTGGATGACCAGATGAAACTAGAAGAAAGAAAGCCTAAAAAAGAAAACCAATGCAGTCATCACATCTTGGTAAGCTGCAATATAATACATGTTTGCTTTGGATATAATATTGCTTTAAGTTCACAAAAATTGACTAAGGCAATACATTTATGGCAGGATCAATTGGTATTTTACTTTAATTGCTGAATATCGACTAGGTATTAAAAATGTAAAACTGATGCAACCACCCTATCCAAGGACTGGCAAGCTGCAATATACAGTGCCTTAAAGTATTCATACCCCTTGAAATTTCCACATTTTGTCATGTTACAATCAAAAACGTAAATGTATTTATTGGGATTTTATGTGATAGACCGACACAAAGTGGCACATAATTGTGAAGTGGAAGGAAAATTATAACTGGTTTACAAAATGTTTTACAGATAAATATCTGAAAAGTGTGGGGTGCATTTGTATTCACCCCCCCCCTTTACTCTGATACTAAAATCTAGTGGAACCAATTGTCTTCAGAAGTCACCTAATTTGTAAATAGAGTCCACCTGTGTGTGTAATTTAATCTCAGTATAAATACAGCTGTTCTGTGAGCCCTCAGAGGTTTTTTAGAGAACCTTAATGAACAAACAGCATCATGAAGGCCAATGAACACACCAGACAGGTCAGGGGTATTGTTGGGGAGAAGTTTAAAGCAGGATTAGGTTATAAAAAAAATATCCCAAGCTTTGAACATCTCACGGAGCGCTGTTCAATAAATCATCTGAAAATGGAAAGAGTATGGCACAACTGCAACCCTACCAAGACATGGCCGTCCACCTAAACTGACCGGCCGGGCAAGGAGAGCATTCGTCAGAGAAGCAGCCAAGAGGCCCATGGTAACTCTGGAGGAGCTGCAGAGATCCACAGCTCAGGTGGGAGAATCTGTCCACAGGACAACTATTAGTCACGCACTCCACAAATTTGCCCTTTATGGAAGAGTGAGAAGAAGAAAGCCATTGGTGAAAGAAAGCCATAAGAAGTCCTGTTTGCAGTGTGCGAGAAGCCATGTGGGAGACACAGCAAACATGTGGAAGAAGGTGCTCTGCTCAGATGAGAATAAAATTAAACTTTGTGGCCCAAAAGCAAAACGCTATGTGTGGCGGAAAACTAACATACTGCATATTACCTAAACACACCATCCCCACTGTGAAACATGGTGGTGGCAGCATGTTATGGGGATGCTTTTCTTCAGCATGGACAGAGAAGCTGGTCAGAGTTGATGGGAAGATGTATGGAGCCAAATACAGGGCGATCTTAGAAGAAAATCAGAGTCTGCAAAAGAGTCTGCAAAAGACTTGGAACTGGGGCAGATGTTCATCTTCCTGCAGGACAATGACCCAAAACATACAGCCAGAGCTACAATGGAATGATTTACATCAAAGAATATTCATGTGTTAGAATGGCCCAGTGAAAGTCCAGACCTAAATCCAATTGAAATTATGTGGCAAGACTTGAAAATTGCTGTTCACAGACGCTCTCCATCCAATCTGACAGAGCTTGAGATATTTTGCAAAGAAGAATGGGCAAAATGTCCCTCTCTAGATGTGCAAAGCTGGTAGAGACATCCCCAAAAAGACTTGCAGCTGTAATTGCAGGGAAAGGCGGTTCTACGAAGTATTGACTCAGGGGGGGGTGAATACAAATGCAGCCACACTTTTCACAGATTTATTTGTAACTCTTTTTGAAAACCATTTATCATTTTCCTTCCACTTCACAATTATGTGCCACTTTGTGTTGATCTATCACATAAAATCCCAATAAAACACATTTACGTTTTTGATTGTAACATGACAAAATGTGGAAAATTTCAAAGGGTGTGAATACTTTTTTAAGGCACTGTATTAAGTATTATTATTATGTATAAGTATTATTATTATTTTTTTTAATATATATATATATTTTTATTATTATTTTTATTATTATATTATTATTATAAATCCTGTATAATAATATTATAATTTTCTTAGTTTTAGATATGTTTAAAGTTTACGTAATAAAAATGCAGTATATACTTTTCATGACTGGTACCGTTTTTATATACATTCCATTTTCTTCTTATTATTCAAAATAGAAAGATTGGCCTCTACAGTGAGTTCACATGTAAGATTTTTGTAGGGACATTAGATTGTGAGCTCACTTGGCATCACTGATGAATTTGCATGGTTCAATTTTCAATTTTTCCTTTCTTCCTTTTCTAAGAGGCACCTGAAAATCCAGTTCTATGCGTAAATGGTTGGAGTTCCACCCACAGGCACTGGAGGCAAAGCTAATATTTAAGATTGGATGGGACGCTTGTGCTTAACATTATCATCGGCTATGACTGATGAACAGGCTGAACAGGGATCCTGTACAGAGAGGTAAGCGGAAAAAGCATCTTATTATTTTCCTCTATGTATTTTGAACTTTGCCTATTGTGTATTTGGGACTCTCTACCTTGCAGTATTAGAGATTTAGGGACCAACACCCCCCCCCCTTTTTTTTTTTTTTTTTATAATGAATAGTCCAATGTTTTGGGGATTTGTACAATGTGTTGTTTTTTTTAATTTTTTTCTTTTTTTCCTTTTCCTGTATTTGTCTTAATACAAATAAAGATTATAAAAAAAAGAGCAAAAAGCATCACCAATGGGATTATAATGCTTTAAAGGAGCATTAAAAAAATCCCTTAAACAAAATGTACAGTATTTCCTTAACACTTGATGTATATTATATGTGAACATTGCATGAGATTCTATCAGAATCTGAGATATATACATTGGAAAGTGGAAATTTCCTATTGCTAACTTTAATTTGTGCTATTATGCCTTAAAGCGGAGTTCCACCCTGGATTTTTTTTTTTTTTTTTTAATACCCCCGGGACAGTCAGGGCTAGTACATTCCACAATGGCTAGCCTCTGATCTGTCCCGGGTTGCACTTACCTGTTAGGACAAATACTTACCTTGCAAACGTCTTGTCCAGCGCTGCCATCTCAGATGTGGGCAGCTTGAAGCCAGCGAGATCCCCTTCAGCGTCTCTTCCGCCTTCTTTGGTCCCACGATGCTCTGCGCCGGCCCCGACGTCACTTCCGGGTCGCGCACGTCATCCCTCTACAGCTTCTGGGCATGCATTTCAATACTTCAGTACCTGTATGCAATTGATGCTAAATATTTGAGAGTATTCCAAGGCACCTATTAGAATGAGATATTTAAATGGGGGGGGGGGGGATTTTTCTATAGATAATTTCCTGTCTAATACACTAACAGATATGTATGTATGCATGCATATATATATATATATATATATATATATATATATATATATATATATATGCAAACATTTATTTTTTATGGAATCTATAAAGTAAAAGAACACTAACAGATATATATATATATATATATATATATATATATATATATATATATATGTGTGTGTTCTTTTAGTTTATAGACTCCATAAAGAATAAAATAATTTTTACAAGACAAAACCCACCTCCTAACCACCCACCCCCCAAAAAAAAAAAAAAAAAAAATATATATATATATATATATATATATACATATAATTATAACATAAAATGCATAATTTTTATTTTCATTTTTATCTCTCTATGCCCTTTTCTTTATAAATTCCATAAAATAATTTTTGCAAAACAAAGCCCACCCACCCAAAAAAAAATACATATATATATATATACACACACACACACACATATATATATACATATATATATATATATATATATATATATATATATATATGGGTTTTTTACGGGGGGGGTTTGGTTTTTGGGGGTGGGTAGGGGGTGGGCTTTGTTTTGTACAAATTATTTTATTTTTTTATGGAATCTACAAAGTAAAAACGTAGAGAGATAAAAAGAAAAATGCAAATTATACATTTTATTTTATAACTTGTCCCCTTTTTAATGATACTATAATGATATTTCTAGGGCAAATTTGCAAATGAAAAAAAGTTGTTGTTTTTTTTTTTCAGTAGAAAACATTGGTTAATAAGGGTTTAAATAGAAATACATTTTTTTAAAAAAAAAATTAACTTAAAGGTATAGAATATGAAGATCTGATGCAAAATTGTTTGCAAATGAAAAAAGGCACTTTTTAAATAAAATGGTCATTGAACAAAGGGCTATTAAGGGGTTACACAAGCGTACATTTGATAAAAAAAAAAAAAAAACCTAAGGTTTCTTAAAGGAATGATACACTATGTGCATCTGGTGCAAACTCCAAAAGACATGCTGGTAGGTTAATTGGATCCTGTATAAAAAAAATTGTCCCTACTGTGTACGTATGTGAGTTAGGGACCTTAGATTGTACGCTCCTTGAGGGCAGGGACTGATGTGAATGTACAATGCGCTGCGTAAATTGACAGCTCTATATAAGTACCTGAAATAAATAAAAATAAAATAAATAACCATGGAAAAGTTCCTGGCAAAAGAAAAAAGGCTTTTTTTTTTTCTTTTTTCTTTTCAGTTTTGCACATTTGTTTGTTATGCAACACTGAAAAAGTAATAAAACAAAATGAATTGTTAATAGTTAAAAAGGAGTTAGTAAGGGGTTAAACATGGATACATTTTATTAAAGAGGTTGTAAACTCGTTTAACTTTTTTTTTTTTTTTACAACCTGAAAGACAAACACATAATGAGCTAGTATGCATCGCATACTAGCTCATTATGAAATACTTACCTTACAACGAGCCCCCGCCGTGCCGCTCACTCAGCTGGATGACGGGCGAAATGTTCAGTCGCCCGTCTTCCGGGATCGCGGCATCCGGCCATCTGATTGGCCGGAGCCATGGTGACGTCACTCCCGGTCACGGCACGGGACTCTGAAGGAACGGCACCAGCGGCCGTTCCTTCAGAGCGCATGCGCCAGTGACGTCACTGGCTGCATGTAAGGTAAATATCTCCTAAACGGTACATGTTTAGGAGATATTTACAGTACCTATAGGTAAGCCTTATCATAGGCTTACCTATAGGTAAAAGTTACAGAGGAGGGTTTACTTCCTCTTTAAATAATTGGTGAGATTTCTTTAGGAAATGCCATATGCCCATCTTATTTGTATAGTAAACAAGCTGCAAAAATTAGAAAATGCTTCCTTCCTACAGTCTTTGATGTGTGTAAGGTCCTGTTCACCACCTGAGCATTGTTCAGCTCCAATAAGGGTGTTCTCACTGGATATTGGGGATGACGGGGAGGGAGCGTCTTCTCCAATATCCAGTAAGAACACCCATGTTTTCAGCTGAGGCACCGTCATTGAATCATTGGATTGGCTTATGGATAGATATTCCAAACCTTCCAATGAAAGCTTTGGGAGACCCGGTGAAGCTTTAAGTCACAGTTGCACTAAGTTATAGAAGATCTGTGTTTTAGGTCCTTCGAAATCTGCTGTGTCGCTCTTACTTTGCTCTGTTTGGGTATCTAGCAAAGTTAGAGGGATACTGTCACGTACCTGTATGAGGAGTTTGAGATGATGAGGGCAGCCTTTTGAACAATTCCTGTCCAAGACCCAACAAAGTTGAGACAGGGACTGCTCATAGGCAAAATCTTGGTTAAAATCCAGGCCAAGGCTGATAACACAGGTGGGCAGAAAACATAAACAGGCGGGGGTAATCCAGAGGTTGGTCCGATGAAAAGATGGGTCAATAACAGAGTCAAACAGATTCAGGAATGAGGATAACAGAGGTAAAAGGTGAGGGATCTCAGCAATGATCTTGTGCAGTGTTCGGGGTTAAACCACTTGCCGACCGCCGCACGACAATCTACGGCGGCGGTCAGCCCCTCACAGGCAAAGTGACTGCCTACGAGCCTCTAGGGGGCGGAGGCGCGCTCCCGCCCCCGCTCGTTCCCTGACATGTCCACGCGAGTGACCGGCGGCTCCGATGTCCGCCGGTCACCCGCAATCTCCCGGTGCAGAGGGAGAAAGGCAGGCGGCTGATGTAAACAAAGCCGCCTGTCATTCTCCCTGATCTAACTGCAGAGATCATATGATCCTGCTATGTAGGATCGCATGTCTCTGTGGTTACATCACTAGCCACGCCCCTTTACAGTAAGAAGCACGCCCCTAGGGACACACTTAACCCCTTGATCACTAATAAAGTTAACCCCTTCCCTGCCAGTGTCATTTTTACAGTAACAGTGCATATATATAGCACTGATTACTGCAGTAATGTCACTGGTACCCCCAAAAGTGTCAAAAATGTCAGTCAAGGGTCCGATCTGTCCACCGCAAAGTCCCGCAAAAAAAAAATTGCAGATCGCCGCCATTATTAGATAAAAAAAAAACAATAAAAATGACAAAAAATCTTTCCCATAGTTAGTAAAACGCAATAACTTTTGCGCAAACGAATCAAAATACGCTTATTGCGATTTTTTTTTTACCAAACATAGGTAGCAGAAAACAAATTGGCCTAAAATGTTAAAAAATTTTGATTTTTACATTTTTTGGGGGGGGAATTTCATATAAAAAAAATGTGAAAAATATTGTTATTTTTGCAAAATTGTCACTCTTTTTTTGTTTATAGCGCAAAAAGTAAAAATCGCACAGGTGATCAAATACCACCAAAAGAAAGCTCTGTTTGTGGGGAAAAAAAGGACGTCAATTTCATTTGGGTACAGCGTCGCACGACCGCGCAATTGTCCGTTAAATCACACAGTGCCGAATCGCAAAATAGGCCCTGGTCTTTGAGCAGCCAAATCCTCCGGGGCTTAAGTGGTTAAGTAGGCCACTAGGAGCCAGTATCTGTGGTGGATGTGCCCGAGTGTCCACATGCAGTTGGCAAAACCCTCTGACAGCTGACCTGATGTTCAGATATGATAGGTTTATTTTAATGAAACAACCTATTTGAATAAATATATCCTCTATTCAGCAGGTGATTCAAAGAGCTTTGGATTCAGCTTCAGATATACCTTACTAATGGATATTTTCATTGTGCTCTTGGTACTTCTGAGTGGTGAGTCCCTTAAAACTTCTCCTGTTTTCGCAGGTAACTATTTTAAATACTACATTTATAAAGATTTCAGAAAAGATGCTGTATAAGTCGGTGGTGGTGTTGATCGTATTCTCATGAATGGTAAAGTAATACTTTACCAAATGTAAAGAGGAAAGGATGGCGGCTAAGAGAAGGAAAGGAAAAAGCCCCCAGGGCTTTTTAGCAGCAAATACCAATAGGATTATAAGTGTATAAAAATATTCGTTACTCTTTTGTCATATGCTTTAATTACCTTAATAAAGCACCTTTTTGTGAAAAAAAAAAATATTCATCTTTATTGAAAAAATGCTTTTATTAAAAAAACTTTTGTAAAATTCAGAAGCGTAAAATATGAGCTCTGGTTACAAAGAATAGGTAGATCATGTCAAGTATCACAAATTGCTGAAAGCAAAGGGCAATATCACAAAATCATCACATCCAGTGGAGAGGACTCCGACGCGTTTCGACCTGTACAGTAAGGTCTTCCTCAGGGGATATGTGATGTCTATAGAGAATATTGTACAGTTAGAAACATAATATTACATCCAATATAGTACAGTAATTCTAATGTAAATAATCACATGAGTATGGAACTTTGCCCTATATGTGATAGGTGACAAATAATCAGAAATCATTTTCATGACTAGAAGATCCTCTCGAAGGAGAAAGGGTTTCTCCAATGTTCCCACAAAGGGCTGGTGGGACGTACATTGGCCTGCAAGGAGTCACACATATAGCTCACCATGCAGGGACAAAACTATGGGTCTATATATATATGGATATATATACAGTATATATATATATATATATATATATATATAAAACTATATCGTCTATGGGAAAAAATTATTCAATGAATACAACTTGCTGCATGGCAGCCAAAAATATATATGCTCTATGTGATCCTTCTATATAGGATTGCATGTCTCTGTGATCATCTCACAAGCCCAACCCCCTTACAGTTAGAAACACTCCCCTAGGCTTAAATTGAACCCCTTGATCACCAACAGTATTAACCCCTTCCCTGCCAATGTCATTATTACAGTAACAGTGCATATTTTTAGCACTGATTACTGTAGTAATGTCACTGGTACCCCCAAAAGTGTCAAAAATGTCAGTTAGGGGTCCGATCTGTCTGCCGCAATGTCGCAGTCCCGCTAAAAATCGCAGATCGCCACCATTACTAGTAAAAAAAAAACAATAAAGATTACATAAATCTTTCCCGTAGTTAGTAGACGCAACAACTTTTGTACAAACCAATCAAAATACGCCTATTGCGATTTTTTTTTTTTACCGAAAATATGTAGCAGAAAACAAATTGGCCTACAATCCTAAAACATTTTGATTTTAATTTTTTTTTGGGAATGTCATATAAAAGAATGTGAAAAATATTGTTTTTTTTTTTTTCAAAATTGTCGCTCTTTTTTTGTTTATAGCGCAAAAAATAAAAATCGCACAGGTGATCAAATACCACCAAAAGAAAGCTCTGTTTGTGGGAAAAAAAGGACTTCAATTTTATTTGGGTACAGCGTTGGCTGACCACGCAATTGTCCGTTAAAATAACACAGTGCCGAATCGCAAAAAATAGCCTTGTCATTAAGGGGGGGAACCTTCTGGTCCAAAAATGGTTAGGTGACAATTGCGCGGTCATACAACAAAATTAAATGAAAATTAAATTTATATTTTTTTTTTTCCTACAAATAGAGCTTTCTTTTGGTGGTAATTGATGACCATTGGGTTTTTTTATTTTTTATTCGCTAAAAGCAAAACATTTTTTAAAAAAAAGGACATTCATTTTTATTTGGGTACAGCGTCGAATGACCGCGCAATTGTCCATTAAAGTAACGCTGTGCCGAATCGAAAAAAAACTGGTCTGGTCATTAAGGGGGTACAACCTTCCAGTCGAGAAAAAAAAGGACTTCAATTTTATTTGGGTACAGCGTTGCATGACCGCGCAATTGTCCTTTAAAATAACGCAGTGCCGAATCACAAAAAATGGCCTTGTCATTAGGGGGGGAAACCTTTCCGGTCCAGAAATGGTTAAGTGACAATAGCTCAGTCATACAATGAAATGAAATGAAAATTAAATTTATATATTTTTTTCCCCACAAATAGAGCTTTCTTTTGGTGGTAATTGATCACCACTGGGGTTTTTTTTTTTTTTTTTGCGCTGTAAGCAAAACATTTTTGAAAAAAAAAATATATCTATTTTTTTATTTCTGCTATAAAACATATCCATTAAAAAAAAATGAAATCTCCAAATAATTTTGACCAAAATGTATTCTGCTACATGTCTTTGGTAAAAAAAAAAAAAAAAAATTCAATAAAAAAAATTCCAATATGTGTATATTGATTGGTTTACTGGAACGTTATGGCGTCTACAAATTATGGCATATATACTGGAATTTTTTATACTAGTAATGCCCGCGATCGGCGACTTATTGTGTGACGATTGGCATTCAGAGGGCTTTAAAAAAAAGCGTGTCCAATCTTAAATATTTAAGCAAGTGTAAACGAGCCCTTACTCTTCCCTACTCTATCCAAAAGCAGAACACATGTTTGGCTTTAGTTTACCAATATGTAAATATTGAATTATTTTTACATGTACCTGTCTTATATTAATCAACATCTGTTTTTCAATTATTCACACAGCCATTGGAAACGTATCAACTGCCGCAACTGGTAAGTGTTTTTTTAAATTTTGTATTATTTCTTTACCTATCATTTAAGGGGATTGGAGGAAATTTCACTCTAGAAGAATAGATCAATAAGCCAATGAAGGGGACAATATATGGGACTTAGCATAAGACAGGCAATAAAGGAATAAAATACAATAAAACAATATATAAAAATATAATACCATGTTTATTACATAATTGCATTGGTAATGGCAACTACATACATGTGTGTGTGTATATATATATATATATATATATATATATATGTGTGTATATATATATAATATATATATATATATATATATATATATATATATATATATATATATATATATATATATATATATATATATATATATATATATATATATATATATGTATATATAATATATATATATATATATATATATATATATATATATATATATATATATATATATATATAAAAATGATTGGGTTCCTATGTGTCTCTAAGCCGCCTAGATTTGTAAATTTTTATATGCTTATGCTTTTTCATTTGAAGTGCAAGCTGTAGCAACCAGCGCTATTCAATCCTCATCTTCCAATTATGTGACATCTGTATATTTCATGCTGATTAGTTGCTCCGGCCACCACACTGAGCACATTATCATTATTCTTTATGTGGTTTTAGCAAACCAAGAAACTCTATGGGCAAAAGTATGTAAGTACACCTCTAAAAAAAAAAAAAAAAAAAAAAATCAAGTGTTTCTAGTGAAGAGTTAAGTTATATATACACTATATTACCAAAAGTATTGGGACGCCTGCCTTTACACACGCATGAACTATAATGGCATCCCAGTCTTAGTCCGTAGGGTTACATTTTGAGTTGGCCCACCCTTTGCAGCTATAACAGCTTCAACTCTTCTGGGAAGGCTGTCCACAAGGTTTAGGAGTGTGTCTATGGGAATGTTTGACCATTCTTCCAGAAACACATTTGTGAGGTTAGGAGAGAAGGCCTGGCTCACGGTCTCCACTCTTATTCATCCCAAAGGTGCTCTATCAGGTTGAGGTCAGGACAGTCAAGCTCCTCCACCCTAAACTCACTCATCCATGTCTTTATGGACCTTGCTTTGTGCACTGGTTTAAATCATTTGGTGGAGGGGGGATTATGATGTGGGGTCTTTTTTTGGCCCCTTAGTTCCAGTGAAGGGAACTCTGAAGGCGTCAGCATGCCAAGACAATTTCATGCTTCCAACTTAGTGGGAACAGTTTGGGGGTGGCCCTGCTCATACTGGATGTGATGAAAACTAGTGAGGTGGAGACGCCGAAGATCTAGGAAGTGCCGGAAGCCACCGACGCAGCGGAGGCAGTGGCTGCACACCTATCCTCCTACTCCACGTCCACAGAGCGGATGACACCAACTTACTTCCCTGTGCATTCTTACCGATATCTTGTGAGTTACCTACATTGCTTGCTCAATAAAATGGTTTTATACTACATTTAGATGGGGCTTCTCTTTTTACCCTAACCTGGAGGTGGCCTCTTCCTGTTCCAACATGACTGTGCACCAGTGCAAAAAGCAAGCTCCATAAAGACATGGATGAGCAAGTTTGGGGTGGAAGAACTTGACTGGCCTGCACAGAGTCCTGACCTAAACCTGATAGAACGCCTTTGGGTTAAATTTGAGCGCAGACTACGAGCCAGGCCTTCTCATTCACATCAGTGCCTGATCTCACAAATTCACTTCTGGAAGAATGGTCAAACATTCCCATAGACACACTCCTAAACCTTGTGGACAGCCTTCCCAGAAGAGTTGAAGCTGTTGAAGGTGCAAAGGGTGGGCCAACCTAATATTGAACCCTTTGGCCTAAGACTGGGATGCCATTAATATTCATGTGCGTGTAAAGGCGGGTGTCCCAATACTTTTGGCAATATAGGATAGATAGATAGATAGATAGATAGATAGATAGATAGATAGATAGATAGATAGATAGATAGATAGATAGATAGATAGATAGATAGATAGATAGATAGATAGATAGATAGATAGATAGATAGATAGATAGATAGATAGATAGATAGATAGATAGATAGATAGACTCAATATTGAACCCTAAGTACTAAGACTGGGATGCCATTATAGTTCATGTGCCTGTAAAGGCAGGCGTCCCAATACTTTTGGTAATATAGTGTAAATCATATAAAGACATGTTAGACAATTGTGCACTTTCAACCTTGTGGCAACAGTTTGAGAAAGGCACTTTTCTGTTTCAGCTTGAACATATACAATATATACTGTAAATCGATTATTCACAATGTGCATTTGTTATCTCCTGAATGATACAACTGTCCTATTTGAATTTTAAGTTCTCTCTTTCATTAGGTCTGCTCTACCCATATGACTCCATAAATAGAACTACCACTCCAGCAAACGATGATGGTTATTCTCCACTAATAAATCTCTCAATAAGTCTTCCCTTGTTTGGGGATACCTACAACTCCTTGTATGTAAGTATGTAGGATACACTCCTGCAAAGATATGCATTCAAATCAGCTAACGAAGCAGATAGAGTTTAAAAGTCGCCAGTTTCTAAGTGATCGTCAATGAATCGCTATGCCAATCAGCACTGTCCAGACAGAGGGTCAGGGGCCCTGCAGCCTCATAGGACTATCAGGGGAAAATGAAAACTCCTCCTACAAGCTGTAACCAGACACTGATAGAAATCACAAGACTGCTATATACTGCTGATGAGAAAAGCATTTTAACATACTAAAACTATTGCATTTCCATGTTCTGAGTACTGTGGGAGACCAGATATAGCGAATGCATGCTCCTGATTTTAGTAACCCTTTAATGAATGAGTAGGGTTTATTTGTCAAAGCTTGCCCATCTCAAATACTTTGAGCGCAAAAACCCTAAAGACGTCAGATTAACAGAATACAAACTCGGCCTTTGTCCGGTATGAACTAATGTTAGTATCTTTTTTGTTTATAAAACAGGTTGATAACAATGGACTGCTAACATTCAATGATTTAGAGGCATTCTTTATACCCCGACAACTCCCTGTAAATTCTAGTCATGCATTCCTTGCCGTTTTCTGGGCCGATGTGAATAATGCAATGTCAGGGTACATATATTACCTGCAGAGCACAGATCCAAGTCTTTTGGCCCTGGCTACCTCCGATATCAGAAACTACACCGAGGATCAGACCTTCACAGCCAAATGGGTGTTTGTGGCCACCTGGGATAAAGTTCCGTACTTTGGATCCACATCAACCAAGGTATGGTGACTCAGGTTCATGATTTCTGTGTTCTTTTGTTCTGGTCAGAATCTTGAGGTCCATTTGGGACTGATTCAGTGAAGAACATAGGTTGATCATAATCAACTTCTAATTCAGCATTATCAGAAACTCAGTAAAGGGTGATAGAGCTACAAGATTGTGGAATTCTCTACCACAAGAGGTGGTTTCTGCGGAAGTATGGTGGCTTTCAAAAGACTCTTAGATGTACATCTCAAGGATCAGAACATTCAGGGGTATGAGAGATGATTACGGCCACACACACCTACACAGGTTGAACTGGATGGACTATTGTCTTTATTCAACCTCAACTACTATGTAACTATGTAACTATGTATCACGTACCTGGAGATGAGCCTGACACTGTGAGGAAGGCCTCTCTTGCACCTCTGACTCGGGACCCCTGATAGTGCAGACAGGGGGCACTGGAGTATAGAGTAGCACAAGCGCCTGGAGGTTTGCTTGAAGCGCACGATGGCTACTGGTGAAGGTCACCAGAGAAGTCTGATGAGCAGGGTGTTGAGCAGGCAGCAGGTGCTGGAAGCAGGGGTTCCTGCGTAACAGGAGGAGCCTCCTGGGCAGGATGGACGGATCTGGGAATGACAGAAGCGTGGTAAGACAAGCCGGGTCAGGAGCCAATCGGTAACGTAGAAGCCAGTAGGAGCAGACAGGAAGAGAGGTCACGGGACAAGCCAAGGTCGGTGCAGGTGGAGAGAAGAGAATCGTCAGGACAAGCCGGGTCTGGAACTAGGACAGGGCTCGACAATTCCCGGGCGCCAGGTCGCATTGGCGACTAGAAACTGAGTCCGGGCGCCTAGGATTTCAGCATCTGCTGTCAGGCATCGGGACGCCGCTCTGTGATGCAGAGATTTGAAATCCCCGCGGCTCCTATCCATAATTCTCTGTGTACTGACAAGAGGCATTTTAATTGGTCAGCACCGTCACATGGACGGCGCTAACCAATCAGAACCGGCTGCCTCTTCTCCACTTTCAGCACATCCATAGGACGCACTGCTCGACTCTGTCAGCCCTCCTCGTTGCGGTCACCCAGCACACATCCATCTGACATCAGGTAAGAGTGCTGGGTCCGCGGCTGAGCGGTGTGTGACCAGGGCCGGACTTGGGGCCACTATGGACTGTGGGCGGCTGCAGCCAGGGCCGCTCGGTACAAGGGGAGGGCGGATCATTTTATTGTAGAAAGGGGGGGGCGCAGAGCAGGTGAAGTGCTGACAGTGTGTTAACTATTTTCTGGGCAACAAGTGACTTCCGCAGGGCGCCGGTCGCGCTACAACACTGCAGAGCCATAAGGAGGATGTGCCGAGTGCACTCCTGCACTCGGCACAAGCCTAGGACCCGTTCTTCACTTCGCTGTCAGGCAGAGCCGCAGGGTAATCTCCGCCTGACAGACGCTTACGAGTCCCGGCAAGGCGCGACGTCACCGGGAGGCGGGATCGGAGAGGACCATAGAGAGCCGCCGGGAAGGAATCATCCAGCCAGCCAGTGCATCCGAAAAGTAAGCAGATTCAATACAGTTGAATTGGCATACTCTGGGTGGTGGTGGGGGCAGAGGTTATATAATTACCAATGGTAATATGCAGCATGAGGGGGTTAATGTATTGCCACTGGTCACTAATGCATTAGTGACCAGTGTCAGAAAATTAACCCCTTTGTGCTGCATTAGTGGCATTAGTATCAGTGTTCATTAGTATCAGTGTTCATTTATGCTGCAGCATGTAGGGGTTTATAAACACTACCACTAATGCAGCACAAAGGGGTTAATTTTCTGACACTGGTCACTAATGCATTAGTGACCAGTGGCAATACATTAACCCCCTTCATGCTGCATTTTACAAAGTCCGCCCTGTGTGTGAGGTGGGGAAATGGTGCACCAGGTCATGGCTCTGCACTGAATTTCATGTGTCAGCCGCTCCCCATCCCACTGCTCCAGCCTGCCTGTGCTTCACTGCATCCTCAGCCCCTGGGGGAGGTGGGAATGCAGACTGAGCCCATCTGGCCATGGCTAAGGGAAGGGAACCACCTACAATTAGTTGGGGGGCACAGTTTACCTCTTATTGGCCAGGTGTGGGAGCCCTCCCCCATAGACATGTGTGTGGGGGAGCAGAGCAGGCCATTTTCTGAGTGTATAGGAGGAACGTGGAGGTGGGGGAGTGTCACACTTCTGGAGAATTCTTCTGTACACACCATAGAGCTGTACGTATACACATCTGCCTGAGACATTCACTCTCTCCCACTCCCCTCTCTTTCCTTCTCTCTCTCATCCCCCCCCCCTCCCCTTTTTTCCATTTCTTTCCCTTTTTCTTTCTTTTTTTTTTCTGGGCGTGGGGCAGCTTTTTTTAAAAAAAACTGGCTCCTAACTTTTTCAGCTGGCTCCTAGATTCAAAGAAAATTTGTCAACCCCTGAACTAGGAACAAGATGCAGGTAAACAGGTAACAGGTATCCAATGCTGAAGACAAAGCAGCACAAGAGCAGTGTAAGGGCTGGGTTTAAATAGTCCCTTTGGCGCCAATGTCTAACGCACGTTTGCGTACTCGCGAACGTGCGTGCGCGGTTGCGCCAATTTGCGCATGCGCGGTTGCGCCAATTCGCGCATGCGCATTGGCCATTGTCAGGTTTCTGACAGGAACACGTCTTTGCACAGCAAACGTTCTCTTACACTATGTGATGGGACAGTATGTTAGCCATGTATGAGAAACTGTCTTTCTGCCACATTTCTCAAGAATTTTTATATCTCACATCAGCGTCATTGTTTGATAAGCAGAATGTATTTTTCAAAAATATCTGATCCATGTGAGGTCTCATCTAAAGGTATTTAAGCATTTTTGAAATGAATTGTATAGTTCTCCACCAAAGGACAATTTTACATCTATATAACTGGGTGAATCTAAAATATTGTGATAAACTGACCGACCTGATTTGTTTATGTTCTGGTTGAGATAGCGGCACCTGCAATAAAGCTTCTTATGCGTACATCTGCTTCTACGCCAGGGACATCTTGTAGGGACCTTAATCCCCTACAATGCTTGGTGACCTCTATAAATACTGAAATATTACTTTTAATCCCAACCTCTGTATCATTTATTAGTAGGTTACAAAGTAAGGCTTCCAACACTGGGTACACCACTAATAACCTTGGACCATTCTGAGTATGAACCATTAATCACTACTCTCTGACTCTATAAACAAGGTTCTCTTCTACACTGACTTTTAAATCACTTCTCACATAGACAAACACCACCACCTTTTCTTTATCCTATCTCTCTGAAATAAATATTGAAAGGACTATTATGAGACCAGCCATGTCAAGAGTGAAGTCATGATTCTACAGTACGTTCTATGAGAAAGTATAAAACCTCCCTGACCAGACACCTGCTCACATCAGCAAAGACTCTAATCCCGCGATACTGGAAAAATACTATGGTCCCTACAGTTGAGGAATGGCTTCATTCTGTATCAGACCTGCATAGTATGGAAGAACTTGGAGCAAAATCTTGAGATTCTAGCACTATCGACTCTGTCACGAAATTCAATAGAACTTGGAATAACTGGGTAGTGTTTAAGTATTCACCAGCCTATGATACTCAGGTGAAGCCTGGCTGAACATACTCATTGCCACTGCTAGATGTTTGTATCTCTCATCACTTCCTTTACTTTTAACCACTTAAGCCCCGGAGGATTTGGCTGCTAAAAGACCAGGGGGTATTTTGCGATTCGGCACTGCGTGACTTTAACGGACAATTGCGCGGTCGTGCAACGCTGTACCCAAACTAATTTGGCGTCCTTTTTTTCCCACAAACAGAGCTTTCTTTTGGTGGTATTTGATCACCTGTGCGATTTTTTGATCATGCGCTATAAACAAAAAAAAAACGTCAATTTTGCAAAACTAACAATATTTTTCACATTTTTTTATATGAAATTCCCCCCCAAAAAAATGTAAAAATCAAAATTTTTTAACATTTTCGGCCAATTTGTTTTATGCTACATATGTTTGGTGAAAAAAATCACAAAAAGCGTATTTTTATTGGTTTGCGCAAAAGTTATCGCGTTTACTAACAAAGGGAAAGATTTTTGTCATTTTTGTTGTTTTTTATTTTAACGCGTAATGGCGGCAATCTGCGATTTTTTTTGCGGTACTGCAACATTGCGGCGGACAGATCAGACCCTTGAATGACATTTTTGACACTTTTGGGGTTACCAGTGACATTTCTACAGTAATCAGTGCTATACATATGCACTGTTACTGTAAAAATACACTGGTAGTGAAGGGGTTAACTTTATTTGAGAGGGAGGGGCTGTGTGTGTCCCTAGGGGCGTGATTCTTACTGTGATTGGCTGTGGCTTGAGCTGTAGGAACACTGATCAACGGTCCTACATAGTAGAACCGTGTGATCAGTGTTTCTACACCGGGGAGAATGACAGGTGGCTTGTTTACACAAGCCACCTGACTTTCTCCCTCTCCCCCGATGATCGCCGAGTGACTGGCGGACATCAGGTCCGCCGGTCACACGCGCGGGGGGGGTCCGTGACCGCGCGGGAGCGGGAGCGCGCCTCCGCGGGCGCGTGCTCGCTCCCCAGAGCCTCACAGGCTAGCGACGTAGACCTACGTCGCTCTGCCTGTGAGGGACTGACTGCCGCAGTAAATATACTGTGAGCAGTCGGCAAGCGGTTAAATACCGAAGCCCTATATCTCACTTTTCTTCCCCCTTTCCTTATGTTTTTTTTTCTCTTCCCTCTCCTTTCCCTAGGGGACGGTTAAGGTTGGTAGCTGTAGACGATATCTACTCTAAATACTAAGATGTACTTTGAAGTTAAATACTGTATTCGTTGAGACTATGTTGGCCTTAATCATTCAGGGAACTGAAAAAGTGAATAATGCACTCTTTGCGAGTTTACTTCACACTTTTTGTACGCACAGTTTACATGACATTTATATTTATGTTAATTTGTTATTACTTACGCACTGTTGTAAACTACTACTTTTTGCTCAATAAAAATGTTATTGTTAAAAAGATTCTGCAGTACAAAGGTGTTCTTCATACACCAACATTTTCAACTATCCAGTTTTGCTTGGCAGTCTTCTGGCATTAGTGAACGAATACTTAAATCCAACGTTGCATTTGTATATAGTGTATCTTTTTTTCTTTCTATAGTACAAATAAAGGGGTAGTACAAAATTATGGAAACAAGTGTGGTAAAAGAACAAAACTGTTACCTAATATGGTATTGGATCACCTTTGGCATCAAAGACGGCCTGAATTCTCCTGGAAATTGACAAATACGATATGTGCAGAACATAAAAATTTGTTTCATTGCGTTTCATAGATTCGTTATGTTACCAATTACATTTGTTGATTCGTTTTGAAATTCAAATAATTAAGTTTAATTTAGTTTCATGTAAAAATTTTCTATTGGTCGAAAAATTATCGACTTCTGTGTGAAGAATAGCTGGTTGTTAAGGGACAAGCCAGGAAGCTTGTTCCTAACAACCGATGACCCATCAGCTGTCAGCAAGCTTCCCCACTTCGTCGGGTGCAGAGCTTTTATTTTTTCGGGTCAAGAGTTGCGCCAGGCATCATGATTGATGCTGGATCTACTTCGGGGGACATTTATTTTTTGAGGATTTTTTTTGTTTTTTTAATAAAGGACTTGTGTTTTTATTTACCTTTTACACTTTTCTGGTGAATTATTAAAGGGGGCTTTCAGATTCTGATAAGTCACTCCCGCAACCCCACAACCACCAGGCCAGGGTTGTTGGGAAGAGGCCTATGTCCCCATTAACACGGGACAAGGTGCTTTGGAGGGGGCAAAGCTCCTCTGCCCCAAAGCACCCCCCCATGTGGATGTGTGGCCTGGTATGGTTCAGGACGGGAAGCGATCTCTCGCCCCCCCCCCCCTTTCCTGGCCTGTCGGGCTGCATGCTCGGATAAGGGTTTGGTATGGATTTTGGGGGGGGGGGCCACACTGTTTTCTTCTGCATTTTTCATTGCCAGCATTCTTTTGTTTACATTCATCTGTCAGTGGGGAGCTACATCACATGTTGTCCCTTTCATACCTGCAAATCATGTAGCGTTTCCATATTTTTGTCCAACCCCTGTAATATTGCCACTGTCAATGTTTGTTTGAACATGGGAATATCTTTATCGCCTGCCATAGCTCTTCCCCATCTTCTCCAATTCCAACCGCCATTAGTGTCTGACTCATTTGATTTATCTGCCCAATTATATTCTAACCCTTCCTACTTCTCTGACCTTTCCATGAACCTCTCCCCTAGCACACCAGTCCTCTTTCCATTTAGGTGCAAACCATCGTTAACATATATGTTGTACCCCAATGAAAAGCCAGCATAAAGCTCTAGAAACTCAACTCCTTTCCTTTGTACTTACTCTTTATCCATGATTTTAGCTTTCTAAGCTGACCTTGTTTTTTATTGTACTGCAATGAATGGAAGAAAAAACCACTAGTATATAGGTTGTGGTATGTTGAGGGTCATACTGTATGTATTCTGTATGTATACTGTATGTATTCTTTGCTGCATGAAAGCATGTTGGGAGTTATTTAGAAAATTAGGCTTAACCCTCATAAATAATATGTGCAATGAACACTAATATGCATGATAACTCATGTAAACACTCAAATGCCTCATGAGTTGACCCTTCATTGCATTATTGACCAAAACCAAGGAAAGTGGAAATTGTAGGAAAACATAAGAAATGACTAATTAAGGTTCTGATAAATATGTGCCATTGACTTGCAGTGTTTTTTTTATTATTCTACCTCAGGTCAACACATTCCAGGTTGTATTGATCAGTGATGGGGAGTCCACGTATGTTTTATATAACTATGCTGACATCCAGTGGACATCTGGGACAGTCGGTGGTGGTGATCCTGCTACAGGACTTGGAGGAACTCCGGCTCTGGTAAGTAAATTTAAAATGTTCAGCTTTGGGTCTGGTTATTTAGGCTTTGCATGTACCTTCATCATATACCCTCAATTCACATCAACTAAATCGAGGAACCCACCATATTTACCCTCTTGACCTTCGGAGGGTTTTACCCCTTCATGACCAGAGCATTTTTTTGCTATTCAGCATTGCCCTTCTTTAACTGGCAATTGCTTGGTCATGCAACACTGTACGCGAATCTATTTTTTTTTTTCACACAAATTGTGCTTTCTTTTGATGGTGTTTAATCACCACTTGGTTTTTCATTTTTTGCGCTTTAAATAAGAAAAGGCTGACAATTTTGAAAAAAAATTAATAAATAAATAAAAAAAAAAAAAAAAAATATATATATATATATATATATATATATACTTTTTTTTTTCTCGTTTCTGTTATAAAACATATCAAATGAAAACAACTTTCTGCTACAAGTCTTTGTTTTAAAAAAAAAAAATCCCAATAAGTGTATATTAATTGATTTGTGTTTAAAGTTAGAGGGTCTACAAACTATGGCATATACTGTATACTGGAATTTACGTAGCTTTTACTTTAAAACTGCCTGTCACATTTCTTGAGATGCTAAAATGCCAGGGCAATACAAACACCACCCAAATGACTTTTTGGAAAATAGACACCCCCAAGGTATTTGCCGAGAGGCATGTTGAGTTCACGGAAGATTTTCATTTTTTTTTCACAAGTTTGGGGAAAATGACAAAAACGATTAATAATTTTTTCTACACCGAGTTGTCATTTTAAATAGATAGTTCTCACACATGTTATGGGTTTATGTAGAATTACATCACAAAACACATTCCGCTACTTCTCCCAAGTATGGGAATACCATTTTTAGGAGCCTAGCCATGTATGGGAGCCCAAAACCAATGACCACCTTCAGGCTTTCAAAAGGCATAATTACCTCATTTCACTTCCTGACTACCTATCACAGTTTTGGAGGCCTTGAAATTCCAGTATGGTACAAGCACCCCCCCAGATTACCCATTTCTGGAAAGTAGACACTCCAAGGTATTTGATAGGAGGTATGGTGAGTATTTTGCAGATCAAATTTTTTGTCACAAGGTTTTAAAAAAATGAAAAAAATAAAATAAAAAAATACATTTTTATTTTTTTCTTCAGTTTCCAAAAACTTGCGGCAACTAATGAGATCTGCAAAATATTCACCATGACTCCTATCAAATACCTTGGAGTGTCTACTTTCCAAAAAGGGGCAATTTTGGGGTTTGTACTATCCTCACATGGCTGTGAAACTGTGATAGGTAGTCAGGAAATCCAATACGTAATTAATGCTCCTTGAAAGCCTGAAGGTGCTCATTGGATTTTGGGTCCCTGTATGTGGCTAGGCTGCTAAAAAGTCTTACACAAGTGGTATTCCCATACTGGGGAGAAGTAGCAGAATGTGTTTTGGGGTGTAATGTCTTGCATACCTATGGCATGTGTGGGAAATATCTCATAATAGTGACAACTTTGTGTAAAAAAAAAAACACTTATGGCAAAAAATAAATCTCCAATTATCTCAACATGCCTCTCTGCAAATACCTTGGGGTGTCTACTTTCCAAAAAGGGGTAATTTGGGGGGTAAAACAAGTATTTAATGAAGAATAGGAACTACCACCCCTTGACCAACCCACTCTCCAAATGATTGAGCATACATATTCTATTTTTTAACTGCAGATGGAAAGTTTTCTCCCTGCTGCGCTGCAAGCACTGACCTATGTATTCTGAATGTCAGAATACGCAGATCAGTGCTGCAGGTGATTGGCGTTCCTGCAAAAGCAAGCAACAGTTAACAATAAGGCACAGTAGTGATATAACAATAACTCAATAAAACATCTTTTTTTTTACCTTTTTTTTTAACTTATTTAAAAATTGTTTTGTAACTTACATTTTTAGAACCATAACTATTCCAGCCCAAATATGATAGACATGACTAAATAACTATAATAATCTCCTGTACCAAGCCCGCAGCACTGCATCTCCTGAGGAGATGTAGGAGCTGCGGAGGAGTCTCACTTACCTTTTGGTGAGGCGCCTTACATTTAAAATTGCGCCGCCCGGCACCAACACGTCACCGCGCATGCGCTGTCTGCCTGGGAATAGCCGAACGTGTACAGGCTTTCCCGAGCGGCGGTGCATGCGCACTGACCAGAGAATAGGTAAGTGGGACCATGACTCGAGTATAACCCGAGGGGGGCTTTTTCAGCATAAAAAAACATGCTGAAAAAGTCGGCTTATACTTGAGTATATACGGTAGATGAATAGGATCTGTTTCCACACAAAGCTAATGTTCATTTATCAAAATGTACTTATTATTACATCTTTGTTTCCCTTTTTATGCTATTATGCATAAAATATGGTGATATTGGTGATATGCATGCATATGGTGATTTTCCACAGGCTGGATTAAACAATGCAAATGGCAGTGATTCCTATACCATTGATGGTTCACTTACAAATTCCATAATTAATATAACATCCACGAGCAACGTGAATCTACCAGGACGTTGGGCTTTTAAGGTGGATAGTGGAATAAAAGTGCTGGGTAATATCTCAGGTCAGTGGATACATTGGATATGTGCTGTATTTATATTAATGCAACCTAACTTTTCTTGAGTACTTTTACTTTTTTAGTTCTTTTTTGCATGCTGTTTATTGAAGTGATTATGATTTATTCATGCTTATGGCTGACTATTGACTTTGATTTCAATCATGGTTGTCTTTTGGCTGGTGTTTTATCAAGTAAGATAAACTACTTCCTGCTAGATATTTACTGAAATTGTAAACTGACCGCTCTATGAACATACCACCATATAATCTATAAAGTGTCTGCAAACCCTGAACTCAAAAAAAGCAAAATAAGCATCATAAAACCTTCCCTGAACATGCTACATTAACCACTTTAAGACCGGAAGGATTTGCCCCCTTAATGACCAGGCCACTTTTTTCAACTTGGCACTTTGTGATTTTAACTGACAATTGCGCGGTCGTGCGGCGCTGTACCCAAACGACATTTAGGTCCTTTTTTTCCCACAAACAGAGCTTTCTTTAGGTGGTATTTGATCACCTGTGCGATTTTTATTTTTTGCGCTACAAACAAAAAAAGAGCAACAATTCTGAAAAAAAAAACAATATTTTTCACATTCTGCTATATGACATTCCCCCCCCCAAAAAAATCAAAATTTTTTAACACTTTAGGCCAATTTGTTTTCTGCTACATATTTTTGGTAAAAAAAATCGCAATAAGCATATTTTTATTGGTTTGCGCAAAAGTCTACAAACTACGGGAAAGCTTTATTTCATTTGTATTATTATTTTTTTTTTTTATTAGTAATGGCGGCGATCTGCGATTTTTTGCAGGAATGCGACATTTCGACGGACAGATCGCACCCCTAAATTACATTTTTTACACTTTTGGGGGGGGACCAGTGACATTACTACAGTAATCAGTGCTAAAAATATACACTGTTACTGTAATAATGACACTGGCAGGGAAGGGGTTAACAGTATTGTTGATCAAGGGGTTAAATGTGACCCTAGGGGCGTGATTCTAACTGTATGGGGGTTGGACTTGTGAAGTCATCACAGAGACATGTGATCCTATATAGCAGGATCACAGGACATCTGTCATCATTGCAGGGAGAATGACAGATGGCTGTGTTTACATCAGCCGTCCGTCTTTCTCTGTCAGTGAGGAGAGATCGCCGATGTCAGGTAGCCATCGGAGCCGCCTGACACCCGTACTGGCTTCCCCGCTGACGACCCGTACTTGCCTCCTAGCTCCTCCCAGGCAAGCGGCGTACATGTACAGCGGTTTGCCTGGGAGAGCCAGCCTGCCGCACTACATCTGCGGCGGCTGGATGGCAAGCGGTTAAAACACAGCCAATAAAAACACTTTTTTAATTTATATTTTTGATCAATTTAGGCCAAAAATTTAAAAAATCTAATTTTTTTCATCAATGTAGGCCATATTTTCGGTAAAAAAAAACAATCCCAATAAGTGTATATTAATTGGTTTGCGCATAAATATAGCGTCTACAGACTATGCGATATTTTTATGGAAGTTTTTTATTTATTTAATTTTTATTACTAGTAATGCTGGTGATCAGTGGTTTTTAGAGGTACTGCAATATTGCGGTGGACAAACCGAACATCTAACTGACACTTTTGACACTTTTCGGGGATCAATGACATTATTACAGTGATCAGTGGACATTATTACAGTGATCAGTGATCATTAGGCACCATCACTGCACTAATGACACTGGCAGGGAAGGGGTAATCGGGGGCAATCAAAGGTGGTGCTTACTAACTGTGGGGGGTTGCACTGATTGGGGGAGGACCGAGATCCTGCTTCCTGCTTAGCAGGATTATAAGGTATCCATCGTGTCCCCTTGCAGAAGGGCGATCTGCCTTGTTTACATAGACAGATCGCCGTTCTGCCTCTTCTGGATATGACCGCTGGTGGCCGGTAGACGTCTTTCTGTTGTTTCTTTGAATAATGATTACTTTATTATACATCTTTGGATTATTGTCCAATATCTCAATCTAACCTCCAATAAGGAAATATTGAAATAGAAAAAAAAAAAAACTAGTCAAGTCCCATGAGGGTTTCATCAAATGGTTGGATGAGTAATTTTTACACTTTTTTGTTCGAACGTTCAAAAAAAAAATCTACAGGTGGAAGGCCAGATCTTATATTATAAGCATTATGTAACACAAAGAAGAGCATGTGAATATTCACACATAGGCTTTCAAAAATTTCTAGCCTGATTTTACTTGTCTGGTTGCCCTCGAACAATATGAAACATCATTTGATAATTTTCTCACTAGAAGAGTGCTAAGGCCAAAGCCTTTGCTTGGCAATCACGCATTGTGCTGTATTCCAATTATGAAAGAACATTTGGTAAATTGTGAAAAAGTGGTGGTGCTTATTGCTGAAATTAAGCATTTGTAACTTAACTTTCTTTTCCCTTCTCCTTTTGGATCTAGAGGACCTCATCTAAATAGAAACAGGTTTGTCCAAAAAGTAAAGTGTGTCATGTGACATCGAGTAAGTGTGTCAAAACAGATCAAAGGATGCACATTGGGTCTTTGGTTGCGGTGGCCAAACTGTTACTTGCCTTCATGTTCTACATCAGTGGTGTCCAAACTTTGGCCCTTCAGCTGTTCAGGAACTACAATTCCCATCATGCCTAGTTATGTCTGTGAATGTCAGAGTTTTAAAATGCCTCATGAGACGTGTAGTTCCGCAAAACAGCTGGAGGGCCGTAGTTTGGACACCCCTCTTCTACATGAAAGAGTTGGGAACTGATAAAAGTGGCCCATAGCTAGTAATCCATGCCATTGGACTTTGAACACTGAAGTGGCATTTGCTTAAAGCAAACCTGAGCTTTGCCCAAAGAGGTTTCATTTATTAGTGGACTCCACCAGCTGCCTATTTGTACTCTTCTTTTTCTTCTCCACCACTCTGTTCAGCCACTTTTTCGGCCAATTGGGAACACTGGTGATTGGCCAACTCAGGCACCCAATATGTTTACATGGGGCAGGGAGAGAGTCCTTAGAATTGAGTAGGCTCCAGACCATGATTAAGAGCTTACATGGGGCTTCCTCTCTTCACTCTCAAGTAAGTAGCTGGCAGGGCTGTCATTAACCTGATCCTGTTGCCTTTTTCTGCGTGGCAAAGTAATGATTTACTTGAAAGCAAAACTTCACCAAAACAGCGTCTTTTTGGTGTGGGCATGGATAGATGTTCTCCCCCACCTCCACCATCATATTGTCTTTGACCATGGCATAAGTAATGGGTATATTCCAACATAACCAATTTTGCTTTCATTACACTTAAATACATTCGTCCGTTCCATGCAATTTCTGTATCAGAGAGAGTGAATAGTTAAAAGTAATTAAATCTTCACCAAATAATGGATGCCATTTTCATATGAACAAGGGTTATTTTGGTTCAGACAAATAGAGCTGACGGTCGGAATAAGCTAGTAGTTATCAAATTATTTCATGGGAACAAGGCCGCTTCAGTTTAGACAAATAAAGTGTGAAGGTTGGGAACCTGTTGTTATCATAGATATGACTTGTGGGAATGAGATGAGCAGTCTTGTGGGAATGAGATGAGCAGTCTTGTGGGAATGAGATGAGCAGTCATTAAAAACAAGTTATTGCGCATCTGCGCATGAGTCGTCTATACATCGGATCTATGCGCATATCCATGCCTGCTGCTTACACAGCAAATATTTATCATGCTTGCGGGGCAAGAATGACTTGACAGAATTACAGTATAAACGAAGGGGATTCTCTGGGGAAAATCTGGACTTTTCTGAAGACACGGCAGACGTGCCTTGAAACGATTTCCCGGTGTTCCCTTGCTGATTGCTGGAGTCCCCCAATCGCAGAGGCAACGGGTGATGCTACAAAATCCGGTGATGTATTGATGCTAATTCTTTGCTATATCTATTGATTCTGTAACTAATCATTGAATGTTAGAATTATTATTATTACAATAAATTGAATCAATTGTTTTGCCATTTATTAACTTGTGCCTATCTTGTATGATAGTGAGCGTAGAAGTAGTGGTTCAAAACACTGTTTTATTAGGCAAAACATTCCCAAACAGAATTTTTCGAATGGTGAAGACAACAGTAGATCATCAAAAACATTAAAATATTTAAAGATAGCTTTAAAAAGTTGTAATAATAATAATAATATTAATAATAACAATAATAATTTTTAATAACAGCAATTTTAACCAACAATTTAAACTTCTCAATATAATATATTTTAAAAGAACTTTTTTTTATTTCATTGAATTGTAATGGCTACATTCTTTTTCATATGACAACTTAATAGGTAAGTAAATAAAAACAGTACAAATTTACCTTTTTGTTGATTTTACACTTTGGAATTGTATTATGTTTTAGTGCATTTTTAATCGTATCTCTGTTTATACAATATAACATTGCTTTGCATACATCCTCATTTTAAATTACTGATAAGTTTTTTGTTTTTTCTAAAACTGGAAGTAATCAATGTTGATCTACTGTTTCGATGCTTAATATTAAAGCTTTTCTTTTTATGTTTTCTCAAACAGGATCTGTTTGATTATTGCTAACCTAAAGTGTAAACAGCACCCAGGGTGTTTTGTACCCTGGCCCAGCCCTAATAATCTCTGGGCCCCCCTTTCCCCCTAAAGGTCGGTACATGGATGGAGGTAAGCAATGAAAGCCTCCAGTCACTTTAAGGGGAAGGCTTCCCCCAATATATACCAGGATATTGTAGTCCACTTCCGTTCCTGGGCCAAAGGGATGGCAGGAACTGGTCGTATGGCAGTAAAGAACATAGTACACTAGGCATGAGATGCGTAAAATACCTAAAAATACAATCTTTTTAAAGCTTTATTGTTGTATTATGTTATGTATTGTGTTAGCAGGAGCAGTGAAGAGCTCCAACCATATTTTTCAACAGACTTGGGAAGGACCTTGCCGCGGTTCTGTTGCTCACAACCTGTTGACATCACTGCAGAGACCTGACTCCACACTTGCTTTCCTCGATTTGATCAGAAAGTTTACGTGTGTTTCGATTATCAAAACTGACTAGAACACCAATAGAGCACTTATACAGTATATACTGTACATATAAACTGCATGTATGTATATAAAAATATATATAATTACTTTCAAGTGTAGAGTTTTCAAAGAGGTAGTTCAGATGCCAAAGTGTGTTGAAGGACCTCCTGGCCATGTATGCATCATACACAAAGCAGATGAGTTTCTTGGCTAGTTATGGAATGATTTGGGTCTGCTTAGCCCTGCAGGCAGTTCCAGCACAGCCTGCATGTAGCCTCTCTCTCACTCTTCCTCTCTTCCTCTCCCTCTCTTACTCTCCCCTGCCTCCCTCACCTTCTCTCCCTTACCTTCTCTCCCTTTCCTTCTCGGCCTCTCTTCCTCTACCTCTCTTTCCCTGTCACTCTTTCTCTTTAAAACAGACCACCTCCACTCAACCCAAGGAAGACCTAAATTATCTCTCTCTCCTTTTCTTTTTCACCCTCTACCTCTCTTCCTCTACCTTTCTCCCTCTCCCCCCCCTCCCTTTCTCTCTCCCTCCATCTTCCTCTCTCTCTCGCACTCTCTCCCTCTCACCCTCCCCCTTCCTTCATCTCTCATTCTTTCCCTTTCGTCCTCTCCCTCTCTCCTTCTCTCTCTCTCCCTTTTTCCCTCTCTCCCTCTCCCTTTCTCCCTCTCTCCCTCTACCTTTCTCCCTTTCCCTCTCCCTTCCCCCCATCTCCCTTTCTCTTTCTCTCTCCCTCCATTTTCCTCTCTCTCTCTCTCACTCTCTCCCTCTCACCCTCCCCCTACATCTCCCCCCCCTTCTTCTCTCCCTCTCATTCTCTCCCTTTCTGCTTCTCTCTCTCTCCCTTTCTCCCTCTCCCTTTCTCTCTCCCTCTCATTCTCTCCCTTCCCCTTCCTCTCTCCCTTTCTCCCTCTCTGTCCCCTTTCTCTTTCCCTCCTCCTTTTTCTCTTCCTCTCATTCATTCCATTTCTTCCTCTTTCTCTCCCTTTCTTCCTCTCCCTCTCCTTCTCTTTCTCTCCCTGCCCCTATTCAACCCTCTCTCTCTCTCTATCCCTCTCCCTCTCCTTCTCTTCCTCTCCCTTTCTCCCTCTTCCTCTATCCCTCTCCCTCTCTCCTTATATCCCTTTCCTTCTCTCCCTCTCCCTCTTCCTCCATCCCTCTCTCCCTCTCCCCCTCTTCCTCTATCCCTCTCTCCCTCTCCCCCTCTTCCTCTATCCCTCTCTCCCTCTCCCCCTCTTCCTCTATCCCTCTCTCCCTCTCCCTCTCCCCCTCTTCCTCTATCCCTCTCTCCCTCTCGCTCTTTCTCTGTCATGCTTTCTCTTTAAAACAGATGGCCTCCACTCAACCCAGAGAAGAATTAAATTATACCCCTGGATATAGTGCAGCTATCCTTAATAATACATAAACCAAATAAAAACAAAGAAGCAACATTTATTTTTTGGTCTTTTTGCAGTGGGTTCAACAGTGCTTGTGCCAACGCTTCCTATTTTTCTTAATAATGTAACACAATAATACAAAGCAGCAAGTCATTATATCAGTGTACTAATAAGAGCACTAGTGTATTCCTTAAAGTGGATGTAAACCCCCACATATACCCAGTGAAGTGAACAGTCTCAGATGATACACAGAGATGAAACAAATCTCCCTACATAAGTTTAACATGTATATGTGCTGTCTTCAGCTTTCTACACTGTTTAGAAAGTGCAGGTCCTGTTAGAATTTTCTCTTCCTTATTCATCTGTGGGTGTGCATTCTTGCAATACACTGTGAGACAGCTGATTGGAGGAAAGGCACACACCCCTTCTCCGCAGAAAAAAGAAGAAACACGAAGAACTGTGCTGTGAATAGACCAGCTGTCTGCTAATCTATTTCTATGCATCCACCCTGACACAAAATTCAGCCTGGTTTTATCTCAGTTGATGGAGAACTTGTCAGAGGTTATCATGCTGAAAACAGAAGAACGGAGCAGAAGAAAGCCACAGGACTTTGAAGAGAGATAAGTAAACACTACAGATAGATGTATTTATTTTATTTATTCAAGCTCTCCCTGGAAACTAGATGCCTGAGAGGGGACATGATAGTGATTTACAAATACCTCAACGGTGATCTCAACATAGAAAAAAAATCTATTCAGTCGCAAGGAATGCATGAGGACACGAGGCCATACAATGCGATTAGAGGAGAAGTGTTTTAGCCTCAGGCTACGCAAGGGGTTCTTTACAGTAAGGGCTACAAGGCTGTGGAATTCTCTACCACAAATGGTAGTAACTGCGGGGAATATGGTTCCTTTAAAAGAGATGCATACATCTCAAAGATCAAAACATTCAGGGGTATGTGAAATGATTACGGCCACACACACCTACACAGGTTGAACTGGATGGACTATTGTCTTTATTTAACCTCAACTACTATGTAACTATGTAACTATATATGCCCAGGTCCAATTTCATGAATGGGGTTTATATCCAATTTGACTTTATTAGTCAGCTAAGCCTTTGTTGTGCCTTTCTCTGATTTAGTTTTAATGTTATCCCTTATGTACAATAAGAGTGCCTTCCCTGGCCAATGAGACCATCTTATTATAGTCATGATCATAATATGATACTTGTTTACATGAAACTCTGGCCATTTTGCAAGATTCAGTGGTCCTTCCAAATGGAGGCCAAAGAGAGACAAAAACAATAAGGTGTTACAGGATCCGATGAAGAAGTCTGACTGGAATCGGGCAAACAACTGTGTGCATTATTTCATATTATAATGAGTAAAGGTCTATCTACTTACAACTTAACTGTCCTCATGTTGGCACTTTGTCACATTTGGATCTATGGTACCTGTTGCCATAAACATACACATGTTTCTTGTTCTGAGACGTTTGGCGGGAGATTGACTTCTTTGCAAAGAAAAGAATCCTGAATGACATATATTTTATTTTTTTACATGCTGCCACCAGAGCAGTGCATTGTCACTATGGAGACATTGTACTGCTGTGGCTATTGATTAGAGACAATGGCTGCTGCACTGGCATACTATCTTATCACTGCAGCAGCCAATGTTTTTGATCAGTAGGCACACTACTACTCACGGGTTACTGATAAGTTCAGACAAACACATAAACGATCTCCTGTGTTTGAAAGTGTTTCTCATATGTTTGCCAAGAAAGAACAGGTGCCCCAGTGTTAAAAATCCAGAAAACTGTTGCATGTATGGGGAATGTAATAGCTGGACTCATAGCATATGCACGCTGTCTTGGGCTAAAGAAAGTTCCACATAAAACAATAATGTCCTAGAAAGATGCCAAGTTTACTGAAGTTTTCAGATAAATCTTAGATTGTGCCGAGCAGTAATCCCAGGCAGTGAAGGAAAATTAGCAGGCTGAGAGCAGATGTTGTGTGCCGATCTCCAGTCAAACACCTGGCAAGGACAAGTAGAGAGAGATGGCTACCAGCCCTGATGGCGAAGTTCCAAGGGACTCTAACCAGGGAGTGAATTCACCAGAACCCAGAAGTTCTCAGCTGATGACCTGGAACAAACTCAAGGGACATCAACAAATGGTACACTAAGCCTGTTACAGGACGACATGTTTTGGGGCATGCCCCTTTCTCAATTTGGATTTGAGAAAGGGGCATGCTCCGAAACATGTTGTGCTGGTAACCTGTGCACCACTTTAACCTCCTTGGCGGTATTCCCGAGTGTGGCTCGGGGTGGGATTTCAGTGCCATTAGCGGTAACCCTGAGCTGCACTCGGGGTCCTGCCTGGGAGAAATCACTGGATCCTGGTAGAGGGTACTTACCTTGTCACCGGGATCCAGCGATGTGTCCCTGCAGCATACGGTTGCTGTGAGCCCGGCTTCCGTTTCATGCGACGTGACGCTCGCAGGGGGGTGGAACCGGTGGCAAATTTGAAAAGTAAAACACACAAACACACTGATATATCGTAATCCTATTGGATTACATTACAAAACAAAATAAATTGACATTAGTTTGCCCCCCAGTGCCCTTTCCTGCAGTTTTACTGTACTTTATATATATATATATATATATATATCTATAGATATATTTATATATCTATATCTATATATCATATATATATATATATATATATATATATATACACATATATAGGTATACACACACATATATATATATATATATATATATACAGTATATATATATATATATATATATATATATATATATATATATATATATGTGTATATATACATATATATATATATATATATATATATATATATATATATATATATATAAAATATATGTATACGTGTATATATATATATATATGTTTTTTTTTACTTATTTATAGTTATTTATTATATTATAATTTATGATTTTGTGTTTCAAACTTTATCATACCCGAGATGTTATAAAGAAGAACGCACAGTAAAAAAAAATCATATGTAAATAGTTGGTTTGGGCTGCTCGTCCTTAAGAATTACATGCAAAATAATTGTATCGCTTTCAGCACCTAAAATCGGAAACAATCATACCGCCAGGGAGGTTAATGTTCTTTCTTGCCATTGATTTGTTCCTCTACCCCAGTGGCCACTTTCAAGTCTGCCCAAAGCTACCCTTGCACCCGACTTTGCACCTGGATGCGGTTACAATTTACATACCTGTGTTGGTATTCAGTGTCCAGCCTTCTTTGTAGTTATTGTCCGGATTCTCAGATGTCGCAGCCTCTTATCTCTATATTCCCATCCTGGCTTGTACAGACGTGTCACGCTTTGCAGTCCTCTGGAGACCTGGGTAGTCTAAAAATATTGCAACCATAAAGCAAACAGAGGGTGCGCCGGCCTAGTGCATTGTCCTCACATATCTTTTATTATTACAATTCAATAATCTTGTCAGAATAGATGCAGCTTCAGAGCAACATTTTCCAGTGTAAATACCCCAAGGTATTTTTTTTTTTTTTTTTTGAGAGGCATTTTGAAAACTACATTTTTTGCCACAAGTTTTTGGAAAATGTGGAGAGAAAATTAAATGTGTTTTTTTTTTTTTTTTACACAAAATTCAGTGTTTGAACTGATTATATACCAGGCATTGTATCTTAGGTATCACACAAATCAACCAATTGTATCAAAACCAATGGTCACCTCTGTACGAGTGGTCAGGAAAAATAGCTTTGTGTAGCATAATAATACCACCAAGGTAAATGGGTCAAAGTTCAGTTTGTATTTTTTGGCTTCCCCTTCGCACTTGAAAATCCAGTTATCTAAGTTTTTGGCTAAAGCCCCACCCACCCATCGGCACTAGAGGGAAAGCTGCTATGCAATTTTTGGATGGGACACTCATGCTTTATATTATTATCAGCAATGACTGATGAACAGGCTGAACGGGGATCCTGTACAAGGTAAGAAGAAGAAGGAATCCCCCAATGGGATGTTATTGCTTTAAAGGACTAATAAAAGATGGCGTATCTCAAATTTTCCTAACACTTAAAATTGAATATACTGTATGTAAAGATTCCAGGAGATTCTATCAGAACCTAAGATATATAACTGGGAACTGAAACGTGGGTGGGAATGTGAAAATTTACTATTGCTAACTTAAATTTTTGCTAGTTTGCCTTAACCATTTTAGCTCTTGCACATTTGAACATACATTTGACGGTTAATATATGTAAGCATTTTATTAGAATTCTATTAGATTGAGATATAGAAGGGTATATTTATTGGGAACTGAAATCTGTGGGGGGGGGGGGGTATTTTTTCCTATTTTTCTTTAGCTGTCTATTACACTGCTACCTTTATTTGTGCTACTTTGCTACTAAACCATTTCAACTCTCATACCTTTATACACTTTAAGGACCAGAGCAATTTTTACATTACATAAGCCTTTTTTTTTTGCAATAACTGTCATTTTTTAAGATACCAAAGAAATGTATCCTTTTATTTATTTATTATTTTTTGGGGGGGGGGGGTAGGCTTTTTGTTTTGCAAGAATTATTTTAATTTCTATGAAATTATTAAGGAAAGGAATGTAATGAAATGAAAACAAAAATGAAAAGCATTATTATATTACTTGTCTTTTTTGGCTTTGTTTTGCAAAAAAAAATTTTTGGTTTCTATAGAATCTATAAAGTAAAAGAATTATTAAGGAAACGATTGTAATGAAATGAAAACAAAAATAAAAAGCATACATTTTTTTATATTACTTGTCTTTTTAAAATTATACTATAATGATGTTTTTGGTGCAAAATTAGTTGCAAATGAAAAGTTACTTTTTGTTAAAAAAGTAATTATTAATAGAAAATGGTTAATAACAGGTGTATACATTTTTTGAGGTGGGAAGGGGGGGGGGGTTGGCTTTGTTTTGCAAAAAAAATTTCGTTTCTTCAGAATCTTTAAAGTAAAAACATAATAAAATGAAAATAAATGTAAAAATCATACATTCTATTTTATAACTTGTCCCACTTAAATGGTTTATAATGATGTTTCTAGTGCAAAGTTACGTCCCAATGAAAAATTATCTTTTTAAAAAATAAAATAAAAATATTAGTAGAAAAAGGGTTAATAACAAATGTATAGTTTTTTTCCGGGGGGGGGGGGGGGGGGGGTTCAGCCATAGGATATGTAAAAGTGCAAAAAGAAAAACATCCGTGTAGTTAAATATAATTTAAAGATAAATTAGAATTCACAGTTAGACTTTTTTTTGGAAGGCTATTTCCCCGAAACACGTTGGCTGTACTTGATTTCTTTTATCTCCAATAAATTATAAAATTCATCAAGTGAGACCTTCTTTTTTTTTTTTACATCGGACGCTCCTCTCCAATCACCAAAGTGTTTTCTGCGGTAACGCCTCCATTGTCGTTATCAGAAAGGTAGCAGCCTAGACCCCAACGGAGTCCGTCACTTTCCACCTACAAAAACAACACATTGGAAGCAATTCATTCTATACCTACCACACAGTAACTTGCCACTAGGCAGTCTTGAGCTGTACCAGTCCAACGCTGTCTTCCATTCAAACTTGATAATCTACATAAGTTGTACCTGTTTATTTGCAGTCTTCTCTACACCAGTTCAAAGAGCAGAATTTAGAAAGCTTGTTTGAGCGTTCAGAAACAAAGGTGGCAGAGAGCTGAAGTTACACAGCGAGGAGAGCTCTAAGAGCTGATTGGAGGGAAGGGACTCCCCCCCCCCCCCCGACTTCACACAGCACATAGGAACAGAGCTGAGGTTGTTAATCAGGTGGAGCTTCCCTGTCACCTTTTTTTCTCTGTGTCCGAAAAACTGGTCATTGAAGCAAATAGCAGAGGAAGAAGGCAGCAGACAGAAATTACACTTAATGCTCCTAACCACTTCTGGACCGCCCACCGTGTATTTACGTCTCTAATTTGACGTTCAATAAAGGAGTTATGGGAGCAGATAACTGCCATAACCCTGGTATTTTCTTACATGCAGACGAACAGCTTTACAAAAAAAGTGGTCCCAGCAGCAGATTCGCCACAAGATCACTTTGATGGGCGGTGGGAGAGGTGCCCACCCCCCTCCCGCCGCTTTCCGGTCATTTTAACTGCTTACCGGAGCCCCCACTCGACTCTATGGCCTTGGAGGACCGGAGCAAAGTCAAACATCACTTCTGCCCAACGGCCAATTTATTATTATTATTTTTAAATTACTGTATAATGTTTGGGGGTTCTAAGTAATTTTCTAGCAAAATACATTGATTTTAACTTGTAAAAAACAATAGTCAGAAATAGGCCCGGTCCTTAAGTACACACTATAGAGGAATGTCATTTGTTCATTTTTCATTTCTGAGGTTTAAAATTGCTTTAACAACTTCTGGACTGGAAGGATTTGCCCCCTTATTGACCAGGCCATATTTTGCGATTCGGCACTGCGTTAATTTATTGAACAATTGCGCGGTCGTGCGACGCTGTACCCAAATAAAATTGATGTCCTTTTTTCCGCAAAAAATGGCCTGGTCATTAACCACCTCCCACCCGGGCCATTGTAGATATACGGCCGGGCGGGAGTCTCCTCCTTCTGAATGGACGTTCCGGAACGACCTTCAGAAGGAGAGAGATCGCGCCGCCGCGGGCGCGCGAAGCGGCGCAATCTCGATGTGCCTGTGTCCCTAGGACACAGAGCAACAAGACTCGGCAGGAGGGCCCTGTGATTGGCCCTCCTGATCACATGATGGCTGTGTCCAATCACAGCTGTCATGTAATGTCAATACAGCCGTTGTAACGGCTTCGATCTCTTCTCCTCCTGACAGATCCTGTCAGTGAGGAGAAGAGGAGAGGATCTATTCTGCAGCCGGGGTGATCAGTGAGTATTTCTGATTACTCACTGATCACAGGGGGGTCTGTGCTGGTAATCAGATGATTGATTACCAGTGCAGCCCTGGGGGGAGGGGGTGCCACTAGAGCCACCAGGGATGCCCACCTATGACCACCAGGGATGCCCACCATGGCCACCAGGGATGGCAAACAGGGCTCAGAGAGCCTGTCAGTGGTGCCCCCTATCAGTGCTGCCCACCAATGCCATCTATCAGTGCTGCTCACCAGTGCCCGTTATTGCCATCTATCAGTGCCGCCCACCAGTGCCCATTATTGCCCACCAGTGCTGCCTATCAGTGCCCATCAGTGCCCCTCATCAGTGCCGATCAGTCCCGCCCATCAGTGCCACCTATCAGTGCCCATCAGTGCCGCCGATCAGTCCCCATCAGTGCTGCCTATCAGTGCCCATCAGCGCTGCCTATCAGTGCCCACCAATGCTGCATATCAGTGCTATCTATCAGTGCCACATATCAGTGCCCATCAGTGCTGCATATCAGTGCTACCTATCAAGTGCCCATCAGTGCTGCATATCAGTGCCACCCCATCAGTGCCACCCCATCAGTGTCTCCTCATCAGTGCCTGTCAGTGCGGCGTCATCAGTGCTCATCAGTGCAGGAAAAAACGTATCCATTTACAAAATTTTATAACCTAAACAAAAAAACTTTTTTTTTTTTTTCAAACTTTTCGGTCTTTTTTTATTTGTGCACCAAAAAAGAAAAAACCTGGTGGTGTTCAAATACCACCAAAAGAAAGCTCTATTTGTGGGGAGAAAATGACACAAATTTGGTTTAGGTACAGCGTTGCATGACCGCGCAATTGTCATTCAAAATGCAACAGCGCTAAAAGCTGAAAATTAGTCTGGGAAGGAAGGGGGTTTAAGTGCCCAGTATTGAGGTGGTTATGGAGTGTAATAAAGAGGTTCATAAACTTTTTTTTTCTGATAAAAAAAAAGTACTCTTTTGCTTAGCCTACAACTGTTTGAGCACCACACACACATTATAATACCACAAGAATAATAAAAAATGGGAAAAACCCTGAAAATACACCCTGCTGAATGTATTAGAATTTGCCTGTACCATTGACATTCTATGACAAGTACCTCCGAAGGAATTAGATACTCAACTATGCACACAGATTGTCAAGACATAAGTATTTATATTATATATATTATTATATCTATATATATTCATATTTATTTTTGATTTTTGTTATGTGAAGAAATGTAATAAAAATATTTAAAAAAGACATAAGTATTTATATTATATATATTATTATTATATTTATATATATTCATATTTATTTTTATTTTTGTTATGTGAAGAAATTTAATAAAAATATTTAAAAAAGACGTAAGTATTTATATTATATATATATATATATATATATATATATATATATATATATATATATTCATATTTATTTCTATTTTTGTTATATGAAGAAATGTAATAAAAATATTTTAAAAAGACGTAAGTATTTATATTATATATATATATATATATATATATATATTCAGATTTATTTTTATTTTGGTTATGTGAAGAAATTTAATAAAAATATTTTAAAAAGACTTAAGTATTTATGTCATTTAAGATTGGTAATAATTTTCTCTTGTCTCACATATCATTAAAATGTCAAACTGACACATTTACAGCAATTTTACACACCACTAGGACTGTAGGAATGAACAATTTTCTCTTTTTTTTTTTGCAACATGTTTACTTTAAAAAAAAATTCTTCTTGTTGAACTTTGCTTCCTTGGGGGCAGAATATAATAAAAAAATATATAAAAGCATGATACTTGCACATTTTTCAGATTCCTTTACCTGTAATTGTTGAGGGACAACAGTCATGGACTTTCTAAAACATTTTTGAGCATTTTGTTTTCTTATTGTACTGCCTAGTTGAGTTACGAGAATTCAATTAAGACAATTGTTCAGAATAAAGGGAGATCACTGGTACCCTGCCTTGACACCTCTCACAGTGATTGGATTAACCACTTGCCCACCGGCAGGTCGGCTCTGTCCCGCGAAACGACTTACCTGTACGTCATTTAGCGGGACAGCTAGTAGGGTTGCGCACGCGCACCGCTGCACGCAGATTGGCCACAGCGGGTCCGGCGGCCGTGATGTCCTCCGGGCACCCACGATCGCTCCCTGTGGAAAAAAGAACGGCGGTCTGCTGTTCTAAACACTGCACACCGTTGTTCTCTCATCAATGAACACAGGGATCCTCCTATTTAGGATCACAGGTCTCTGTGTTCATCCAGCAAGCTCACCCCCCACACAGCTAGAAAGCACCCCCTAGGGACACATTTAACCCTTTGATCGCCCCTGGTGTTGACCCTTTCCCTGCTAGTGTTATTATTACAGTAACAGTGCATATTTTTTAGCACTGATTACTGTAGTAATGTCACTGGTCCCCCCAAAACTGTCAAAAATGGCAGTTAGGTGTAGAATCTGCTTGCCGCAATGCCGCAGTCACGGTAAAAATCGCTGATCGCCGACATGACTAAAAAAAAAATAAACTAAATAAAAATGACGTAAATCTTTCCCCTAGTTTGTAGGCGCAATAACTTTTGTGCACACCAATCAATATACACTTATTAGGATTGTTTTTACCAAAAATATGTAGCAGAATATAAATTGGCCTAAATTGATGAAAAAATTAGATTTTTTTAATATATATATTTTTTTTATTGGGAATGATTTATAGCAGAAAGTAAAAAATATTGTTTTTTTTTTTCGGAATTGTAGCTATTTTTTCATTTATAGTCCAAAAAATAAAAACTGCACAGGTGATCAAATTCCACCAAAAGAAAACTCTATTTGTGGGGAAAAAAGGACATCAATTTTATTTTGGTACAGCGCCGCACGACCGCGCAATTGTCTGTCAGTCTGGCGTTACGGTCTGGTCATTAAGGGGGTAAAATCTTCTGGTCCTTAAGTGATAAAATTATATTTGGCGGAATAGCTCCCCCTATTGAATTATAAGAAATAGGGCTGATACCTTGTAGGTTATTAGGGTTTGGGTTTTCTCTTTTTTGAGTTCCTATAGACTCGTGTTTCGGAACGTGGTTCAAAATCTGCTGGGCCCATACTATCAGGGCTGGGACAAGGGGTGGGGGGGGTGGCTGCCCTGGGGGCAATGATTTATTGCAGGGATGTGGACACCCTGACCCTAACTCTAGAGGTGGGGGGGGGGGCGCAGCTTGGAAACTTTGCCCTGGATTGCCTTGTCCCGGCACTGCATACTATTTATGGTGCCTCTTGCTCTGTATGGTTGTTTTGTAAAGTTAGAGAGATATGATAAGTTAATTTAGCTTTCGAAGTATACTTCCTTCTTCATTATCCAAGCAGTACTGGATGATGTTAGTGCAAATAAAAAAAATATCATGGACAGTACTCAACTGTTATTGTTGCAATTTCACTGATATCGCTACAATCGCCTTAAACCTCTTCACCCAAATATATCCTCTATCCAGCAGGTGATTCAAAGAGCTATGGATTCAGCTTCCAATGTACTTTACTAATGGATATTTTCAAAGTGATCTTGATTCTTCTCAGTGGTGAGTGCCTTAAGTTGATTGTAAACTATAACCTTGTTAACCAACCCATTTTGTTTAAAACTGAAATGAAAGCCAAAACATTTATGCATAGATATAAAAAAATAAAAAATAAAACAAACATTCATTGGTGTGCGCAGCCTATAGCATTGGGGTGTGCACCCCAGAGCACAAACACACATGCAATTATAATAGCACAGCAGTGGACGGTGTCAGTAGAGCAAATATTGGTGTCAGTAGGGCAGTGGACGGTGTCCATAGTTTTTTTTTTTTTTTTTTAAATTATTTATTTATTTTTTTATTTATTTTTATTTTTTTTACAATATTATTTTTATTAATATTATTATTTTTTTTATTTTTTTTTTTTAGAAGCCCCATTATGGGGCTTTGGTGAATTATGAAGGGTCTAAACAGACCCCTGATGTCTCACTTTTGAGACAGAAAGAAACAGTTTACTATGTTTCAGTTAAGAATGAAGACAGGAGCGATCGGTACAGATGACTCACTGTGTTTGTTCAGAAAAGGAAGGCTGGGTAAAGAAATAGTCACCAGACCCTTCCCCAACCCGGCGAGGGGGGAAGCTGGCAGCACTGCAGGTGGAAGGCAGGGGGAATCTGCACCACACAGGGTGATTAGTGTGGGCCCAGGCACGCCTATGACATTGGTGTGCACAGCCTATTGCATTAGGGACCCCAGAGCACAAACACAGATTACAAAAATATGTAGCAGAAAACAAATTGGCCTAAAATGTCAAAACTTTTTTATTTTTTAATTTTTTTTTTTTTTTGGGAATGTTATATAGCAGAATGTGAAAAAATAAAACTTACCACTGGCGACAATAACCCCCTTTTTTTCTTAGCAAAGTAGAAAGGCTTAGATACATTTTTAACAAAGTCTATGATGAATGGGAAGCTTGATGATGTGGTGAGCTAAGTTACACTCGAGTAGGGCAGCTCTTCTCAGAAGTGAAGGCAAACTCTGAAGAGAATGTACAAGAAAAACAGAAAAGTGCCTCTGAGTGTAGACTATTTAATGTAACACATAAATAAAAGACAATTGGCAACTCACAAGAACCAGAAAACTTCAGGCCTTATGAGATAGTGCAGTAATGCGGATCCTCCTGGTATATCGTCAGTCTGTTCTCCTGATCCAACAGCCAGGGGCACTGTGGTCTATAGGAGAAGATGTTGCCGGCCGTCTCCTGTGTACTTCCAGGTCCCAGGCGGAGGCCGTGAGGGGAACCACAGCACGGGGGAGAAGCGTGTGACGTCACCGGGAAACTGAGGCAACAAGACGTGTTTATGAGCATTGGCAAGGCTCTAACTGAGCATGCGCGCTCTTTCTTCAGGTATACGATAGTCTACACTCAGAGGCGCTTTTCTGTTTTTCTTGTGGAAATATTTCTGTACCCCCTTGGGGAAATTTCCCCGGCCTTGTTGATGGATGTCACCAAAACAAGAAGTGAGGGTAATTATGGAGACACCATATTTAAGTCCAGAGGGTCTTAGTCTTCCCTACTCTATCCAAAAGCAGGCATTGATAGGGGCTTTCATTTGGAAGTATGTAATGTTATTGTGACAGGAGTCACTTTGGTTGGGGGTCCGTGGAACCCAGCTTACCTTAAAGAGATTGGGAAATCCCAGTCTAAGCTCCCCAGGTCCCTCTTATGTGTAAGTCACCCTGTTAGGGGCACAGGGTGATCAAGAAAATGATGGGCAACTACTTAAAGGACTCTTCTTATTTAATTTATACCATCTAGTCATTGTGCTCATTTATTAGTATAAGTTGGTTATTGGAGTGTGCGGAAGCGTTTTTTTTTTTGGACACTTATCTTTTCCCAGTTGTGCGCCAGGTTTAACCCCCTTCCTTTAATGGACACTGAGAATATGGTTTTGATTACTTCAAATGGGACAGTAATAATTATCCACAATATCCCTCAAGAAATCCTATGATACATTAATTCCACTGTAACAGAATGATAGAACATTGAATGAGCTTTGCCTCATAGACTATTGTAGACCGTTGCCATGAAGCCTGTGACTTCTGAATAATCAAAGCATTGCTTAGATGTGGATTCCAAATACTTCAATATAGGAAATGGACAGTCTGCTACTGAAGTCTCCTGCTATTGTCTTGTCAGAATTAATAATTAATAATAATTAATAATATCTCGCTGTGCCTCCATTATATCAGAATGTTGATACTGCTCTGACTATAACAGTATCTATTTATGGTTAATAATAAGCAAAGATCTGTGTGAAAGGAGAATCTCAACTCATTCCATAAATCTATATGTAGCGAGTCCTTTTTTATTGAATAATTTCTTTTTAAAAGCATATACCAATCTTAGTGAAAACAGTCTACAGTATGGAATATATAAAAGGTTTATTCACGAGACATGTAATCACGATAAATGATCAAACTTGAGATGACACAAAAAAAATATAACTTCACAAAAATACAAACTTCAAACAACAACTGCAATGTGATTGGTAGCTCAATAATGAAAGTGAAACTGAAACAAAGTTAAAGTGAAACGAAAGCAAGATTACCATTTTTCCCAGATGTAGTAAAAACCATATTTAATGTATACTATACAATCAGACCACAATAGTCTGCGCCATGCACAACTTGATAATCACCTCACTGCAGATGAAGTGAGGATAGGCTATGCAAAACGTGAAACTAATACGCCAATATGCGCTTAATCTGATATTAATAAAAATGTTATAAAAACAAAAATCATCTCTTTAGAGAAAAATCTACATATGGTTTATACGGCTGGGATTATACTCTCGTTACCCCTTAAATATGAAATGAAAAACATTTCAGGAAGTATATAAACAATATTGAATAATAATCAAATAATTAGCAAGGCATCATTACCATATTTGAAATGGTGCTAGCTTAGAATAGTAGTTACCAGGTTCCTTAAGATGGCTGCATTTCCAAGATGGTGGCCAATTAGGGAGGAGTTTCGCTTGGCGTCCCTCAAAGGTTCAGATACATGGCAGATTGAAATGGAGTCGTCTGTGTAGATGAGTCTGTGCATGGCTGTTAGTAGTGTGTATGTTGTAAGTGTGATGTATATTGTTCAAGATGTGATGTGTGTCATGTGTCTCTCTCATCTGGGCTTTTATATGGTATAGAACAAAGAACTATTAAAATTACCATAAGTTAAACCCAGAGGCAGTGACATGAACATCATTGGCTAGAACATCTTAACCATTAACTGGTGATGTCATAGGGTGACACCTCTTGGTCCACCAGTATATTAAAATTAAATAAGATTTCTTCATTTAAGATTATTATAACATAACAAAATGTAACCATGCTTTCATCTACTAAATGTCCATTCAATCCACCAGGTATCTGAATAAAGAATTAATCTTGATAACACCATTCTCATTATTTAATATATCTTATTTAAAATATATATTGGTTTTTACTTTTTAACCCAAGACTTCAATTACCGTAGTCAGCAAAAATGGCAGTATTGCATTGCACTTTAGGTTCAGCATACATCAATATTTATCTTCAAATAAACTTCGAACCTTTATATTGACCAATAGCTTACACCCCAGACTTTCTAGAGTCTAGCAAGGTCAAACAAAATGTTATGATGCTTTACCACTTACAAGGATTAACATGAAGTCTTTCTCGACATACAGAGATGAGTCATCAAATCAGTAAAGTGAGAATTTAGCAAAATATGAAACAATATAATGTATAACAATTTTCTACATATCTATGTATGTTATTCATATATTTCAGTGTTAATATTATGTTACATATAAGATTATAACATATCTGTAAATCCTATTTTTAAATGGATCTAAGCATAGAACATACTGACTTGTTTAAAATACTGACTAAGGTTTATGATTCCAAACAGAGATAAGATTACCTTGGAAAAGTGTCAGCTAGTCTTTATCTTAAAGTAAGTCAACAGACTATCTATTTATTTTAGCTCAACACAACCTGTCTGGGATAAACTTGTTGAATAGCCACTTTTCCTGCATAGGCACTTTTTGTTAAAGGAAATTTAACAGTTTAGCAACCTGACAAAAATGGATGTCATTGCTAATTCTATACAGATCAAAATATGACATATAATTTCTATTTGTGAAATTAACTTCCCCAAATAACCCTGACATATCCCCCCCTTCCTCCCAGTAGTTTGGTGATCAACCTTAACTAACTGGGAGGAAGTCTCAGTTTCAGGAAAAAGAAAAATGTCCTTCCTCTTTTCTAAGAGAGTAGTTCATATTGGGGATCGTTCATTATAACTTTCAAGCAAAGCGATGAAAATGAAAAAAAAACAGTTCCAAGTGTCAGTTCGTAGCGACTTTGCTATTGTTAGCCATGTCACAACTGTTCCTTGTTAGTCTTTTGAATTTCAATCTCTTAGTAAAGAAACTCAAGTTTCCTTGAACTCTCCAACTTTAGCTTGCAAAGTTTTGGTAGATATAGAAATGAACTACTGCGATGGTATTGCAATTACCATTCAAAACGCAGTAAAACAACGTTGGCAAATAGGAATCCGAGAAATCTCCTTGAACGTGGATTGAACAATGAATGGTCTCAGCATGGTCTAGAGTGTCATACACCTAGACTGAGTTTTGCTCACATCTCCTTCAACTGAAAACATGAGGTAGTGCGATTCCTCCTAATGGATTTCCTCGGATCAAATGCACAAAGATCTTTTAAAACAAATCTTCCTCTCTGTCAACAAGAATCTTGGGCATCTCGCAGCATGATTCCTGAAGAGGTACTTGATTCAATGAGGGGTTCTGTCCTGAGCTGGGCTCAAAGGAGTGATATGACCCATCCGATTGCCGCGTCTATGGTTAACATCATCGTCTGTACCAATCAACGACCTGGCATGGAAGGTTACTCTCTCTCTATTGGATGAAATATACAGTATGAATATATATTCTTATCAATTGACATTTCAATGTGAGGTTGGTGATCTAAGCTTTCTCAGAGTTCTCCTTTATTCCATTGTGGGATCAGTCTTTTATCTGACCACCATGGAATGTGAGACTAACTTCTGGGGCTCATTAACATGGGGATGTGTTTATCGCCATGGATACCACACATTGAACAATTGTACAACGATACAATATTTTGTTTAAATTTACCTACTACTTAGGAGAAAAATATATTATACCTCCCCCTTTGGGGCATCAATGCGATCATGGTAGGCAACAAAACTACCTGACATTAAGGATTCCTTCTTGGTTACCGTATACAACCTTTAACCTCTTGACTTCATTACGTCATTAGGGTTTGATCCTCCTTGGTATCACCGTCATTGGTGATTTTTTTGAAATGTGCCCGCTTTGAGCGACCTGTTTGAGTCAGAGGGATGAAGTGACCACTGAAAAATAGGAGGATAGTTAGAATCTAACAACCAGGATCCCCGCCAGGGATTTTCAGGATCCTCAATACTGTGACCTGGGGATAAAATGGTGTTAGAACCTCTGTCTCCTATGCCTTTTCAGTGTATCCCTCTGCTTCCTGACCACTTGGGCATTTAAAGATTTTGTGGCTTTTGGCTGGCCACAGGTTTTGTTCCTAAATAGGAATTATTTTAGTTCTGGGCTGCAGCGCCCTGAGTGAACCAAGTGATCATCCGATCCAACTTGGCATCTACTCAACTGAAAACCTTTTCAGAATTTAATTTTTGGCTCCGCCTCCTGCGGTGCCTATGTCTCTCGGGTACAGACAGATGGGACAGATCCCCATCAGAACTACTTGCTCTGTTCTGGTGTGAGATCTGGGCCTTAACGTCTCTTGATCTTCCCGAGGGTTTTGGGGAGCCCTAAGATGGGGCAAATCCCTATTTATTTGTGGGGTCCCCCCCCTTTGTTAAGGATATTGGGCATAGCGAGGATTTCCCATCCTCAAGGGTTAATTGGGCTCTTTGGGGATACTCTCTGGAGATTCTTTTAAACCTTGGGCCCTGTCCCCTTGGAAGGAAATCCTAAAATGGCCTCTGTTCCCCCCTCCTTATTGGTGGGGTGTCCGGTGTCCTCCTTGAGGTATCCGGTATAAATTCTTGCTCCTTTTTATTATTTTTTTTTCTTCAGTGTGAGGGTTTGAGGAGAAAGATGCGTTTCTGCATAATTTTGGTGACAGATTTACGCCTTTCTTTGCATTCACTGGTCTGTTGGATGGAGTACAAATCGTCACTCTCTTTTACCAACCACTCCAGTGAACACCTCAATTGGTACTCCCTTGCCAAACTTATTTTTACGTACCTAGGCAATGCTTCAAAGCACAGGGATTTAAATTCCCGATGGTTGTACTCAGGCCCCTTCATTGAAGGGTGTTAGGCACTTTTGAGTACACCAAAAATTAAATTGGGCTTTGGTGCTGTGTACATTTTACATTATAGATAGCAGCTCTAGCAGCAGTAAGGTTTTTGTTTTTTTTTTTTGTGTGGGCCGACTTTTAAATTACATCCTTGAGGCACAACACAGAAAGGCTGTTTTCATATGCCTCAGGATTATTAACAATGTCTAAGAACCCTTTCGTAATAAAAATCGGGACAGTACTCTTTTAAAACAAACTTTTTAAATTCTGGAGGTGTATGGTATCTTTTTAGGGGTGCTAGTCTTTTTGCAGTGACCTTGATATGACTCGTACCTATTAATGTATGGCTGCCCAATTTCTGCCCTCCTATATTAGGAATATGGCTGGGGTAGGACTCTTTGCCTGACTCTTCCCCCCCTTGTCTGGGTCATAACCATCAGACTGGGAGTCATATCTGGGTCTAATTAATTATTTAATATTTAATGCAGGACTAATAAGCATTACCCTTTTGCATGGACACCATAACCTTTTGGAACTCTCCTATTTATTTACTAATGAGTTCCTGTCCTTACTGAACTGTTACATTTTTTTATTTTATTTTATTTTTAAATTTTCCACTGCTGGTTACTCAGCAACTTTTGCTAGAAAACATTTTTCCTTGCTTAAAACTTCCTACTCATTGCATTAATGATTTACATTGCTCTTACAAATGTTTACTTTCATTACAGTTTTCTTGATAAGACTTCTGCCACAGTTCTACTTTACTCTTTCACGCTACATTCTCTGAACTGATGTGTCCCAATAGAGGTTACTTTCACCTGCTCAAGGAGGTTCCTTATCTCACTTCCTATTATTTGGAGTGGAGATTAGAACTTTACTAAATTCCTTTTTGCTGAGCCTTCTGGTGCAGTTCCTCACAGAGATATAGTAAGATTGGCATGACTCTAAAAGTATGTGATCACGCTTCCTGACGTCTTTGGTGTTAGATAAGCTATAGGTGAGTTCATACAGCGGGTTATCCTCTACCCACATCAGGTGCCCATATTTGGCCCAACTTTTTCTGAGGATTTTGGTATGACTCCAACCAGCCTTACATATTACACCATTTCAGACTCAGAGAGGTGTCTCTACATATTCTAGATCTGTGCCAAATCCACTGGGACTGTGGGATTAACATCTTGCCAAAGTTGGCAGCGTGAACCTTACCTTCTGTAGACATTTTTAAGGCATTTCTATCAACATCACAATCAATAAAAAAAATTACATTTTTTTTTTTTTTTCAGTTATGAATTATGTCATCATGATCATAATTATGATTGGTATATGTAAGATATTATTAATATCTCAGCAGTGCCTCCATTATGTCAGAATTAATAATTAATAATAATTAATAATATCTCGCTGTGCCTCCATTATATCAGAATGTTGATACTGCTCTGACTATAACAGTATCTATTTATGGTTAATAATAAGCAAAGATCTGTGTGAAAGGAGAATCTCAACTCATTCCATAAATCTATATGTAGCGAGTCCTTTTTTATTGAATAATTTCTTTTTAAAAGCATATACCAATCTTAGTGAAAACAGTCTACAGTATGGAATATATAAAAGGTTTATTCACGAGACATGTAATCACGATAAATGATCAAACTTGAGATGACACAAAAAAAATATAACTTCACAAAAATACAAACTTCAAACAACAACTGCAATGTGATTGGTAGCTCAATAATGAAAGTGAAACTGAAACAAAGTTAAAGTGAAACGAAAGCAAGATTACCATTTTTCCCAGATGTAGTAAAAACCATATTTAATGTATACTATACAATCAGACCACAATAGTCTGCGCCATGCACAACTTGATAATCACCTCACTGCAGATGAAGTGAGAATAGGCTATGCAAAACGTGAAACTAATACGCCAATATGCGCTTAATCTGATATTAATAAAAATGTTATAAAAACAAAAATCATCTCTTTAGAGAAAAATCTACATATGGTTTATACGGCTGGGATTATACTCTCGTTACCCCTTAAATATGAAATGAAAAACATTTCAGGAAGTATATAAACAATATTGAATAATAATCAAATAATTAGCAAGGCATCATTACCATATTTGAAATGGTGCTAGCTTAGAATAGTAGTTACTAGGTTCCTTAAGATGGCTGCATTTCCAAGATGGTGGCCAATTAGGGAGGAGTTTCGCTTGGCGTCCCTCAAAGGTTCAGATACATGGCAGATTGAAATGGAGTCATCTGTGTAGATGAGTCTGTGCATGGCTGTTAGTAGTGTGTATGTTGTAAGTGTGATGTATATTGTTCAAGATGTGATGTGTGTCATGTGTCTCTCTCATCTGGGCTTTTATATGGTATAGAACAAAGAACTATTAAAATTACCATAAGTTAAACCCAGAGGCAGTGACATGAACATCATTGGCTAGAACATCTTAACCATTAACTGGTGATGTCATAGGGTGACACCTCTTGGTCCACCAGTATATTAAAATTAAATAAGATTTCTTCATTTAAGATTATTATAACACAACAAAATGTAACCATGCTTTCATCTACTAAATGTCCATTCAATCCACCAGGTATCTGAATAAAGAATTAATCTTGATAACACCATTCTCATTATTTAATATATCTTATTTAAAATATATATTGGTTTTTACTTTTTAACCCAAGACTTCAATTACCGTAGTCAGCAAAAATGGCAGTATTGCATTGCACTTTAGGTTCAGCATACATCAATATTTATCTTCAAATAAACTTCGAACCTTTATATTGACCAATAGCTTACACCCCAGACTGTCTAGAGTCTAGCAAGGTCAAACAAAATGTTATGATGCTTTACCACTTACAAGGATTAACATGAAGTCTTTCTCGACATACAGAGATGAGTCATCAAATCAGTAAAGTGAGAATTTAGCAAAATATGAAACAATATAATGTATAACAATTTTCTACATATCTATGTATGTTATTCATATATTTCAGTGTTAATATTATGTTACATATAAGATTATAACATATCTGTAAATCCTATTTTTAAATGGATCTAAGCATAGAACATACTGACTTGTTTAAAATACTGACTAAGGTTTATGATTCCAAACAGAGATAAGATTACCTTGGAAAAGTGTCAGCTAGTCTTTATCTTAAAGTAAGTCAACAGACTATCTATTTATTTTAGCTCAACACAACCTGTCTGGGATAAACTTGTTGAATAGCCACTTTTCCTGCATAGGCACTTTTTGTTAAAGGAAATTTAACAGTTTAGCAACCTGACAAAAATGGATGTCATTGCTAATTCTATACAGATCAAAATATGACATATAATTTCTATTTGTGAAATTAACTTCCCCAAATAACCCTGACAGTCTGTTTAATAAGGTGTTCTGTGCTTATACTTAGGATAATGTGTAATGTAGTTTGTTTTAGCCTTGCTGCAGTGCTGAGTTAATTAGCATGTTAATTATAACATTGTCTAGATCTGGATTCCCATCCATCTACTGTTTCTGTCCAGATGGCTAGGTAATTAGCTCAGGTTAATTATGTTTCTGTATACAATTTCATCTGCATTTGATAATGTAATCAGGCACCTGACCTGGTGTGATATATATTGTGTGTGAGTCTGTTTAACAAATGTTCCAAATCTTATACGATCTAAGTTGTCAGCTAGACTTGTATATTGCAGCAATAATATCTGATATCTATGTTCAAGACTGGAGGAAGCGGTATCTGGACGGAAGCACACAAGCACATTGTGGGTTGCGGTTCTATTACAGCTATTAATATTATTATACAGGATTTATCCCACAGCTATTACCTTGTGTACCACCTCCCCCTCCTTTTAGATTGTAAGCTCCATGAGCAGGGCCCTCCTATTCCTTCCGTATTGAACTGTATTGTAATCATACTGTGGCCCCTCTACATTGTAAAGCACTGCGTAAATTGTTGGCGCCATATAAATCCTGTATAATAATAATTTATTTATCGCCAACAGTTCTTTACAATATAAAGGGAGACAAAAAAATGAAAATGAAAAAAAAAATGATTAGGTCCCCGCTCGTGAAGCTTACAATCTAAAAGGGAGGAGTGGTGGTACTAAATATAATAGCTGTGGAGGTGAGCTGATGGAAGTGGTCAACATACAGTTTTGAGGTGGAGGTGGAGGTAGAGGTGGAGGTGGAGTAGGTTTCTCTGAATAAATTCATTTTTAGGGATCGTCTAAAGGTGGATAGGTTAGGACAGTGCTGGAGAACCTTGGCACCCCAGATGTTTTGGAACTACATTTCCCATGATGCTCAACTATACTGCAGAGTTCATGAGCATCATGGGAAATGTAGTTCCAAAACATCTGGGGTGCCAAGGTTTGCCATCACTGGGTTAGGAGATAACTGGACAGATTGGGTTAGTATTTAGTATTTAAAATGTTATACATTGGAAAAGTAGAAGCCAGTGTAGGGATTGATAAAGTGGGCCAGCAGTCAGAGTAATACAGAACTCTTTTTTGCATGGACATATTTTATAATAATCAACATCTGTTTTTCACTTATGTACACAGCCATTGAAAACTCATCAACTGGTAAGTGTAATTTATTATTTTATTACTCAACATAATTTAGGGTATTGGAAGAAAACTGCCAATCCGATTCAAATTTCGTAGGTCTCTATGATGCCTAGATTTACATACTCATGCTCATCCATTGGAAGTGCAACGTGTAGCAACCAGTCTCACTCAGTCCTCATATTCCAGTTATGGGACCTTAGTAAACTTCAAGCTGATTAGTTGCCCTGGTCACCGCAAAGCTCTCATTATTAGGGATATACCGATTATCGGCAAAGCCAATATATGGAGGGCCGTTCTGCACTTTCCCCGATATATCGGAATCGGCCCCAGAGGTTACCGATATTGCCGATATTCCTGCAGCTGCCTGCAGCTAGAGGCATCACCCCGGTACCGGCGTCCATAGCCGACGGTCGGCTGTCTTGTAATGATGCTCAGCTGTCATTACAAGGAGCGGGAGGGGATGTTCCCCCCCCTCCCGCCGTGTCCCGCAGCTCGCCCGGGTCTCCCGTCCCACAGGGAAACCTAGGTATCCTACCTGCACGGTCGCCGAAGAGAAGACCCGATCAAAGCCGCATTCGGCTCTGATCAGGTCTCCATGTAAAAACCCGGAAGTGATTTCATGACATCACTTCCGGGTACTCGGCGCCAAAATCAAAAAAATGACAGCATTCAAAACAGCCAAACTTGGCGTTTTGAATGCTTTTAAGTGCAGAGGAGGGGTTTAGGGGTGTTTTAGACCCCCAGATCTCTCCACAAGAGTACCTGTAAAAAAAAAAAAAATTTTTTAAATGTCTGAAAATATTGGCAGATATCGGCTGATACCGATTTGCGATGACCAAAATATCTGTATCGGTATCGGCAATAAAAAACGATATTGGTTGATCACTAATTATTATTATTAATATTATGATTATTTATGTTGTTTTAGCAAACGGAATGTACTTTATGGGCAAAAGTATGTCAGAACCCCACTCAAAACATTTGAGCAGCTTAGATGTTTCTAGTGAATGCCTTTTTTAATAGTACATCATACAAAGACATTTTAGTCAACTGAGTACAACACAACCTTGTGGCAACAGTTTGAGAAAGGGCCTTTTCTATTCCAGCATGAATGAATTCATTTATATATATATATATATATATACAGTGGGTACGGAAAGTATTCAGACCCCCTTAAATTTTTCACTCTTTGTTATATTGCAGCCATTTGCTAAAATCATTTAAGTTCATGATTCTTCCTCTTGAATGTACACATAGCACCCCATACTGACAGAAAAACACAGAATTGTTGACATTGTTGCAGATTTATTAAAAAAGAAAAACTGAAATATCACATGGTCCTAAGTATTCAGACCCTTTGCTCAGTATTTAGTAGAAGCCCCCTTTTGATCTAATACAGCCAGGAGTCTTTTTGGGAAAGATGCAACAAGTCTTTCACACCTGGATTTGGGGATCCTCTGCCATTCCTCCTTGCAGATCCTCTCCAGTTCTGTCAGGTTGGATGGTAAACGTTGGTGGACAGCCATTTTTAGGTCTCTCCAGAGATGCTCAATTGGGTTTAAGTCATGGCTCTGGCTGGGCCATTCAAGAACAGTCACGGAGTTGTTGTGAAGCCACTCCTTCGTTATTTTAGCTGTGTGCTTAGGGTCATTGTCTTGTTGGAAGGTAAACCTTCGGCCCAGTCTGAGGTCCAGAGCACTCTGGAGAAGGTTTTTGTCCAGGATATCCCTGTACTTGGCCGCATTCATCTTTCCCTCGATTGCAACCAGTCGTCCTGTCCCTGCAGCTGAAAAACACCCCCACAGCATGATGCTGCTGCCACCACCATGCTTCACTGTTGGGACTGTATTGGACAGGTGATGAGCAGTGCCTGGTTTTCTCCACACATATCGCTTAGAATTAAGGCCAAAAAGTTATATTTTGGTCTCATCAGACCAGAGAATCTTATTTCTCACCATCTTGGAGTCCTTCAGGTGTTTTTTAGCAAACTCCATGCGGACTTTCATGTGTCTTACACTGAGGAGAGGCTTCCGTCGGGCCACTCTGCCATAAAGCCCCGACTGGTGGAGGGCTGCAGTGATGGTTGACTTTCTACAACTTTCTCCCATCTCCTGACTGCATCTCTGGAGCTCAGCCACAGTGATCTTTGGGTTCTTCTTTACCTCTCTCACCAAGGCTCTTCTCCCCCGATAGCTCAGTTTGGCTGGACGGCCAGCTCTAGGAAGGGTTCTGGTCGGACGCCAACTCCTGTGTCCAACACTATGGTGGAAAGCGCGGAGCGCGCGAAGCGCGCGTAGCGCACGCCAACTCCTGTGTCCAACACTATGGTGGAAAGCGCGGAGCCTACGCCACCCCCTGTGTCCAACACTAGGTGGAGCTATGACCTTTGACCTCTGAGCAAAAAACTCCTAACCTTTGACCTTTAGGGTGTGTCCATGACCTGGGGTGGGTCCATGATCCATTTCCTGTGTCAAAACCATCCCCTGTGTCATTACCGGCAATAGGCAACCCTAACCCTAACCCTAACCCCCAACCCCAACCCTAACCCCAACCCCAACCCCAACCCCAACCCTAACCCTAACCCTAAACCCTAACCCTAACCCTAACCCTAACCCTAACCCTAACCCTAAACCCTAAGCCCTAACCCTAACCCTAACCCTAACCCCAACCCCTAACCCCAACCCCAACCCCAGCCCAGTGCAGCAGAAATCTTTTTGTAACCTTGGCCAGATCTGTGCCTTGCCACAATTCTGTCTCTGAGCTCTTCAGGCAGTTCCTTTGACCTCATGATTCTCATTTGCTCTGACATGCATTGTGATCTGGAAGGTCTTATATAGACAGGTGTGTGGCTTTCCTAATCAAGTCCAATCAGTATAATCAAACACAGCTGGACTCAAATGAAGGTGTAGAACCATCTCAAGGATGATCAGAAGAAAAGGAAAGCACCTGAGTTAAATATATGAGTGCCACAGCAAAGGGTCTGAATACTTAGGACCATGTGATATTTCAGTTTTTCTTTTTTAATAAATCTGCAACAATGTCAACAATTCTGTGTTTTTCTGTCAGTATGGGGTGCTATGTGTACATTCATGAGGAAGAAGAATGAACTTAAATGATTTTAGCAAATGGCTGCAATATAACAAAGAGTGAAAAATTTAAGGGGGTCTGAATACTTTCCGTACCCACTGTATATATATATATATATATATATATATATATATATATATACTGTAAAGTGCCTTGAGAAAGTATTCATACCCCTTGAAAGTTTCCACGTTTTTGCATGTTCCAACCAAAAACGTAAATGTATTTTATTGGGATTTTATGCCATAGACCAACACAAAGCAGCACATAATTGTGAAGGAGAAGTAAAATAATAAATGATTTTAATTTTTTTTTTACAAATTTGCTAAAAGTATGGCGTGCATTTGTTTTCAGACCCCTTTACTCTGATACCCCTAACTAACATCTAGTGGAACCAATTGCCTTCAGTAGTCATCTAATTAGAAAACAGGGTCCACCTGTGTGTAATTTAATCTTAGTATAAATACAGCTGTTCTGTGAAGCCCTCAGAGGTTTGTTAGAGAACCATAGTGAACCAACAGTATCATGAAGGCCAATGAACACACCAGACAGGTCAGGGATAAAGTTGTGGAGAAGTTTTAAAGCAGGGTAAGGCTATGAAAAAATATGCCAAGCTTTGAACTACTCACGGAGCGCTGTTCAATCCATCATCAGAAAATGATAAGAGTATGGCACAACTGCAAACCTGCCAAGACATGGCCGTCCACCTAAACTGACCTGCCGGGCAAGGAGAGAATTCATCAGAGAAGCAGCCAAGAGGCCCATGGGAACTCTGGAGGAGCTGCAGAGATCTATAGCTCAGGTGGGAGAATCTGTCCACAGGACAACTCTCTAGATGTGCAAAGCTGGTAGAGACATCCCCAAAAAGACTTGCAGCTGTAATTGCAGGGAAAGGCGGTTATACAAATTATTCACTAAGGGGGGGTGAATACAAATGCACACCATACTTTTCACAGATTTATTTGTAAAATAAAACTTTGAAAACCATTTATCATTTTCCTTCCACTTCACAATTATGTGCCAGTTTGTGTCGGTCTATCACATTAATTCCCAATAAAATACATTTATGTTTTTGGTTGTCACATGACAACATATGGAAAATGTCAAGGGGTATTTATACTTTTTCAAGGCACTGTATATATATATATATATATATATATATATATATATATATAACATTGATTTTTCAGATTGTTCACTTGTTATCCCCTTGCTTTAATTTATTCTATCTTTTTCCTTAGGTCTGCTCTACCCATATGACTCCATAAATCGGACTACCAGTCCAGCATCGGATGATGGATCTTCTCCTCTAATACCTCTCTCTATAAGTCTTCCCTTGTTTGAGAATACTTACAGTTCTTTGTATGTAAGTATGAAAGATGGACTCCCACAAAGGCATACAGTCAAATTTGCTAATGGAGTTGGTATATTTTTCTAAAGTCACCATTTCCTCCTTGAATTGTTCACTCTGGTCACCTCCCGATGCCCATTTTTCTGTTAGAACTTGTTTATGTTCCCGCTGATCATAAGTCTTGAGTTGAAAATGTTTAAAAATTCTGCTAGTCATCTACCTAGGTTGGGTAGAAGTGCCTTTTTTGGGCTTTTTTGTCAGAAAATAGTTGCAGGACCTCAACACCCCCCCCACACACACACACCCACACACCATATTGTGGCTCATTGTGCGTGCTGTATAAAATGGTGGGTATGGGCAAATTGCAATGAGAGGGTCTTAAAGGGGTGTTGTTAATTAAAACTAGGACAGGGCACAGGGTGGTAGGGTTCAGTAGTGCATTACACACAGCACAGGGCGCAGGGTTCAGAAGTGCATTACACACATGGTCCAGGGTTCAGGAGTACATATTTGACAGACCAGTTTATAATAACAAAAAATGACTTCCCCCAAATTCCCACCCCTCCGGGTAGACAGATCTCCCCCAAATTCCTCCCAAAAATCCAATTCTAGCTTTCCCATTATTTACTCTTAGTTACTGTCTGTTCTGTCCCTTCCAATCAAAAAGCAACAGCCATCATTCACTTCTGTATCCCCTGTCCATAGCTTACCTCTGCAGCCCTTGGCCATAAATCACCTCTGCACCTTCCATCCACAGCTCTCCTCTGCATATCCCCATCTTCCCTTCTGCACCCCTGTCTGTGGCTCACCTCTGCACCCCCGTTCACAGTTCACCTTTTCAACCCTGTTCGTAGCTTAGATCTGCACCTCCATCTGTGACTAACTTCTGCACTTCCATCTCCAGTTAACCTCTCCACCCCCATCTGCAGCTCACCTCTGCACCCCCATCTGCAGCTCACCTCTGCACCCCCATCTGCAGCTCACCTCTGCACCCACATCTGCAGCTCACCTCTGCACACCAATCTGCAGCTCACCTTTGCACCCCCATCTGCAGCTCACCTCTGCACCCACATCTGCAGCTCACCTCTGCACACCAATCTGCAGCTCACCTTTGCACCCCCATCTGCAGCTCACCTCTGCACACCCATCTGCAGCTCACCTCTGGACCCCCATCTGCAGCTCATCTCTGCACCCCATCTGCAGCTCATCTCTTCACCCCATCTGCAGCTCACCTCTGCACTCCTGTCCACAGCTCCCCTCTGCACACCCCCCCCCCCTTCCACAGCTCACCTGCAACTCCCCCCAACAGCTCTGCAGCCCTCTTCCACAGCTCCTTAACTCTGCATCCTCCATACAATTCTCACATCTGCGCCCCCTCCTCGGCTCTTACCTCTGCACCCCCTTCTCCACAGCCTTCACCTCTGCACAACTACCCCTTCACTGCCCTAATCTTTGTCCCCCCGCCCTCAAAGCTCTACCATCTAAGTATTGGTGTTGAGATGCAATAGTTGACCTACTGTATGGTAAAGCTTAATAAAAACTGCCAAATCTTAGGTCCCAATTACACCTCAGCGTTTTGCAAAATGAAGCTCAAAGCTCCAAAACGCTAGAGGAGGAAAAAAATCAATTGTTCTCTATGGAGACTGTTCACATCTCCACTCCAAGTCACCTGAAGCAAAACGCCTGAAGCTTAAAAAAGTTCTGAAGCTTTTTTTGTAGCTTGAATCGGGCGATTTGGCGCATTTTTATTCACATAAAAGTAAATGGAAACGCGCCGTTCACGCGTTTTTGTGGGCATTTGCACATTTTTGCACATGTTTTTGCAGGATTTTCAGCTCAGATGAAAAAATGTAAAAAAAAATAAAATAAAAATAATAGCAATAATATATAAATAAATAAATGTAAACTAAATATACAAATAATTAAAAATCATCATAAATAAATAAAATAAATTAATTATATGTAATATTACATACATAAATTATAATAACTCCTAAACTTAAAAAAAGATTAAATAAACTATTATAAATAATAATAAACACCCAAACCTGGAAAAAAGATATTAATAATAATATTAATAATAATAATAATAATATTAAGATTTCCCCCCTTAACCACTTCTGGACCGGAAGATTTTCCCCCTTAACCACTTCTGGACCGGAAGATTTTCCCCTTTAACCTCCCTGGCGGTATTCCCGAGTGTGGCTCGGGGTGGAATTTCAGTGCCAATAGCGGTAGCCCCGAGCCACACTCGGGGTACCGCCAGGGAGCATCGCTGGTTCCTGGTAGAGGGGTTACTTACCTTGTCCCCGGGATCCCGCGATGTGTCCCTGCAGCATACGGTGGCCGGATCTTCCACCCGATGCTGTAAGCCCCGGCTTCCGTCTCCTGCGACGTGTCGCTCGCAGGGGGCTGGAACTGGCTGAAAATTTGAAAAGTAAAACACACAAACACACTGATATATTGTAATCCTATTGGATAACATTACAAAATAAAATAAATTGACATTAGTTTGCCCCCCCCCCCCCCAGTGCCCTTTCCTGCAGTTTTACTGTACTTTATATATATATATATATATATATATATATATATATATGTACAAATTAAAGATATAAGCAATAAGGTGATGTCATGACATCACTTCCGGGTACTCGGCGCCAGAGTCTAAAAAATGACAGCATTCAAAACAACCAAACTTGGCATTTTGAATGCTTTTAAGTGCAGAGGAGGGGTTTGGGGTCTTTTAGATCCCCAGATCTCTCCACAAGAGTACCTGTCAAGTAAAAAAAATAAATAAATAAAAATTTTAAATGTATAAAAATATCAGCCGATACCGATATGCAATGTCCAAAATATCGGAATCGGCAACGAAAAATGGACGATCACTAGTATTATTGCCAGATGCTTATTTTCCTTTTGTTGTGACCCCAATGGGGGACTTTCTTACTTTCAGTATTGTGATTTGGATAGTTGTGATCTATGCTTGTGCAATGTACTGTTTACTACCCATGGCATTGGAGCAAAGACAGTGAGACCTCACGATTTGAGGACCTGAGGGTACATACTGAGTATTTTGGGTGGACTGACCCTTTATCTGAAGAATAGCGAACTGTTCTTTATGGACTGCTAGAAACTTAGGATTAGTCTATTTTCTATATGTGTTAATGAACCTTTGTAGAAGTGTGCCCCTCTTCATCACAAGTAAAAATGCTTTCAGCCCAAAATCCTAAAAATTTCAGATTAACATAACACAAACTCTGCCATTGCCCAGTATGAACTAACGTTGGCATCTTTTTGTTTAATAACCAGGTTGATAACAATGGACTGCTTTCATTCAATGCTCAAATTTCAACCTTTACACCCCAAAAACTCCCTGTAAATGGAAATAATTCATTCCTTGCCGTTTTCTGGGCTGATGTGTATAATGTGAATTCAGGGTACATATATTACCTGCAGAGCACAGATCCAAGTCTTTTGGCCCTGGCTACCTCAGATATCAGAAACTACACCGAAGATCTGACCTTCATAGCAAAATGGGTGTTTGTGGCCACCTGGGATAAAGTCCCGTACTATGGATCCTCATCAACCAAGGTATGGTGAGTCAGGTTCATGATTTCTGTGTTCTGTTGTAAAGATCAGAATCTACAGGTCCACTCGAGATTGATTCAGTGAAGAACCTAAAATGATCATAATTTAATCTTCTAATTCAGCATTATCAGAAGTAGGGATCGACCGATTATCGGCAAAGCCGATATCAATATATATCAAGGGTCGATATGCACTTTCCCCGATATATCGGAATCGGCCCCTGAGGTTACCGATATTGCAGATATTTCTGGAAAGTGCCTGTACCGGAGTGATGCCTGCAGCTAGAGGTGAAGCTGCAGGGAAGCTGATGGCTCTGATTGCTGCCTGACACCCGCGATCACTCCCGCAGAGAGAGAAGGACGGTCGGCTGTTGTAAACACAGCCGACCGTTGTTCTCCCTGCAATGACCATAGAGCCCATGTGATCCTTCTATATAGGAAAATATGTTTTGTATATAACATGGGAATTTTATATCCCCTGCCATAGCCCTCCCCCATATTCTCCAATTCCACCCTACATTAGTGTCTGACTCATCTGCCCAATTATATTACATAGTTACATAGTAGTTGAGGTTGAATAAAGACAACAGTTCACCGAGTTCATCCTGTGTAGGTGTGTGTGGACATAATAATTTCCCATACCCCTGAATGTTTTGATCTGGATATGTACATCCAAGAGTCTTTTAAAAGTAGCCATACTCCCCGCAGTTACCACCAGTTGTGGAAGAGCGTTCCACAATCTTATTGTCCTTACTGTAAAAAAAACCCTTGCGTAGCCTGAGGTTAAATCGCTTCTCCTCTAATCTCATTGTGTGGCCTCATGTCCTCTTACATTCCTTGTGACTGAATAGTTTTTTTTCTATGCTGAGATCACCATTGAGGTATTTGTAAATCGATATCATGTCTCCTCTCAGGCATCTCCTTTCTAGGGAGAATAAATCAAGCGCTTCTAAACTCTCTTCATAATTAAGGTCTTCCAATCCCCTAATTAGTTTAGTTGCCCTTCTCTGGACTCTCTCCAGTTCCAACAATTCCTTTCATAGGGTTGGCGATCAGAACTGGACAGAATACTCCAGATGTGGTCGGACCAGTGTTTTATAAAGTGGTAGGATTATAGATTTATCTCTGGAATACATCCCCTTCCTTATGCATGCTAATATTCTGCCAGCTTTGGCAGCTGCAGCTTGACATTGCATGCTATTGCTTAGTCTATCCTCTACCAGGACTCCCAGATCCATATTCTACTTCTTCCTTTCTCTTCTATCCCAGTTACTTTAAATACTTTTCTGACCTTCACGTGATCCTCTCCCCTGGCACAGCAGATCTCCTTCCATTTAGGTGCAAACCATCGTTAGCATATAGGTTGCACCCCAATGAAAAGCCAGCAAAAAAGCTCTAGAAACCCAACTCCTTTCCTCTACACTTACTCTTTATACTTGCTTTTAGCTCTGTAAGCTGACCCTGTACTGCAATGCATGGAACTTGTCCACCAGTAGTAGATGTGGTATGCTAAAGGGGAATGTGTATTCTATGCAGCATGGATGCAAGTTGGGAGCCAATTAGAAAAAGTGGCCAACCCTCATAAAGCATATGTGTTATAAGCACTAGTATGCATGATAATTCATGTCAACACCCATGGTAACACACATGCTTAAAGAGTTGACCCTTCATTGCGTTAGTACTTAGGCAAAAAGCAAGAAAACTGTAGAAAACATGAGAAATGACGAATTAGGGCTCTGATAAATGTGTGCCATTGACTTCTACATTTAGGGGCCCTGAATCAGTTTTAATGCATTGTTTTTCCTCGTTCCATCCCAGGTCAACACATTCCAGGTTGTATTGATCAGTGATGGAAAGTCCACGTATGTTTTATATAACTATGCTGACATTCAGTGGACAACCGGAACAGCCAGTGGTGGTAATGCCACTACAGGACTTGGAGGGATTCCGGCTCTGGTAAGAAAACCTGAAGTGCTGAGCTTTGGATCCAGCTATTTAAATCGTAACTCCACTTTTGTTGAGAAAAATGGGCCTGCATCCCTTTAGACGTGTTCCTATTGGGAGTATCTCACCAAAAATGACATTTTTATTGCAGGGGACTCCAGAAATCTGACTTGTATCTTAATGCAGACTTCTGGGAAAATTGGAGAGCCAATCACACAAGCAGGAAATTATGTTTCTGGGGGTGTGGTCAGTATACATTCTGTGTACAGAAATAGAAAAAAATAAAAAAGATGGGGCTTTTGGAAGGCTGGTGGGGAAGGGGAGGATCACAACTCTAACACAATTATTTCATAAAATAAAACATGTTTATTAATCAAAAAGATGATAAGATCACATAAACATAAAATAAAAAAAGCACACATGAAAGAAACGCATGTGTAGAAATATACTCCCAGTGGGGAGTGTGTAACGCTCCTGCGTTTTATGTATGATGTGGATTTTCAGCTGCAAAAATATTCCACTTCAGTAGTCATGTAGAGAAACGCTGAGACACCATTCCCAACTCTCAATGACTCATCATGTGTGGATGATCTCAATTCAGCAAGTAAATACACACACTCAATAAGATGTTTCCTAGAGTGACTTATGTATATAGTAACACAGTGATGATAGGCTGAAGAGACAGGTTGGGTAGAGATGGTAGATGACAGACACTTGAAAGGAAATGTTCTTGAAAGTAAGATAGTAGCAGATGGGATGCAGATAGGTTTAGCAATCATGTATGGTAGCAGATGACAGAGTAGCAGGTGGACATACAAGAGAGATCAACCCAGTGCAAGAATAGGTGGTAGTAGGCTCAAGAGCTAGCAATCTTAGATAATGCAGATGTAGTAATAGTCCTTAGTATGCAGAGCTAGATAGTGTAAGCTTTAGTATGAAAGTTATAGAGGTTTCCCCTGTGGGGTACTTATCACTAATAGCAATGTAGCAGAGGAGAGGTTCGGCAAGAGCGGATGATCCGGTAGCGGGATACAGGGATCAGCGCAGCGTGGTTCCGACAGCGAGGTATGCTTGCAAGCATGAGAGCTTCAAGACAGGTTAGCATCAAGGCACAAAGCAGTTTGAACGAACACATGTGAGTGAGAGCCGGCGATCTAAATAGCCATCCAGTCCGGCGCTCAGTGATGACAGCATCAGTCTTAAAGGTGTATGCGCACCTTACCAAAAGAGAATGGTGGGGCGCATACACTTATGAAAGAGTAATTAGGGTACCCAAAGGTACCAGAACATTACAGAGTGCCGATACTTGTGTATCAATAGATGGTAGCGGTCTCTATGATTGCACGGTCTAGGGGTCCCCAGCAAGCCGACGCGTTTCGCAGCAAGGCTTCCTCAGGGCCAGAGAGACCAAAAAAGACAGATATTCCACTGCATCAGAGACCAGACCGACCACATGCGTAGAAAGGCAGGCTCTCACAATGCTGGTAGTGTGAAGGATGACCCCACTTCTGTGGTCAGGTGGGGTGTACCCATGATATTTGCCCTGTAAGGTACTCTCGATCCTTTGGGATTGCCTGCCTCATATGGACAGCCTACTATGATAAGGCTGATTTATCACCGCTGCAGAATTTAAGAGTGATGTCCCCACAATTTGAATATAATGAGCTGTATGCTAGCTATTAATGTCCAAAGGATTAGTGGAACGCTATAGTGGGCTCATATCGGTATAACTAGCCCAGTTCGGAGCTGCTTCCACCTATTGGCTCCTGGTGTCTGCCTTTCTACGCATGTGGTCGGTATAATTTGCATCGCATGTGATTGGCAGAGCAGTGCACTCCGAATCACATGCGATGCCTGTCATTGCACTAATGTGAACCGGGACTTAATATTTCCAACACACGCAAAGCTGGGGTTTGTTTTATCTAAATGTACTTATTATTACATTTTCGTTTCCCTTTGTGCTTTTTATGCTGTTATGCATTGGGTGATAGAGTGATTTTGCACCTCGCAGGCTGGATTAAACAATGAAAATGGCAGTGATTTCTATACCATCCCTGGTTCAATTACGCCATCTATAATCAATATAAAATCCACGAGCAACGTGAACCTGCCGGGACGTTGGGCTTTTAAGGTGGATAGTCGAATCGAAGTGCTGGGTAATATCTCAGGTCAGTGGAAGAATTTGGTTTATTATGAAATCTATAATATTTATACTAATATAAATCCATTTTATTTATTTTTTTAATGCTCCTGCACAGTTGTTTTTGCATGCTGTTCTTTGAAAAGATTCTGATTTATTCATGCATACGGCTTACTGTTGACTTTGATTTAAACTAGGGCTGTCTTTTGGCTGGTGTTTTATCAGGTAGATACCTACCGGTATAAATATGTATATATGTAATGATATTTGTTGTATATAATACATATATCTATGTAATGAATTTATTTATATTTCCCATATATGTAATGATATTGTGAACTGACTATAGCTGATTGCGCATGCACTTGTCAAAGTTACCCTGGAAACCCTACAAAAATTTGAAATTAGCCACTGGAGCAGAAGATTCCCCCCCCCCCCCCGTAACCACTTCTGGGCCCGAAGATTCTCCCCCTTAACCACTTCCGGACCGGAAGATTTTCCCCCTTAACCACTTCCGGGCCGGAAGGTTTTACCCCTTAACCACTTCTGGGCCGGAAGATTTTCCCCCTGAACCACTTCCGGACCGGAAGGTTTTCCCCCTTAACCACTTTTGGGCCGGTAGGTTTTCTCCCTTAACCACTTCTGGACCGGAAGGATTTCCCCCTCAACAACTTCTGGACCGGGAAGATTTTGCCCCTCTGCGACCACTTCTGGACCGGAAGATTTTCCCCCTTAACCACTTTAAGACCGGAAGGATTTGCCCCTCTTCCTCACCAGGCCCTATTTTGCGATTTGGCACTGCGTTACTTTAACGGACAATTGCGCGGTCGTGCGATGCTGTACCCAAATAAAATTGATGAAAAACAATATTTTTCACATTCTGCTCTATGACATTCTCAAAAAAGACACTTTAATGGGTAAGTATATAAAATCAGTACAAAATACACTTTTTTTTTTTTTTTTTTTATTTACTTCAAAAAAAGTTGTATTAATTATAACAATAATAATTTTAACCCACACTTTAAGCTGCTCAATACAATATATTATAAATAAAGTATTTATTTTTATTTACAATGGCTACATTTTCTATAATTTGACACTTTCAAAGGGGAAGTATATAAAATCAGAACAAATACACTTTTTTTTGTTGATTTTACGGCCCCATGCACACTGGACGTTTTTGGAGCTGCTGTTAGCATCGTCAGATGTTTTTTTTTTGCAGCTGCAGAACGCCCATCCATGTTATTCTATGGCATCATGCACACATAGAGCTTTTAGGAGCTCCAAGTGGCATAGGCGTTTTACAGCTCCAAAAAAAACCCAGGAACTGTGCGTTCTGGAGCTGCAGCGTCAAGCTGTAAAAACGTCTGACGCTGCTAAAGGCTGAATAACATTGCTGAACATGCGTTAGACCACGTTATACGTTTTTTTTTTTCCATTAAAAATCAATGGTTCCCTATGGGAGCCTATTGATTTGAATGGAAGTCGCACCGCAAGTCGGATCAGGATGACGCGACTAGCGCTGTGAGAATCTTGAGGGGGAACTCCACGCAAAAATGGGGAAAAAAACGGTGTGGGGTTCCCCCCCAGGTTCCAAACCAGGCCCGTCGGATCTGGTATGGAATTTGAGGGTAGCCCCACGCCGAAAAAACGGCGTGGGGTCCCCCCCAAAATCCATACCAGACCCTTATCCGAGCTCGCAGCCCGGTAGGGCAGGAAGGGGGAGGGGACGAGCGAGCGGCCCCACCCCCCCTGGACCATACCAGGCCACACGCCCTCAACATGGGTGCTTTGGGGCACGGGGGGGCTCTGCACCCCCCACCTCAAAGCACCTTGCCCCCATGTTGATGAGGACAAGGGCCTCATCCCCACAACCCTGGCCGGTGGTTGTGGGGGTCTGCGGGCAGGGGGCTCATTGGAATCTGGAAGCCTCCTTTAACAAAGGGACCCCCCAGATCCCAGACCCCCTCCCTATGTGAATGGGTATGGGGTACACTGTACCCCTACTCATTCACCCCATAAAAGGCAGTGTGTGTAAATAACGACAGGAGACGTTTTGAAAAGTTTATTAAAAATCTTCATCCGGTCTTCTCCGCTCCGGTCTTCTCCGCTCCGGTCTTCTTTCTTCTGGTCTTCTCCTCTCCGCTCTTCTACATGTTGGATTTTTATTATGTTTTAGTGCCTTTTTATCTTTTCTGTCTGTTTATCTAATATAACCTTGTCCTGCTTGCTTACACCCCTAAGGGCACAGTGTCACCACCAGGAACAAGGAGCAAAAATGTTTTACATTTCTGATATAATATTTTTTTGTTTATTATCCAACTGTAAGTAATCAGTGTCTATCTACTGTTTTAATGCTTATTATTAGAGGTAGGTTCACACTACTGTGGGTTGTGAGGCTCGCATTTGCAGCAGCATTATATACTGAAAACACAGAGAAAAAGTCCCTGGCCCCTTTTTTGAAAACCCGGCCACATGGAACCACATAATGCTTTGGTATCATGGGTTTTTACGCACTGCATTTTCCGATGCATGGGAATTACCCACTTAAGGACCGCCCACCATAGTTATACTGTGGCAGGCAGCCCCTCCTGCGCAAACCGATGTAGGTAAATGTCGGTCGCGTGCCTGCAGCTAGGGGGAGAGCGCGTGCTCCCACCCCCACTTGTCAGCGGGGACTCCAATGTACGGGGCTGGCGGCTCCGATTACCGCCTGACACCTGCAATCGCTCCCCACTGAGAGAGAGAAGAATGGTCAGATGTTGTAAACACAGCCGACCATCCTTCTTCCTGGAATGATCACAGAGCTCCTGTGATCCTTCTATATAGGATCACAGTTCTCTATGATCATTCCACAAGTCACGCCCCCCCACAGTTAGAATCACTCTCCTAGGCTCACATTTAACCCCTTGATCACCAAAAGTATTAACTCCTTCCCTGCCAGTGTCATTATTAAAGTAACAGTGCATATTTTTAGCATATTTTTTAACCCAAAAGTGTCAAAAATGTCAGTTAGGGGTCCGATATGTCACAGTCCCGCTAAAAATCGCAGATCGCCGCCATTACTAGTAAAAAAAAAAGCAATAAAAATGACATAAATCTTTCCCGTAGTTAGTAGACGTGATAACTTTTGTGCAAACCAATCAAAATACGTTTATTGCGATTTCTTTTTTTTTTTTTTTACCAAAAATATGTAGCAGAAAACACATTGGCCTAAAATGTTAAAAAACTTTTGATTTTTTATTTATTTTTTTTTTTTTCAGAATGTTATATAGCAGAATGTGAAAAATATTGTTTTATTTTTTGAAATTGTCGCTCTTTTTTTGTTTATAGCGCAAAAAATAAAAATCGCACAGGTGATCAAATACCACCAAAAGAAAGCTCTGTTTGTGGGAAAAAAGGGCATTCATTATATTTAGGTACAGCGTCGCACGACCGCGCAATTGTCAGTTAAATTAACGCAGTGCCGAATCGCCACAAATGGCCTGGTCATTAAGGGGGCAAATCCTTCCGGTCCAGAAGTGGTAATGGCATCTGTGCATCTGCTGAGGAGCGGTGCGTTTCAGTGAAAGTGAATTCAGGTACAGGAAACGTATGTGATTTACATTCATTCCCACTCTGTAATAGTGAGAACCCAGTCTAAAGCTTTTTCTTTTTTTTCCAAATGTTTCTGTTTGATTATTAATAACCTGAAGTGTAAACGGCACCCAGAGCGTTTTGTACCCTGACCCAGCCCTACCAGTCTCTGTGTCCCCTCTTTGCCCTGAAAGGTTGGCATATTCGCGGTTGACCTCAGGAATCCCTGACCCAATGACTTTATGTATTGGAGCAAGTGCAAGAGAATTCCAGGCAAGCAGCTAGAATGGAGGTCAGCAATGGAAGTCTCCATTCACTTCAAGAGGAATAGATAGATAGATAGATAGATAGATAGATAGATAGATAGATAGATAGATAGATAGATAGATAGATAGATAGATAGATAGATAGATAGATAGATAGATAGATAGATAGATAGATAGATAGATAGATAGATAGATAGATAGATAGATACGTAGATAGATAGATACGTAGATAGACAGATACGTAGATAGACAGATACGTAGATAGACAGATACGTAGATAGACAGATACGTAGATAGACAGATACGTAGATAGACAGATACGTAGATAGACAGATACGTAGACAGACAGACAGACAGACAGACAGACAGACAGACAGACAGACAGACAGACAGACAGACAGACAGACAGACAGACAGACCAGAATTTTTGCAGACCACTTCCTGGGCAAAAGAGATCTCAGAGACAGGTGGCGCGGTGGTAAAGTACGGAGTGCACTAGGCGCTTTTTATTAATGAGTTTTGTTGTTATATTACCCGGAGCAGTGAAGAGCTCCACCCATATTTTTCAACAGACTTGGGAAGGACCTTGCCGCGGTTCTGTTGCTCACAACCTGTTGACATCACTGCAGAGACCTGACTCCACATTCTTATAGCTTTTTTTTTTTGCTTTTTTTTTAATTTGTATACATAATTATGATCATTATAATAAATATTATAATTATATAATTTGGAGTCGTTTTCAAGTGTAGAGTGGCAAAGGGGATTTAAGGGCTTCCCAGCCATGTTTATTCATGACCATTGCATCTTAAATAAAGCAAAATAGTTTCCCATGCAGATGGTCTTCTTGGCTAGTAATGGGAAAATTTGGATGTGATCAGATTTGGAGACAGTTCCAGCACAGCCTACATGCAGTTTTTCTTCTCCCTTTTCATCTCCTTTTCCCTCTCCCTCCCTCACCCTCCCTCCTTCTCTCTCCCTTTCCCTCTTTCTCTCTCTTTCTCCCTCTCCCTCCTTATATCCCCCTCCCTCTCTCTCCCTCTCTCTCAATCCCTCTCCCTCCCTCCCTCCCCCCTTCCCCTCCCTCTTGCTCCCTCTCTCCCTCTCCTTTTCCCTCTCCCTCCCTCTCACTACCTCTCACCCCTCCCTCTCCCTCCCTCTCTCCTTCCCTCTTCTTCTCCCCCACTTCCTCTCCCTCCCCCTCTCCCTCTCCCTGCCTCTTCCCCTCCTTCTCTCCCTCTTCCTCCATCCCTCCCTCTACCTCTCCCTCTATCACTCCCTCTCCCTTTCCCTCCCTTTCCCTCCCTTTCTCTCTCTCTCTCCCTCCCCCTGCCTTTCTCCCTCTCTCTCCCTCCCTCCCTTTCCCCCTTTCCTTCAATCCCTCCCTCACTCCTTATCCCCCTCTCCCTCTCTCTATCTCTACCTCCCCCCCTCTCCCTCTCTTTCCCTCTCTTCCTCTCCATTTCTCCCTCTCCCTCCCTCTCTCTCTTTCCACCCTTTACTTCACTCCCTCCCTCTCTCCTTATCCCCCTCTCACTCTTTTTTCTAGCTCTACCTCCCTTCCTCTCCTTCTCCCCCACTTCCCCCCTCTCCTTCTCCCCCCCTCTCCTTCTCCCCCACTTCCTCTCCCTCCCCCCTCCCCCTCTCCCTCCCTCCCCCCCTCCCTCTCTCCCTCTTCCTCCATTCCTCCCTCTACCTCTCCCTCCATTCCTCCCTCTCCCTTTCCCTCCCTTTCTCCATCTCTCTTCCTCCCCCTGTCTTTCTCCCTCTCTACCTCCCTCCCTCCCTCCCTCTCTCCTTATCCCTCTCTCCCTCTCTCTCCATCTCTCCCTCCCCCATCCTTCTCCCCCTCTCCCTTTCCATCTCTTTCTCTCTCTCTCTCTCTCTCCCTCTCAATTTCTCCCCCTCCCTCGCTCTCTTTCCCTCCCTTTCCTTCACTCCCTCCCTCTTTTCTTAGCCCCCTCTCCCTCTCTCTCTAGCTCTACCTCCCCCTTCCCCCTCTCCCCCTCCCTCTCTCTCCCTCTCTTTCTCTCCTTCTCCCCCACTTCCTCTGCCTCCCCCTCCCTCTCTCCCTCTTCTTCCATCCCTCACTCTACCTCTCCCTCCATCCCTCCCTCTCCCTTTCCCTCCCTTTCTCCCTCCCTTTCACCCTCTCTCTCCCTCCCCCTGCCTTTCTCCCTCTCTCTCTCTCCCTCCCTCCCCTTCCCCCCCATTTCCTTTACTCCCTCCCTCTCTCCTTATCCCCCTCTCCCTCACTCAATCTCTCTCTCTCCCTTTCCCTCTCTTTCCCTCTCTCCATCTCCATTTCTCCCTCTCACACTCTCTCCCTTTCCCTCCCTTTCCTTCACTCCCTCCCTCTCTCCTT